>NW_025335268.1:109419444-109502642 GCF_004798865.1 Varanus komodoensis | reverse complement strand
ACACACACACACACACACACACACACACACACATTTTTTAAACATTCTAAAATCAAATTCAAATTACGCCAAGTCCCGTTTCTCTAGCCAATTATAGAAAGAGTCCCAAGTTCGATAGAAGTCAGTATCCTCTTTCTCCTTCAATGATAAAGTCAATCTGTATATTTCTGCACAGTCCAAGATCTTTCTTACAATCAGTTCATCGGTGGGTAGCTCCTCATTTTTCCAATATTGAGCAAATGCAATCCTCGCCGCTGTAATTAAGTGCAACATCAAGTACATTTCCTGTCTGTTGACGTCTTCCGGTATAATGCCTAACAAGCAAACTTCAGGTTTAAAAGCACAGGGTTTCTGTAATATTTCCTCCAGCCATTTATGTATTTTAATCCAATACTTTTTCACATCACAAGTCCACCACATATGATAAAAAGTACCCACTTTATGTTTACATTTCCAACATCTATTTGACATATTTGGAAACATCTTAGCTAATCGGCTTGGTGACAAATACCATCTATAGAACATTTTATATAAATTTTCTTTATATGAAGTTGCTAATGTTATCTTGATGTTTCTTTCCCATAATTTTTGCCACTTTTCTAATTCAACATTAAATCCAAAGTTTTGTGCCCATATTACCATAGTTTCCTTAACCTGGTCCCCTTCCATTTTCCTGTCAAGTAAAAAATCATATAGTCTTTTAATAATTTTCTCATCTGTTTTAAGCATCACTTGTTCAAACTCTGTTAGGTCTTTATAAAACCCCCATGTTTTACAATCTTTAGCATACCTCGATTGCATCTGTACCTTATACCACCAGGAAATATTAAGTCCCTGTTCTTGTATTTCTTGCTCCAGTTTCAAGCCACCATCCTTATCCAAGATATCGTCATATCTTATGATCTTTTCAAAGTTCAATACATTTGGATATGCAAAAATTTCCATAGGTGAAAGCCATCTTGGTAATTTATTATACACTTTTGGCTTTAGTTTTTCCCACACTGACATTAGAGATCTTCTAATAAAATGACTCAGAAAGGACCCATGTGACTTAGCTTTTTCATACCACATATAAGCATACCAACCCATCTGCAAGTCATGACCTTCAAGATACAAAACTCTTTTATTTCGTAAAGTTATCCATTCTTTTAACCACATTAAAACAGACGCTTGATAATATAACATCCAATTGGGAAGACCAAAACCTCCATTCTTTTTAGCCTCCTGAAGCATTTTTATTTAATCCTTGGTTTCTTTTTTCTCCAGATAAATCTCGAAATTTGAAAGTTTAGATCATCAAAGAATTTTTTATCAATTTTTACGGAAATCATTTGAAACAGAAACAAAAACTTAGGTAATATATTCATTTTAACAAGTGCTATTCTTCCCATCAAAGATAATTGCAATTTGGCCCATCTTTCCAAATCCCCTTTAGTATCCTTCAGTAATTTATCATAATTATCTTCTTTCAAAGTAGTACATTTGGCTGTAAGATAGATTCCCAAGTATTTAACCTTTTTAACAATCTGCAAATCTACCTGTTCCTGGATTCTTTCTTTTTGTTCCCACGTAAGTCAAATAAGCTTTTCTATGGGCTTGTTTCAATAATGGCTTTCTTCTTGCTACTCTTCCATAAAGCCCAGCTTTGTGGAATGTCCAGGTGAAGGTTGTTCCATGAATGGTTTCTGTCATCACAATTGAGAATTGTCTGGGTTCTTTGGAGTTACCATTGGAACATTGATTGCTTCTCTGACAAAACACCTCCTTATCCAGTCACAGAGTTTTGATGGATGGCCTTCTGAAGGCAGAAATGTTGAGCTATATTATCTCCATTTTGGAATAATGCATTTCGTGGTACATGGGTGCATGTTCATGGTTTGGAATAATTTTTATAACTCAACTCTGATTGGTGCTTCTGCATAACTTTATCTCAGAGTCGTTTTGATAGCTCCTTGGTTTCCATAATGCTGTTTGCTTAAATAAGACCTACAACAAACTTCGGGGCATTCCAGAAACAGCTGTATTTAATTTGAGATCAAGTGGCACTTGAATTACGCACGAGTGTGCTCTGTTCAATCACTTACAGAATGTGATTTCTGGAGGCAGTGGGTCCCCCCAGAGCTTCGTTCGGCCTGTCACAGAAAACAGGCTGAATGCTTATGCAACCAAGAAGAGCCAGGGTTGGATTGGTTTTTGGTTTTTTGTTTTTTGTTTACTTAATATTTGTGCCACAGTAAAGTACTTTGCACCATCACAGCGCTGAGTACATTTTGTGCACATCAAGTGGTAACGATATGATCAAATGCATTTCAGTTCTAGATTGTAACACAATACCTCGCGGAAAAGTCAAAGGGTGGCTAAATGCCGCTGCAAGGTAATGCATCTGTCAGTAGTCAGACCATTGGATGCTCATAAATTTGATGTTTCCAAAGGGCAGTTATCCCAGACTGTTGGTTTGTTAAATACTCTTTCATCAATTGTCTTTTCCTTTGCCAACAGCAGGCTTCACTTTCCTCATTTGTCATGCAGCTACACAGTGGAACTCGAGTAGTTATGTTATGTTTGTAAGAGACATTTAAAACAGTGTGCAAACTCAAGTTAAACACAATGAATAATTTTCCATGTCCTCAGTTTGCCAAGCAAATGGCATTTTAGTTTTCTTACATTTATAGTCATACCAAAAATATTCCCTAATAGAATAACCTGTCCTTTAACCTTTGGGCTGCTTCTCTACACTATTCTATGTTTTCAGGTGCTTCTGCTAAATTTTAATTTGTAAAAATATGCACTGCATAGATTGTAAGGAAATATATTCCTATTTTCATTGTTTCAATCTTTTTTGTTATGCTCAAGTTACAATCTTGTGCTTCTGAAAATCCTCTGTGTAGCATCAGTCAAAGAAATTATGGCTTCCAGAGGCTGACTTACATTTTCAGTTCTGCTACATCTAAAAGTAACTGTTTGGTTTCTGTACCTTAAGGATTAGGGTTTCAAACTTTTTGCTATAAATCTTTAGGAGCTAGAAAAACAGAGGGTGTTTTGTTTAACAAACATGTGCTAGTGGGTTAGTTGAATAGATCTTTTTTGTTGGGATATGCTGAATTTTTTCTCCAAAGGCTTTTTTGTATACCTGAGACTTGAGATTTTTTTTCTTTTTCAATCTTGGAAAAATTTGGCAGGAACCCTGTATTTATCAGTCCAATTAAATAAAAAGTTGTGGAATGCAGAATGGATCTTCCTTGCTTTGTGCTGTCTCACATTAAGGGTAAATAACTGGATTACCTTTGAACAAAGTTTAAGGATCAATTAGTTTAGGTCACATGTGAAAGTTAGAGTGATTTAAAGATATGAAGCAGTCTGCATAAGGAAATTGCATGATGTATGCTTCCAGGCTTACTGCAAACTAGCACAATATCATAGGAAATCACTTGTAACATTTTAAGTTTTAGATGATGTAGGTATCACAATCACCAGCACTGTAGATAGTGGGCCATTGTTTGCCATGCAGATTTTGACTTTCAGATTTTGGGAAATTCATGGGTGTTGAAACATATGCTAGTAGAAAGCAGTTGTCCAACAGATGTGTTGTATTTCATGGGCAGATTCAAATGGCAAAGTTTTCCACCAGTTTAATTTTGTTAGGGCAATGCATTGTAGTTATAAAAATGTAGCATTTTACTTGACAGTGTGAAGTAATATTTAGAATGTTGCACTGGGACTCAGGAGAACCAGGTTCTAGTCCCAACTAGGTCATGAAACTCACTGGATACAACCCTTCACTGGGAGAAATTACCATTTGTTCCTACTTTCTTCTTTCTGTGCTTTAACCAGAAGCGTTAGAAGACTCCTCTCTTATTCCATGGTCATTAAGTTTGCTCAGGGACTTGTCAAAAGCCATTTGGAAGTCCAAGTATACAATATTTACTGGAGTGACCCTGTGTTTATTGACATTCTCCGTAGGTTAGTGAGATGAGGCTTACTCATGGAGAAGCCATATTTATTCTTTTTTCAGCAGGGCATTGGAGGCCCGTTTCCCCACTGTTCTTCTAAAGAGATCAAGAAAAAAGGCTTCTAACCCTGTTTTTATTACATTAAAGTGGGCCAGCTAGGCTGGCTTTGCAATACAAATGTATATTGCAGAGGTGATTAGCAAAGTTAAGAGGCTAGCTAATTAGGGAAATACCACTCATGCTAAGGAGTTGATTCCAAACTTATTTTCCTTCCTCCTTTCCAAGTCGAGTTAGCAGTTTCCTGCAGCTTCTTGGCCAAATGACCAGAAAAACAAATGGTATTCACTTGGTCTGCTCATTTGATCTGACATCAGATTCTGGGACTGATCAAGTTATGTCTGCCCCCCTCTGGCACTGCTTGTTTAAAACTGGTTCCTCAGACCCAGACACAGTCCCGTTTTCAGCAGCCGCTTGGCTTATCATGGGCCATGAAAGCTTTGCTATTTCAGCTAGGAATTCTGATCCCATTTCTTCATCCAAGTTCAGAATCAGGCTCTCACGTAACCACTCTGGCAGGCCACATTTTGGGAGAAGTGGGCCCTGCATTTACACAGGACTTGTCTCCATCTGCTTACAGATTCTATCTTTAATAATGCTTTCAACCAATTTTATGGGTTGGTGATATCTCTCTTCCTAAGAATCTGACGTTTAGATCTTGCAACCTGATAGTTTATTTTAAATCAGAATGTATTCAACTTGGAATAATGTAAGATTCCAGCTATATCTTGTCTAAGGAGCCCAAGGGCTGTTAATTTAGCGGGAATGCTGGAGATCTAAGTGTACTGTTACACAGTTGTCCTTGGCGAGGCTTTAGGCATTGTGAACCCAATGCTCTGGTTCATATGTACAAGTACCTAGTACTTTCCCTGTGGTTTCTGTTAAATCTTCCTGTGGCTTCCCGCTCAGTGCATCCCACACTTGTTCTGGGCAGAGTTGGGGTGGTTCAATACAGATAGACAGCTCCTTTTTACTTTTTGGTGGTCATAGAAAAGCTGGAAGAAAACCTGGAGAGATTGCAAATGGAATCTGACCCCTATAAAATTCCATGTTTGATGCAGGATGACTGCATAGTTAAAGCCTCTTCTGGAAGCAGCTGATGCAGAAAGATGAATTCCAAATTTGGGCTGATGGATACATATTTTTATCTTCAATTAATTATTTCAAGTCAGAAATATGAAAGCATCTAAGGAAACATCTACCACAGGACCCCCATATGTGGAGCTGAGATTCTCTACTACACATCCCAGTGGAGGTTGTTGCCTTTCCTCAGGTAGTCCTCCATAGTTTCCTCTTCTGAGGAAACAGCAAGACCCACAGTACCGACCCTTTTACGTAGATAAGCAGTTCAGATCTTAATTTACCACCATGGTAGTAAGAATTAATCAAATTTCTTAATGGGCTGCTGGCCCACAATCAAACAATGCATTCTGATTGTGCCTTTTATATTGTTACGACAAATGCTTTTAGGGAATAATTTGCACTGTTGTTTTATTTATATTCTATTTTTTCATTTATAGTTGTTGGATAGCTGCTTAGAGGACCAATGGTCAAAAAATTAGATACAAAAGGAGAATAATAAGATGAGAATACCATTTGTATCTTGCCTGTTTTCCTCCAAAGAACTTGAGATAGCTTGCAGGATCTTTCTCCTCTCCATTTTATCCTGTCATTAATCACCTGCAGTTGCCCTGCTGAATGCTTTTCATTGGACTTCATGCATGTCACACCCATATTTCCTCATTGGTAGTAGTCCAGAGACTAGAGGCAGTGTTTGAGTATGACACTTACAATACTTGACAATGACGTTCGTAAGGCAAAAATGAAACATTCAATGATCAGCTTTTCTGGGCCACTCATACCATTTAGGAGACATGCTGGTAGCTTGAGAGCTGTAGAAAACCAGCATATCTAAATCAAGGGGAGGATTGATTAAGAATGCTCCTTCAGGATGTAGTTCTGCATAAGTTATATGTAAAAGCTTGGAAAAGGTCTTGCTTTAGAAAATATCCTTCACATCTCTTTAAGTAAGGGCTCCCCCTCCCCCGTTTTTTAAACCATTCTACTCTATAAAGCCCAAAGGAACACGTATCTTTGTAGAAGATGTTTTCTATCCTCTGTGCTCCTCCTCAGCACTCCTCAGGAAGTTGCCAGTTACACAAGCAGTTGACAGTAACTTGGAGGAAAGACATCTGTGTGCAAAAAGATGCTCATTTTGCATCACAGAAAATGCATACATAAGAGAAGAAGAGATGAGTGTCCTATATGACATGCCTTACATTCTTCTTGCAGACATAATACCTTAAGTCTACCTTCCCCCAACCCAGCTGCCTTTCAGATGTTTTGCCTACATATTTCAGGATTCCTGACCATTTTTCATGCTCACCTGAAATCCAATTTATTTGGGGTACCTGCTTGATCTAATGGGAATAAGAAATAATCAAAGTTAAGTGAAATAATCTATAGAAAATTCACATAATCTGGGGGATTTTTTCTTTCTTGTTTTCAGTGGAAGAACAGAACTCTTAAACATGTAGTCTTGCCCCAGAAGGCTACCTTGGACCCTGGGCCAACTTGTATTGCTGTAGTCTTTTTTTCCTGCGGAAGGCTTTTATAGTCCTTTTGCTTCCATAATATTGTGCTCTGCTCCAATGAATCAATCAAGAATACATTACTTGCAAGACCGGTCTGTTCCTTAAAAAAAGAAAAGAAAAAATCTAATGCCAAATAATCCTTATACAATAGATTCCTCTTTTGGATGTAGTCTTGACTATTATATTAATTTAGTTTTGCTTGGTGATACAGTTTCTATGTCAACAAAATGGGCAGAATTGGCTCCCCCTGGACACACAAAGGTATCAGTGACATGTTTCTTCCAACCTTATTCCCTGCAATGTACCATAGCTCGCTCACTCTCTTGCTCTCTCCCCGCCCTCTCTGTCTCACTCACACTTGCTTTAACAGCCTTTTCTGGATTAAAAAAAATCAAAAGATAAAATTAATGAGATAAGTGTCAGTACATCCATATCTATGTAGTGAACTAACAACCTTCAGATTTTTTTCCAGTATGCATTAAGTAGCACATAAGGAATCTCTTGTTGCCTCGAAATGATCACAGTTCATTACTCTTAAAAACAATATCTGGATTTTGTAAAGTTGTCTACCATCATTCTGTAGTAGTCCAAACTGTCTGTTCTTTCATTTGAAAGAGAGCTGGGTTTGGCTGATTTTGGCTAACTTAGTGCTGTACTGAATTTTTGCCAAGCTTGGATTCACATTAAAAATTCTCATGCATTTTTTCATTTTTGAACAGTCATTCTAGCTTACTAATAACAGTGTACTCTAATTTCTGTCCTGCTCTGTCCTCTTCTTTTTCATAAGAGTTTACACTGGGATCTTCAGGACTACGTTTGGCTTGCATCTCACCATCAGTTTCCAGCATAATCCTCTCATTCTTTCAACACATTGTACTGAGATCTCTGAACAGTTTTAAAAAGCATGAAGACTATTGAAATAAATTGAAAGATAAGAGCAATTTTGCTCTTAGTCTCACCATGCTTAGTTTCCTTCAAACATAGAGCAGGAATTCAAAATATGAATTAAACAAAATGAAAAATGTGGAATAACTGCTCAGAGTCAATCATGGACTCATACTGTTGGTATAAACGAGTAAGTGTTTTCAGACAATGTTATGTTCTCCATTGTACTCCCATGTTTACTTAGGCTGTAAATGTTTGAATTCAGGCTGGATTGGTTTTTGGCATGTCATTGCAGCCACTCAAAAAACAATATTGTGTCAGGTTACCAGTCTTTAAGTCACAGTGAATAAAGGATTTCAATAATATCTCTGGGGCTAGGGAAATTTTTTCCTTTTCAGTATGTATCACAGTTTTGCTGAGAATGTCTTCAACTATTGTTTAAGTCTTTGGAACAAGATTAAAACCATACAAGATGTTTTGAAAAAATGATGACATCACTTGCATATGAACTCACACTAATATGTAAGATTATTGTGATCATTGTCAGGTATCCATGTTAAAATAACTGAAAAGTCTAGTTTGGGCTAGGAGGTAATCACCTGCTCGTTGAATATTACTTACCGAGTGATAGGGGAATGTTTGGAGTTACTCTTCTATAGTAGGGCTGAGAGCTGCTAAGCATCAACGCTTGGAAGAAAAAAGTAGGTGGTAAAAAAGAAACTATAGATTTCAGAATTATCAGAAATGATGTTGACCATCTTTAATAAGATTATGCTACATGGAATTGTACATCCATGTATTAAACAGCATTTTGCTTAGTCTTATTACAACAGTGTTTATGAAAACAAATGTCTTTTGCTCAGTTTTTGTGGAATGGTAAGTATGGCAAAGCAAGTTCGCTTTCTGAACTGTATGCGGCATTTGCTGTGTTCTTTTCTACTACTACCCTTCTGCCCCTTTGGAATGCAGTTCACAGTAAGAGTGAGTGACCAGCTGGAACATCCAAAAACTGAACCATTGACAAGCACTGGAGATCTTATGTGTGAGGGAAATTGTGTGTGTGTGTGTGTGTGTATTTGTAAAAGCCACCCGGTCTCATATTATGTTTCAGTGGTGAAAAGGAAAACATCTTTGTCTTTCTCCATTTAATGAGAAGAATGCAATGATTTGATGCAGGTCCAGTCACATTGTTCCTTACAGTGTGCTCTGTGTGACCTATCCTTGAAGACCCTTTGTAGGCTACTGTTGGTGCAGGACGTCATGGCTTGCAACTCCCTGGCAAGGCTCACTGTGATCAGACCACAGTGTTATGGCAATGGGGTGGCTGCTGCCTCAAAGAGTTTTCACAATGTGCCATAAATATGCCACAGCACATGTGATCTCATCCCATGAGAAGTCTTGGGATTGTATGGTAAGTTTCCACATCTGCTTGGTGACTGGTGGCTGGGTGGACACTGACTGCAAGATCTTTTGATCCTTAGAGAGAGAGCTGATTTCAAGCAATACAGCAGCATCCTGGAAGTTTTGGAGCAAACACCTTGAACGGGACTTGATAAGCAGTCAAGGACACTTAGGATGGCACATGAAACTAAGCAGTAAATTTTGGAGGCTTCTGGGCACAAGCCATGCTGCAAATTTTAGTGGGGCTGTTAAATTCTGATCCCATATAACAAAGCACTTTCTACCTTCTTCTCCATGTTTAGTTCAGATATATTACAGCTAGTAAACATTATTGAAGACTAACTGGGAACACTCTGTGGCTAACAATGATACTATACAAAGAAATTTTGTTGCTATCTGCTACATACTTGTCCAACTCCATTCCTACAGATCCCATGAAAACATAAGAGTATTCTAAATATTTTATATTAAGTTTATGTTTAGGCTGTCTTCTTGATATTTGGATGTGTACAGTAGCTATTTTAATTTTGTTTATGATTTGACATGGCAGGCTTTGTAAATGTCCTTGACTTTATGGATTGAATTTTGACTAAACAAATACATAATGATCTGGATAGGTTTTTCCCTCTTTCCTATAAATTGATACTTACGTTCACAAGAAAGATTTTTGTCAGTTTTTTAAAAATGGTTGTTTTTTGTTTTTCAAAATTGCCTCTTTTCTACAGAATATTTATTCAAGAGCCCTACATTCTGAACCCTTTTCAGAAATTAATTCGTAATTAACAACACTGTTTTGACTGAATCAGTTGTTGCTGTAAACCAAAACTTGATAAGATGCCTGAATGTCCAAATGCAAGTGGTGAATTTGATGGATAGTCTTAAAAATGTATGTGGATGGTTGGCAAATTTAGTCCGTCTAGACTTATTTATTTGCTTTTTTTCAAAAGAAAGGTTTTAAAAAGGAGAAAGAACTTTTAGGCAATTAATTCTTTTAGGGTTGTAGGGAGAGGATTGGTGCTTGAGAAGTAAGGAGACATTTAACAGAACATGATGCTCATGTCTGTGTGCTACATCAGTAATGGCTGCCGAAGCTTAGTAACATTTATGAGCTGGCTCGCTTGCTACCTAAAGCAAGCTTGCAGGAATTGGGCAAAAATTACATCTTCTTTTTGCATCTTGTACAGGTATCTGCAGACTCTAGCTCCTCCATGAACTCTAACACACCTCTGGTGAGGATAACTACTCGTCTCTCCTCCAATGCAGAAGCTCCAATGTTAGCAGGAGTCTCTGAATATGAATTACCAGAAGATCCAAAATGGGAGTTTGCAAGAGATAAGTAAGTGAAATCTTTCCCTTAAAGGCATTCCTGCAGCTCTCGGGGAACAAGAATACACCTGTCCATTATTTTCTAATGCACTTAGGCCTGCATTTCGACTGCAGATGCTAAAGCAAACTATCATAGTTGACAATGGGCCATCAACAGATCTGAAATATTTAAAATTCAATACATTATTCTAGGAAGGTTAAAATTTTCTTAATCTTTATTATCTAGATGGATAAATCTCTTTTATTTTCACTTTCTTGCTTGCTTATTTGCTTGAATAATTAGTAAAAATGTGAGAATTGCTTCAGGGAGGAGCAAGGGTGTTTTGTGTTTTGTTTTGTTTTGGGTCTCTGTATGACAACTGATGTCATTGTTCCTGAGTAGGATAATCTTTACCAGGTTTAAAAGAACGATAATATTTCTTCAGTTGAAAAATAGCATACAGGAAGATTAAATCACATTCCCTGAAATTGACCAACTCAGTTTTCAATTTCTTACATTTACCAGATGGTTTAGCAGATGGATGCTTTTCTATTTCACAACCAATAATCTAGTAGACAAGACACAGAAGGAAAGTTTGGGATGAGGAGCAGAGAGGAAAGCAAGTAGTGGAGAGAGGATTTTTGGCAGAGAGAGAAAGTAAACTTCTCAGCTGCCAACTCTCTGGATGGTAAAATGGGATCAGGTTGGTCTTTGCCATTATGTATTTCCTGGGAGGAAAGGGATAACTCTTCATCCCTGATTGGTTGCAGACACCAAAGAAAAAAATAAGATTTGGGAGATGGTACTTAGCATGGGTATTCTGATAAGTAATTGTGTGATTTAGTAGAAACTCAGAAATCTGACAAAATCTGAGACAGATTCACCAGAGTTTGGATTTCTGTGAACCTGCAGATTCTATACTAAATGGACTTTTTTCTTGAGTCAAAAGGATGTTGTGGATTTGTGAGCTGTTTTGCCCTTTCCTGAATTTTATGCAAATTTATGTAATTTTTACATATTTTATGTAAATATGATTTTTTTTTAAAATCCCATAGACTAAGTCCTGAAAATACACAAATTAAAGGAAACCTATATAGGTCTGAAAGTGCAAATTTGCATAAGAGCAAATTTGTACATATGTGCTTATGCACAAGTTCAGTCAATGAACAGATAATGGAATGAGAGGTACTTGACAGTCTCTAAAATGTAGCCTGTAACAGTTTAATGAATCCATATACAGCATTGCCTCGTAGTTCGAACTTAATTAAATTTTTAGGAGGTCATTTGAACTCTGAATCATTTGAAGTTGGAAGCAATTTTCGCCATTAGAAATAATGGAAAGTGAATTAATCCATTCCCAGACCCTAAACAATACCCATTTCAGTAAACTTAAACAGCAAATATGGCCTCCTGAAAGGAATTAAGCTTGAGGTTATATAAGAGGTGTGATCAAAAATATACAATGAATGTATAAATAATTTTTTTTAAATTACAGTAAAAGACACATTACTATCCATCCCCTCAAAACACCCCTTTTGCATGTATCCATACTCAGGGATAACAGAGTAAATCTAGTAACGTGGTCGTGTGTGCAAACCTGCATACACCTAGAAATGAGCCCACATGGGCTGTATTTTGTCTGCCTTGAGTTCCTCTTTTGGGGGTGGGGAATAAGTCTGGACATTAGGTTTAATATATATATGCAGAAATACCAGTTTGCTGAGTGTATATTTAATTTTTATTGTGAAATTTCAATCCCCTTCCTCGAAAACACCTATAAAAAGAAAGAAAAGGGAGAAAGAGTATATGAAGGCCCTTCAAAAAGTTTCTACACTTTTTAAATTCTATTTATTAAGAATTTCAAAAACAAATTACATCACTTTTCTATACAGTTGCCTTCCTTTATGGTGCATTTTTCCAAGTGTCATACCACCTTTTTAATGCCATCAGCAAAAATTTTTTTGGGTTGAGCTTGTAACCACTGATGCACCGCTGTTTTCACATCATCATCACATGAAAATCTTCTTCCCCCTTAAAGCTTCTTTGAGCGGTCCAAAAAAGTGGAAACTAGATGGTGCTAAATCTGGAGTTTAAGCTGGGTGTTCCGTAACCTCCCTCTTGAATGGTCTGCGGGTTTCCAGTGTTTGGGCTGCAGTGTGGGAGTGGACGTTGTTGTGCAACAACACAATTCCCTCTGACAGAACGCTGTTCTGCTTTGGTGCAATTTATAAGTTTTGCAGACGCTTCACCACAGTGTGACAATACTTATAATGAACTGCGAGGGCGGCGGCTTGCCAGACAGACTAGTCACATGACACTCTCAGACACAACCAATTGCTACTCCTCCCGCCCTCACCTTTTCCGAGGAAAATATAAAAGTGCCAAAACTTTTTGAAGACCCCTTGTGTATTCACACACAGATTTGTATATATCTATAGAAAGGAATGCATATAAAATACACACACACACACACAAATATAGCTTTCTAGTAATCATATATAAGCAAAATCTTTGCCTCCAGCCCTTCCCACCCTCAGTTAGAGGCTTGCAATTCTCCACAATCAGACTTCACATTGAAATGGTGTAGCACAACTTTTGCACAACAGCTGCACAAAATACCCTATTGGTTTTTGGTTTTTTGTTTATAGTGGCACATGTAAACCTTTGCCTATAGTAATTACAAGATGATCCAACTTGTAGCAACCTAGTCAGATGTATATACTGCATTCAGCAGGATTCTATTGCAAAGACTAAAGAAATTCTATGGCAACAGGACTATCTTATGATGGCTTGAAGATTTTGCAAACAGCATGAATAATTCTTCTCTCACTGCCATCAGGTGCTAGTAATGGTGTTCCAGTCATGGTATGTGTTAGGGTTGTAATACTGCTAGAGTAAACCATGACACACATGTGTGGAAAACAGAATTTATCATAGCTAGTGTTTAATGTGTAGAAAATCATTACACAGATTTTAGAATCTGCCCTACATTTTTGGAAACTACAGAGCAGTTGCTTTGAAAGTTTAGCTGTGGTATTTCTATAAAATAGTAATTAAAAACGCTTTTATGTGCATTTCTGGAAATATTCTTAATTATGTGGATGAAAGGCAGTGGCATACATTTCACTTGCCACCTGCAAGGTTCTAGTCAACAGTGGGGGTCTGTATACTTAATTCTGTCAGTCTTTCCCTTAGGGGAAACATTAATGCGGAAAATCTTAGAGCATTAAACATTTGAAAACAACATTCGGCATAAATGTGGGTGGAGCGGGGTTGTAATGAAAGAAGGCTCTTTACGAGCAGTTTATTAGATTGGGGGTGCCACAGGCGCACAATGACAGGATTGTTATGCTCGTGCTAGAAGCACAAGAGCACATAAATTAACCATTTTCCAATGCAAATGTTTGCTTTCTGCCAAGATCTTAAATTGAATTTTACTTTCAGAGAAAATGCGGCATGATCTCAGCACAAAACATACGACCCTTTGGTCTTTGTGCATTGTCAAAGCAACATGCCCTTTTCATAACAGATATAGGACAATATATACATTGACATTGGCATAATTAAATTGAAAGCCTTTTTCAATTAAAAGTATCTATTTACTCTCATCCCATTTGATTTTTAATTGTGGCATTTTGCCAGGCCCACTTAATTTTCTCCGGGAGAAAATACAGAGCACTCTTCTTAGATGAGACACTTTAATACAGCTAGTGAATGATATAAGCAGTAGGCGCTCTCATTAATTCTGCATCTTGTCTGTGCTTAATTCTTAATCTGTGATTGTTACTAACAATCAATTGGCCATAACACATACATATGCTTACACATATACATATATGTAGAGAAAACAACAAAGCTTCATATGAAAAACTGTATCCTTTATTTCTGATACTCTTCAAGATTACATTTTTGTTCCAGGGAGAGGATCCTTTTCCTTTAAGTATGACAGCTGGATCCTCTCATCTTTACAATATTGATAGCTCAGGACTTTCTTCTGTGAATGTACTGCTTGAAACCACAGCACTAAAGAGTCACAAGCCCTCCTCAGAAAGAGTGTCTAATTGTATGGATAAAGGCTTTTACTTTACCATCAGAGATACATACATAGAAGTTCTTTAATTATGAGTATTAAGAGGGTGAAGTGTGTGCTTTTCTCCAGATGTGTTGAGAATACATTATCTTGCATTATCCCACCCAGATATAGAAGCCCTCCTACCTGATTTTGCAGATGAAAATGCTTTGAAATTTTTGTGCTATTGATCCTGGGTCCCTTTCTTGTGGGTCTGGAATAGAGCCCTGTATTTTCTGTGGAATAAGAACTCAGAATAGGGTCTGCACACATTTCTTTTAGTGTCTTAAGAAAAACAGGACCACTTTTCCTAAGGAATACAATTCATTCAGAAGGAATACAATTCACATTTAAAAATCCCTGTCCTAATCTCTTCTGCCCTGTTATATTTCAAAGCGCTCTCGGATTGCACTGTCCGGGCTTGGAAGCCCCTGAACTCAGAGGCTTGCAGCCAACCTGGCCAGAGCAGGAGACACAGCAGTGGTGTGAACCTCCTTCTGTGCATTTCAGCTAGACGGACATTTGCAGCCATCTAGTTGAGATGCTTCAGAGGGGGAGAGAAGGAAGCTGGAGCACTGTCAGGATAGTTCATATCCTGGCAGTCCCAGTCTCCTCTCCTGCCCCAGAACACCCCCTTCACCTTTTTCTGACCCAGTGGGGCAGCCAGTGCGGTTCTTTCTGTGCCAGCTGAGACGTGGGAGAGGAGGACCAGAGCACAGATCCCCAGCTCCATGTTCAGTCCTCTTTCTCCCATCTCAGAACTGGGAATCCAAACGTGACCTTCACAAAGTTGTAATGGCCACCCTAATAAATCACTTTAACTTTTAGTTAATGAAAGAAGTGTTAGAACCAGACAGATACGTTTCTAATCACTTTGTGACTTAACTGGAGTGGGACTTATTGGGAGCAGGGAACAAGAGCCAAGCTTCAGAGCAAGTTATTAAAAAGTGCATGGTATCTTTAAGATACTGGAATATTAAATTATGTCAAGGTTGGAGAGCCCTGTATGTCTTACCAGCTAGCTTTAAATCAAATTCCTGTTCCTGACATTATATAGGGAGGTTTTGCCAGGTGAACATTCATTACACACATACTTGTTCTTCAGAAGACTGAGTGAAGGAGTGTGCACAAATTCTCAGATGTACTATAATACGCTTGTTAGTGCTTTATGACAAATGCCCTAGTCAAAATGTTTGCTGAAAGATCCCTTTATTTTTAGCTCTTGTGTTACATCAACTTCACCAGATGCTGTGCACTAATCCTCTGTTTACATCTCCAGGTTGACGCTCGGGAAGCCCCTTGGGGAAGGGTGCTTTGGTCAAGTTGTTATGGCGGAAGCAGTAGGAATTGACAAAGACAGGCCAAAGGAAGCTGTTACTGTTGCAGTGAAAATGTTGAAAGGTAATATGGTGGAGAAGCAGGATTGAGTTAGGGTGACAGGTTCTCCAAATAGTGTTTCTTTTGTGGCTCTGAACTCTCTAACTGTAGAAGGCCAAAGTTCATTTGGCTCACCTCAGGCGTCAGCAGTTTTCAGTCTAAAATCAGGCCTTCGGACAGTTTGTTTGTCTTTTCCAAAGGGTATTTACAAGCATGTCTTGTTATGGTTGTTCATTGCTTATTTCTTGATGTGGTCCATAGGGAAGACTATATGCTCATTTGACTGATTAAAAATCACTCAAAATACACTGCATTTGTAGTGTAATTGAATTAGGAAATACACTATTAGGCTTGGTACAACTCTTCTAATACATTTTAAAGAACCAAACATTTTTACAAAGACATATAAACATAAAGTGAGAGATGTCCTGAAATTTTAATTTAAAAATGCATATTTACCATTTTATCTGAATGATGGCAGCCATTTGCAGCAGATAATGGTCAGAATCCAGCCCTGCTGTTATGTGGCCAGCCCTGCCAATTCCATTCTGCAGGCAGCTCCGTTTGCTTGCAGAATGGCGATGTATGCCTTCCGGAGTAACCTGAAATAAGGGGGAATGTCCATTTTTGGAAAGGGAAGTCACAGAAAGCCAGGTCCACTAGCAGGTGGGCAGCAACTGGAATCTGCCCGGTGGTTATTTTTCCAGTGCCTCCTGGGCATACAAAAAGAGCTATTGTACTAGGTTTAAAATTGTCTGTAAGGAAATAACACAACCATCTAGGATGGGTGCTGTGTGATATATAGATCAATAGTTATGAAGATAGCTATTATAGGTCATTATTACTTAGCACAATAGTTTAATCAGCTTAGTACAATTAGTATACAATCAGTATAATCTACTAATCAGTAGAATAGTATAATCCTAGAAAACCTGAAAAACTGAAGATAAATTAAATGGATCTCTTACTAATAATTCTCTAGTATGTTGTTCTTACCTGGGATATTTGCATTCCATGCACAGAGATAAGGAAATATCATTAAACAAGGTTTTAATTAAATTGTCAAGACAATTTCCCCCTCGATTTCCTCTTGGAAACTGGTTTGAGCTTTATCCTGCAATGTAAATTTGTATCTTACACCATAATGTGCCATAAATAATATGTTGAGTTGTGGAGAAACCCAGTTGCTAGTGAGTTATACTGAAACATTGTCACCCTCACATAATTTCATCTTCTGGATCTCTATTAAAAACAGAAAAAAGCGGGGGGAGCAGCCTCATTCAGCAGAGTGAAATAATGGATTGCTGGCAGCCATGATCACATACAGGGAAGAAAACCATCCCTCTGCCTCTCATGCAAGAGGGAACTAGAATTAGTCAACATTACAGGGGGAAGGGAAATATTGTTATGCTCAGGAGCAGTTCAGGATCTGCATGTTTAGGAGGACCTAAATTTGATTTGCAGGCAGGCAGAGGCAAAGTTATAATTTGCAATATCCATTCTGAAAGAGCAACTCCAGTCCCTTCTTAGATGCTTCCAGGCAAATGTTATTTGTGCTACGCTAGCGGTCTCATATGCTAGCAGTGGTAGTGGTAGTAGTATATTGCCCTATATATTTTCTTCATGCTTGTTTTTCTTCTTAACTGATTTCCTTTCCTACTTCCTTGTGGAGTTTAACCGAAAAAGAAGCAGGGCATGCACCTGAGACAACAGAAGAGAAAATAGTTTATTTTAGAGCTGGCTTAGGACCAATATGATAGGAAAGTGCTGTTCAGATGTATAAGCCTGCATTTTCTTTCCATAATGTGTTGGTCTTTAAACTGTATCATACAAGTTGGATAATAGATACTCAATCAGTGTAGCTGTTAATGAAGAAAAGTTAATTGGGCTGACACATCACTTAAAGCTGTCCATGGAACTTGTTCTCTCTTGTTCAGATGACGCCACAGAAAAAGACCTGTCTGACCTGGTGTCTGAGATGGAGATGATGAAAATGATTGGGAAGCACAAAAATATCATCAACCTCCTTGGAGCATGCACACAGGATGGTGAGTGTCAGTTGGATTTTACAAACTAGGGAAGATGAAAGAATGCCAGTTCATTATGTAATCCAGAGTGGCTATTAATTCTGTGCAAGTGAAATGAAAATGCCACTATTAGAGGAAGTGGTGAGGGGCAGGTGGATGCCAGACCATCTCTGTTTTGAAGAACTCAGGAAGCAGTGTTTAGAACTTAAAGAGGCAAGTTACAAGGCTGGCACCCAGCATTTTAGGCCTCAGAGATTCTGGTGAAGACTTGCAATGCCTTATTGGAATCTGTCTAGAGTGGTATACAAAATACTGTAGATAGATAATCTATCTGCCTCCTTTTCCCTGTTTTCCATGCATTACTTCCATCTTCTGCAAAGGTTGGGTGTATTAATATAATTCAGTCCATTCTATCCTCCTTGGATACTTGTTTCCCTACTGTTTCTTCTGTAACTGAAAACAGAAGAAAAGTGGGAGAGGGGAACTCCCTGTAAAGGAAATCTCTGGTTGAAAAATTAATCTGATTGTGTGGGGAGAGCGTATGCTTGGATAGCCCTTTCAGAGGATATTGCATGATTCCTTGTGGTGAGAGAAGCAGTGAGATGTATTTCACATGAGCTAGAAACCTTTTCACATCTTTGCAAAACTGGGAAAATTCATCATGTGAGCAGGAAGTGGGATTGTAGCGAATAACCCTATGCTCTGACATTGATGCATGTTAAGTAGTTCTGTTCCTGATATCAATCAGTACAGCCTAAATGTCCATAGACCACTGATCAAGTCAGAGGAACTTGCAATTCCAATTCTTGCGGAGATCCCCTTCCTACAGACGTTAGTTGTGTACGCACAGATGATAAGGACATGATTACATAATGTATGCCATGTATGTGGCTAGAACTACTCAATGTGAGCCCCCTTGCCTGGTGAATTTTCCAGTTTTCATAATACATGGATTGGGCTAGAGGTCCAGCTTCCTGGCTCTTTTGCATTATCGTGTATTATTTTTTAATCTCAAAGCTCCTTTCACTGTGGTCAAAGAGTGTAAAGTTTGTATATGCCCCCAGCTCTCAGTAAGATTGGAATTCTCAGTATGAATGTGAAAGTGTAGTTAAAAACATGTTTCACACATCATGACAAGACACCATGGGTTAACTTACCTGCGTGTCTTGGAGTACACTGACCAACATTTGGAAAGTGCAAGCAGCAGTGGTTGTGCACACCTGGCCAGGGTGGGTTCTTGCCTTGGGTAAGCAACCACTGCAACTCTAAAATAATCATGCCAAGAACCCAAGTTGTGTCCATATCATACAGCAAGTTTCAAGTTATCCCTGCTGAAGTCTTGGCAGTTGCCCAGTGTATTATTGCAGGACACACACATAAATTAACCCATGGAGGCTTTTCAGGATGAGCAAACAGGGACACTGGGTGAAGAGGGTCACTGAATCTGTTTGGTGTTCTTGTACATATTCATTGGGAGTGGGTAAGTGGGTATGTGCATCGGAAAAAGAGTGTGTGAGTACATGTGACGTTATCAGGCCATAATTGTTGATGTTAAAGAATTGCATTTGTACTGTATTACATTTCTTACTTGCGTTAGAGATAGGGTGAGTGTTAATATTTTATTAATAATGAGTATTAATATTTTACCCCCTGCCCCAATCTGAAAATGTGGGTTCAACTGTACCTATTGGGTTAGTCTACTGAACCCCTTTTGTCCCACATTTCATTCTCATTCTGTGTATGTGCTCACTTTGAAGGGCCACTGTATGTGCTCGTTGAATATGCTTCAAAAGGGAATTTGCGAGAGTACCTGCGAGCTCGGCGGCCACCAGGAATGGAATATTCATTTGATATTAACCGGGTACCCGAAGAGCAGATGACATTCAAAGATTTAGTCTCATGTACATACCAGTTGGCAAGAGGCATGGAATACTTAGCATCACAAAAAGTAAGCCGAAGCTATTAAAATATTTTCTTTTGCTTTTGAATGGTGATACTATCCAGGTATCTGACGGCCACTAAAGACAGCAAAAATAGTTTTAATTGCCATGTGGGCTGTTTTTTCCATCTCACAAAAGAATGGTTAAGTTTTAAGAATGAGATCTCCTAATGAAGAATGGCATTAGGAGCTGTTGCATATGTTGGTGTCATGATTTACTTGTAAATTTAAATGGATTGCATGTGTAGGTCTTTCCCACTGTGTTGAAGTAAATGGGGGAGCCCTCATTAAACTTGAGAACTCTGTCTATAGCCCCCACTTCCAGAAAACAATGAAGAATTGTCAGGTGTTTTTCTCACTGAAAAGTGCTTGAATGTAGAGGTTTTGTAGAGGTTTGAGACTGAGGTTTGAAGTATTTGCAGTTTGAGTCGACATACATTGAGTTCTATGTGCATTGGCGTCTTCCATTGTTCTGTTGATCACATGGGCATTTGACACGCCAAGAGGTTGTTTTGGTATGCTATTAAAACAGATCAGCATATCTCATTCCCCTGCTATAAGCTGGCTTAGAAGTTCAAATTCCCTTGAGTGGTATTCTGCTCTGGAAGTGGTATTCTGCTCTGGTATTCTGCTCTGGATTCTCTGGAAGAGCAGAATATCATCCAGAAATGCATAGGAGGTAGTACTGGGGACTACCAAGGAAAGAAGGAGCTGGCAAAAAAGGCTTGCTCCTGCTCCTGCTCATGGAAGCCTTCCTGTTTGTGATGGAGTAACTTAGTATCTAAGCCATTATGTTGACTACCTAGCCCTAATAATGTAAAAATGGTGAATAATAACAGTAGTAATAAAACAATTGTATGATCCTCATAGCTGCAGGATAAAATTGGATTGTTTGACTCTTGACAACACGACATCTTAAAAATCAGCTGCTGCTGCTGCTTTTGCTTCATTGTCATTGTCGTTTTCTTCTCCTTCCACTTCTTCTTCATTGTCTTCTGCCGCTTCTGCCTGTCTCTTGATTTTAATATGCTGTTGTCATGATTTGTACACAGAAGTTGGAGCACTATTGATCAGCCTAACTGATGAGTCTTAAATGGGGAGAAGGACAATTTTGCGCATTTGGAAACACGAGGTGAAGTGAGATTTCAGCTTGCCTCACTAATCTGGAATTGCAGAACATTTCCAGATGTGGCCGGCAGCAATTATAGTCATAAAGTATTTTGCAAATTATGTTCATCAAGGGTACCAAAAGTAAAAGTAAAAATGTTAGTAGCCCATAGTGCTGAACAATATGACCACCCTTGCTTTGAAGTGTTTCAGCTAATCTTTTTTAAATAACGTTTTCAGCTTTCTTAATAATAATAATGTATTAGTAACTTTTTTACCAACAAAATTTTTCATAAAGGTTCCAATAAAGCAGTCCAAATGTATTTGGTAACAGATATGAAAACTAATCGAACTCTCAGTTGTGCTTATTAAGGTTTCTGTTAAAGATGCAGTCAGGGAAGAAAATAAATCTTCAGCAAATAATACTACAAAATGAACTTAGGGATTCATGAATTCAAATACTAATGTGGATAAACTGTGAGCTGCTTAGCCAGGCAGGCAAGAAAAACATAACCTTGAAACTTTGCTTATTAAGCCAAGGCCACACAATTGTGCTGACTTACGGAATATGAAAGAGAGGGAGACACATACACATTTGTTTCCCTAGAGCCTTTAAGGGAGTTATATATGCTAGCATTAGATAACTGGTGAAAAGAAGAAGCGGCAACGTTCTGTGAACAAATTAGCCATGTGTCTCCACTTAAAATATTTGCCTGCTGAGAAAACTAGCTGAAACAGCATAATATTAGCTCCACAAAGACACACACATTGACTAGTTTACTCTATTTATACACATTGTCTTGTTATAAGTGAGTGAGGGTGCAATCCTTTATGAGAGTAAACAGAAAAAAGGCTTAAAACTCCCAGCAGGCTCTAGTTTTTAGCTAAACTTGCATAGAACTGAGCCTTAAACCTAATATTTCCTATGTAATCCAGCCTATGACACACCATAGTCCTTTCCTCAGTTGTCTGAATAAGGATGATAGCAGAGGTGCAAGGACAGTTCTGCTAGTCCTGGGTTAGATGGAACTTAACTGGCCTTGTTGTTGACCTGACCACAATATTACTGGGGAAGTGGGAGTGGTAAGCTGGAAGAAAGTCTACCAAGTAAGTTATAATACAAATAGTCTAAGAGTTGGTCATCAGTGCTTCTATGTAAATGTTGCTTGTCACATTAGAAATGACAGCATTTCCTAGTAGTATGGACTTAGTTGAATTTCCAGACAGGTAAAAAATACACCAAAAACCCATGCCAGTTTTTAGATGCTTTTTATTATTAGAATTCTAAAAATGTGAAACGTTAATTGAAAAAGATTAGGATTCTGTAGGTTCTATGGAAAAGTTGTGTCTTAATTTAGTGAGCCTAAATGGTTCTTCCTTAGCAAATGGATCCACAGCTGTTTCAGGATATTTTTGTCCTGAGTTTGCAACCTTTCATTTTACAGGTGTAGCATTCACTTAGTTATTTATTTATAGGAAGTCATAAGTATTATTATGAAGATAATTATTACATTACATGTATATGCCACCTTTCTTGCTCTTGAAAGAATCCAAGCCAACTTACAAGGTTCTTCTCTCCCTTTTATCCCACAACAGCCCTGTAAGGTAGGTTGGCTAATTGTCTGTGACTGAACCAAAGTCATCCAGTAAGTTTTATGGCTGAGTGGGGGCTAGAAATCCTGGAGTCCTTATGTAACTCTTTTATTCACTAGATGTGTAGGCTGGGGGCAGGGAGTTTTTAAAGGTGCCATGACTGAGCAGTGACAAAAAGAGAGAACCCCTGACAAAAAGAGATATTGGAAACCCATGTTGCTTGGAGTTCTGAGGATCTCAGAGGAAACTAGTAGTTTTTGATGAAATCTGATCAAGGCAATTAAAATCTGGTCAAAGCAGGCAAGTTCAGATAAAGTAGGTAAGTATGGTTAAGGATGACAGAGTCAAGTCAGGGCAGGCAAAGTAATCCTCTTACACAGAAGATCAATTAGAGCATTATCTTGGACAATTCCAACTGGGTCCTGCTAACTAAAGTTATCTTTAAAGTTACATGGATATTGTCTCAGTGTGGAGTTAAGGCCAACTGAAAACTTAAGTAGGCTGGCAAGTTCTGTTCTCCATCCTTGTTAGTTCCCCATCCTTTCTGAAAAGCTGACTGGGTTGTTAAAGAGCCTGTATCTGATTCTGAGGTCTTAGATTTCTACAAGTCTGGCAAGACAGAGGTTCTTCTGAGGACTATTCCTCTGAGTTAGAGGCTGATGGCAGGACTTTTCCTTTGACAGGGAGGGCTGTGAATCCCACACTGACTGTTCTTTCTCTAAGGAAGCAAGCTGAGTCTGTCTTCATCAGAACCCTTTGGTACACACTTAAACATCTGAGGGTTGGAGATCCTGAGAACTGCCTGACATTACCTGCAGATAATAGATGTAGAGGCAGCTAGAACTGCATGGATTAGGTCACAACTGTAAATTGGTATTGCATGCTTCAGTGCACGCAACTGAGGGTTTGAAATGAGTTTATCTGCTATTGTTTCATTGAATTGTATAGCAGTGGATGTAAACAGTCATGTTCTCCATGGCAGCTTTGCGGCAGCAGCTGTTAATATAGTCATAAATACTTTTCAGGTATTAAGTTGGATAAAATACAGAAACCTGGGATGGGGTCCGGGGCTATCTGGCCCTGGCCCCTGTGCTCCAGTGTATTCCAGTCCTACCCCATCAGATCCCACCCCTTCCATGTTGAATGCCAAAATGTAAATTCCACTCATGTCTTATGGCCATTTTTCTCCCTCTCCTTCCAAGCAGTCTAGGAAAAGGCCTTTCTAAATGAAAGTCTTTATTACATTAAAGTCTGCCTAGGCTGGAGTTTTAGAGCAAAAGAAACATTTTACAGAAGTCAAGTACAAAAGAAAAAAGCCAACCTATACTGACCAAGCCATACTGGCCATCAGGAAAGTACAGCAAAATGATAAAAAGCTGAATCCAAACCAAGTATACCCTGTTTCCAAACTGAAAAGAACAGACTTTATCTTCAAGATGGGTTTTTCTGTTTCACGGTCAATCACTTGGAGGGTCTGATGCTTCTCATCTCTTAACCTGATGCCATATCCTTGGATTACTGCTTTGGGTGCATATCAGTTTACTCCGTAAAACTTTCTTGCAAAATATGAAATTGTCTGACGATCTGCAACTACTTGGCTTATCTCTGGGCCTATTTGCCTTGGCATTTTACTTCTGATCCTTCCTCTTCATCTGAATTAGAATTTGATTCCACATTCTTTGAAGGCTGCTTTATATGTGGATTAGGCCAAATCTCTACATTATGTTTGCTTGGACTTGAGTAGAACTTTCCACATGATGGGGAATGCTAGCCCCCCCTCCCCCCACCTTTCAAACCCGTATAGCATCTATAATAGTCTTGGAAGTATAAACACATTGAGAATGTGTTTCATCCAATCACAGTCATGTTTCTACTCCAGATTGTGGCTATTTTATAATACCGTATTTGTATGCCAGTAATAGTGTTTCGGCATTGGGTATAATGTGGGACAAATCTCATTTACAATGATTTCCAGGTGTAATTGATTGACAGATGATAATCTCTGTACTACAATTGCCCCACCATACTACAGGGGACAAGAAACATAAATGAATGACTGGGATATGTTTTACTGAATATAGTTCTTTTTCTCAAGTGATTAAAAATTGACTGGTGATGAGAAGAAAACTGAGTAACAAATAACATCGCCTGTTGTTAGATGAATTTTTAAAGTGAGGAATGAAGTGACAATTCATTCAAATTCAGTCTTTGAAAAATGTCCTTGCTTGTGCTGATAATCTGCCCGATAGGATGAAGGAATAGGTGACCTGGATGTAGTCTCTTCCCCCACCTCTCACATGTTGTTGGCAATGTACAAAGTTGAGAGTGTTGACCATTTGTCTAGTTTAGTGCACATAGCTCCCAGTCAGGGATCAGGAGACTGGTATGTCATCCCTTCTACTAACTAAAGAGCATTGGCCCTAAGAAGTGTGTGCAGCATCCTTCTGATACCCCGGATCTAGCAGCAGATGCGCATGCAGAAGCCTGCTTCCACATGGACAACTCTCTTGCTGGACGGAGGCAATTGAGACAAGCCATTTCTTTTCTGCATTCACATACTCTCCATTTAAGCCTATCTATGTGGGATTTTACCCATTTAGAAGTGGATGCATCAACAAAAGCATGCATTGTTGTCCTGAAAATGTAGGTTATCTTGGACAAATACAGTCGAATGTTTCACAACATGTTTTTATCTTTTATTACAACTGACAGAAGTGCTTAAGCAAGCTATCAGAAGGCAAGATTTCTTTGCTGAGTCAAGAAAGGTCAATTTCACATTTTCAAAAAGTGTTGTTGTGATCGAAAAGAAAAAGCTTAAGAGTAGGAGCCGACTTCACTATTTCACTATTAATAGTCTCCAAAAGCAGTCAGCAAATATGGTTACTATCACAGTGGGACAGAAACGTGCTACATTTCTATCCTTTAAAGCTAGGATTCTTTTTTCATTGATGTTGTTGATGTTGTTCCTTCACTTTTATATGCTTCTATGAAATAAAACCACACTGATTTTGTCTATTTTGTAAATGTGGCATAGAGTGAGACTATTTGAGAAATATTCCAGGAGCAGTCTTTGGCAAAAATTATTGACAGTCCTGAGCATTTGATTCAGTGGAATGAAGACCTTTTATTGTAGTACAAAACTGAGCTATAAGACTCAAATTCATTTCCCAAGAGATTTATCTTGTAGTCAATGGGGGAAGGATTTGATTGTAATCTTTAGATTTTTAAAATGGTCTCATGCATAAAGTAGAAAATAATTATTTAGTATCACTGCATAAAATAGGGCTTCATTTCAGTGGCAGAAGATAAAATCAGCTGGTTTTAAGTGGCAGGGAAATTTAGATTGGTTCTTAGGGGGACTGTTTTGAAAGCATTTGGCACATGTTGCTTGAATACTTTTAAGGATAGGAACACCTTAAAATAACTGAATTGTTTTTACCAATATGGTTTCAGAATAGTCAGTCCTGCCTCAAGTCCAGGGGTTAGACTAAAGAAGTTTGTGTCCTTCCCTTCTCTCCCTTCCCATATATTCATGTGTTGTTCAGTGACTGAGGACTAGTTCATCTAACCACTGTGTGAATGGGAAATGCTGGCATGCTGGGCATATATATCTGTTTCCTAGGGTAGTATTTAGTGCTTTACTGCAAAGTAACTCCATCAAACATCTGCTGATGTTTGCTGAAAAAAAAATCCTGTATATGGGTGTGAGTTCATACAAATAGCTGACTATGAGGTGGGGACACTAAAATAGATTATATTTAAAAATAGGCCATAAAAGTTGATTTTAATTGATGGAGAGTATCTACAACCCTGCAGGCCAGAAATTCCACACTAAATTTCCCCATTCAAAGGAAAATTAGTCTTCTGAGTAATTTTGTATTATTTTCAAAGAATTTTAATCTGGATTTTTTTAAAATGAATCTTTAAAAATTTAAATGTATATGAAAAGCTATAAATTAGCTGTGCTGTTGGGGATCATGTTACTTGTTTGATTCAAATTTAGCAATATTTTTGCATCACTTTATTTAATAGTCTAGAACATACCAGTACTAGAAAGGGTACATAGAAGAGCACAAGGATGATTCAGGGACTGGAGGCAAAGCCTTGTGAGGAAAGATTGAGAGAAGCAGGCATGCTTAGCCTAAACAAGAGAAGAGTAAGGGGTGACACGATAGCACTCTACAAGTGCCTAAAAAGTCGTCACAAAGAGGAAGGACAAGATCTTTTCTCATCCATTCCAGAGTGCCAGACATGGAATACCAAATTTAAGTTAAAAGAAACCAGACTTAGATTAGGCACCAAGAAGAATTTCCTTCCACTGATAGTGGAAGTTGTGGGCTCTCCCTCACTGGAGACATTCAAGAACGTATCTGGACAGTTATCTGAATGGGATGGTGTAACTTAGTGCCCTGCACAGCTGGAGGTTGGACCCAGTGGCCATCTGGCCCCTTCCAACTCTTTTAATCTATGATCCTATAGCATGCCCAGTGGTTGTGTTAATTGTGCCTGAAGTACATGTGCTGATTTTTACTGGTGCTGGAGAATCTTGTGACGTTTTCTCTCAGAAGGGGAAACAGCGCTCAAGAAAAAGAGTTGGATCATGAAAATCCTTTGTATCTGAATTGTCTAGGGTGCATTTAATATATTCCAGTGTAAGTGTTTCAGGATGCACTGGCAGATCTCTGGGTAATTTGCAGAAGATTTGCCGAAGATTAGCAAAGATTTCTCCCAATTGTTCAACAGTAGCAACAACCAGTTGTTCAACAGTAGCAAATCACCTCTTCTATCCTAAATTACAGTGCTGGCTGAAATGAAGAAAATGTGCGGACTGTATATGTGAAACTAGGAGTACATTGTTGTGTGGAAAATGGTCAGCTACATTGTGGTACTATAAAAACCCACATCAAATTCTCGGCCTCAGAATCCTTCATTTCTAACTTGATGTCTTTTGTTTCTGGCTCTGATTGGTGAATCTCCATGTCCTGATAAAGGATGTTTGAGTTATAGATGAGTTATGTAAATTCTATAACTTCTGATCCCCCCCCCCTTTTTTTTCAGTGTATCCATCGAGATTTGGCAGCAAGGAATGTTTTGGTAACTGAAAATAACGTCATGAAAATAGCTGACTTTGGGTTGGCCAGAGACATCAACAATATAGATTATTATAAAAAGACTACTAATGTAAGTGGATGGCACTCTTATCACTTGATCCAGTATCTTTTTCAGTGAAGCATTTAAGTATAGCAAATGTATTCCTAATGGACTTCTTGTACAGCAGCCTAACTTTTAATCAAAGAAATGAAAATAATAGGGAAGTGTGTAAAGATGCCTAACCCCTTTTTACTGGGAAAGGAAGGTTATCTGCTTACACAGCCTGGGAGAGTATGTGTTACATGATGCTTTCTAAAGGATAAGGTTTAGCCTTTGCTTTTTATGGTCTCCATGAAACTTCTTGCACATTCTTTGACTGTTAGCTAGATACTGAATATAAATATAAATTTTCCTTTTTGTAATCAATGAATGATTTTGTGGAATGCATCCATTACGTAATTGCTAACATTTGGTTTTAGTTTTGGAGTGGTCTTATGTTACCCACATTTCAGTTTGGAGTCAGTAGAAGCTTTCTCAGCAAACCACTGGTTAGCATGCAGGAGCATTTGATTTATATTGTATGCCCTCACTACTGTGCCAACTGCTTACAGAGTTAAAAAATGAGTATCTGTGGTTACAGCTATCATCAGGTACTGTTTTGACAGTGTGAAAATAGAGAACGAGGGCATCATTCTAAAATGATGGCCTTTCCATCATCGTTCAGAAACATAATATCATATTACCTGTTGTTGAGCAGGAAACATTACACACACACACACACACACACACACACACACACAAAATACATTTTATATATTACATAATATTATATATTTATAGATTTATATCCCACTTTTTCCCATCACGGAACTGGAGAAGCTGTAGATTTGGGTTCTCTAATCCAAATACTGACCAGACCAAGACCTGCTTAACTTCTTCAACATAGCTCTATTGTATGCCCTCATCCTGTTATATGGGCATCTTGAGTTAACATGCAGTGGTTTAGTGTCTGTGTGGCAGAGTACTGTTTAAAGGCATCCTCCTTTTCTTTGCTCACTCATGGTCACTTTCCACATTTCAATGAACTTACCCCTTAGTATATTTCACTAGACCAAAGTAAAATGTTTTTTGGATTCAGAGGGTTCAGTGGTAAACTGATCTTTGGAGAATGAGAGAAGGAGATTGCAATTGACTTGCTGATCCCTTCAGGCCTGAGTACAGTTCTGATTACAGACATTGATAAGAATCACAACTGTATTAGGACACAATCCTATAAGTTGTACCCTTGAGAGACAGAAAACTTACTGTTGCATTTTTTCATTAGATGGGCTTTTTACCTGTCTAGGGAGGTGCATTGGAAGGGGAAAGAAGGCAGCTAAAGAGGTCAAAACAAACCATATTCTGGCCTTTCTATTCTCTTCCCATCTCTGTCCCATGGAATGCCCCATTTCTCCCATTTGAAGTTGACTTTCTGAGCTTCGACTGTGGTTCTTTCCATGCTTGCTGCAAGAGGGCAGGGCCAAATCTCTGCTGCCCCCTCTGAGGTTGGAGAGCTAGCTTCGATTTTGGAAAGAGGAATCACCACTATTCTGTGACCCCTTCAGACAATGTCTAGGGGCATAGAATTTGCTCACATTACAAATTAATATCCTTTAACACACTACTTTTGGCATTGAAGTTTAAAATAATCTTTGCAAAATTAATTGTTAAAATTTACTAATGAATCATGGTAAACCTTTTTGTAACCTAACTTTGAATTTTCTATTTTCTGCTCAGGGTCGGTTGCCTGTGAAGTGGATGGCACCAGAAGCTCTTTTTGACAGAGTTTACACACATCAAAGTGATGTGTAAGTAACCTTATCTTAAACATTTCTTTTATCATTTAGAAATTAATTTACAGCTTCCTCCAGTGCAAGTGCATGTACTAGAACTATATTCAACTGATTAAAATATGCCTCCTCTAACCTTTTCTCTCAACCTTTGATCCACCAAGGGAAATTAATTTCATTCAAGTCAGACATCTTTATTCTGGCTAGTTAAAAAGCTGGAAAAAGTTTTCATATAAGGTTTGTTTCACCCTTTGAACAAAAAAAAAAAAAAAAGAAAAAGAAAAAGAAAAAGAAAAGGGCATTTTCTCTTGCCATATTAGACTTCAGAACCAAAGAAAACAATGGTTATTTTCAACTTCATTCCTGCCCTATGGTCTCATTCTTTCAGCAATATTGTTGATCTCACTGTGGTAGATTTTTATCTTATTTTTCCCCTCCTTGCCTTTCTGAAACTCATGCTTGCTGTAGCATTCCCCACTAACAGAAAGAAAGAGTGGGAGGTGGCCTTAGAAAGTGAGGATTTTCTGGAAGACTGCAAACCAGTGCTCTGTTACTAATCTGGCTGGCTTCAAAGCTCATGAAAGGTAGAAGACACTGCCTTCCTCTCATCAGTGCGGAAGTTTTCTTCCCCTGAACCTCTTTTTTGTTTCATTTCATTTTATTTACAGATGTGCCGCTCCAAAGTACTATTTTTAATGGGTAGTCTTTGGGAACATCTTGTGAATCAAACATGGAATTGTGAATTGTGTTGCCCAAAAGGCTATTTGTTTGTTTGTAATTTGTATAGCTCAAGTTTTCACATTAAGGTTTGGCAGCAAAATAGTGAAAACCTTCTGAGAAGGAAAACAGTGTTTGTTCCAGAGCAGTTGTATACCAGTCAGGTGTCCTTTCAGCACAAATGTTTGATATACATATTTGCTTTCTGTGTGATCTAAGTCTATTATAAACTACTTCTGGCTGATTGGACTTAATAGCACACTACCTCCTGAGGCCTCCAGGAGGGAGTTTCGGGCAAACGTCTCATCCAGATTCCTTTGCCTTGCCCCGGCCTGACTTTATGGGTAATTGAGTATATGAGAAAGATTTACTTGCAAGTGGATATTATTAGAATTTTAAGGTTACAGTGGCTTGCTTAGATCTGTGCCAAGCTCTACCAGCTCCTGCTCACATTTGCACTCATGGTCCCAATTGAATCGTGAATTTGTCGTTGTTGTTGTACTCCACACTCTCACTCCAAGGAACTCAAAGCTGCTTATATATGGTTTCTAGGAAATCTCTTGTTGAGACAGCTTGAAAGGCCAGATTTGCGTAATTCAAATAGTAGAACTCTGTGGTATATTTTCCTCATAAGGCAAGAAGAGATTTTGGGTTATATTAGAACAGCTAGCTGAGAGCCAAATTCAATTTTGGAGAAGCTCTCAGGGGCTGCATTCCCCTAGTGGGAGGGGCCAAAGGTAAAGGGGTGGGGCCAAAATCCCAGCATAAATAAGCCCAAGAGAAACATTTCAACCTTTCAGAATAATAATTTCAAAAACCTGGCAAAAAGTGAAAAACCACCAAACAATTGGTGGTTTGAGTAATGAAGCTGAGGCTGGTTGGGAAAGCCCAAGGGGCTAAAGCAGGGTTCCAGTTCTAGTTCCAGACCCTTTGCCATAGGGGCTGCAAGAAGAGCCTAAGCATCTGTCTGTCTTCACTTTGCACACCCAGCGGTCAGCAGCAAGAGCAGCAGAGCCTCTTTGTTAAGCCATGCAAATGTATTGCTCAGCTAATAAGCAGCCAGGTGTTTGTGTTATTATGCTGTCTTTTGTAAATGATGTTCAGTCTCATTTTTATCTCTTTTCTTAAAATTCTTTAGATGGTCATTTGGTGTGCTGATGTGGGAGATCTTCACTTTAGGAGGCTCACCATACCCTGGAATTCCAGTGGAGGAGCTTTTCAAGCTGCTTAAAGAGGGACACAGAATGGACAAACCTGCCAATTGCACCAATGAACTGTATGGATTTTTCCTTAGTGGGCTATGGGCTGGGCAGGGTACTCTCATGTAATAGCAACAAAATGCTTGCTCTGCTTCTTTTTTTTTAAATTACAGCAAGCTGATCTCTCTCTCCCAGTCTCTTTCTCACTCTCCCACCCCCATCCGTGCACACACACAAACACACAGTTCATGCATGTGAGGAGGCTGGGCTGAGTGAGTGGTCCAGCATTTTCTTTGCACAGTGATGGGATACACAGCCAGCAAGAGCTTAGTAGCCTCAGTGCTTTTCAGCCTTTTTAAAAAATGTAGTGCGAATATCAAAAGTCCATGCTGTGGGTAAAACTGCCGTTGCCTGGTGATGCAGCAGCAGAGGAACTGTAACACTTCTCTGCTTGACAAGATGAATGATGAATCTTTGCCAACATGCAGTCTTTTAGATAACAGTGCAAACTATTCACTGATAACAGTGAATATTATCTATAATATTATCTATAATATTAGATAACAGTACAAAATAACAGTGCAAAACATTTATTTATGTTATATTTTATGTCGTAAGCCGTCCTGAGGCTTTTTGCATATAAATATTTTAAATAAATAAATAAATATTCTTTTTGGGGAAAGAACTTTCTGTTGAAGGGGCATCCAGATGATGCTGGACTGCAGGTCCTATCAGTCTCTATCATTATGGTGAATGGCAGTGGAAGATTAGAATTGTAATCCAAGAATATCTGAAGGGCCATAGAGGGACTGTCTTTGTATTGTGGGAAAGGAACAGGATTAAATGCATGTAAAGGTCAGGCACAAGAACTATCATAATTTGCTCTTTGCTGACATGTTTTCCAGCACACGAACATGCCTTGAATGTTAGGGAAACAGCAGAGTTATTGCTCTTATGAATGTTGTGTGAAATAGACATTGAGTTAATTGACACAATGAAATGTTGTTTTCTGCAGCTATATGATGATGAGAGATTGTTGGCATGCAGTGCCTTCACAGAGACCTACTTTTAAGCAGCTGGTGGAAGACTTAGATCGGATCCTCACTCTTACAACTAATGAGGTGAGGGAAGAACTTGCTTCTTAAACATCTGTTTGCTCAAATGACTCCTGTGATAAATCTAAGTACTAGGAATCTGAAATGATGCATAATGTCCAGATAAGAAACTGAAGATCAGGTAGACCTTAAAGAGGTAATTAGAACCTCTTTAAAAGGCTTGGTGAAATGTCTTTAATTATCTCTTGCCAAAACGAAACAACTAAAAAATAAAACTTCACACAAGGCACACTGCACACATCCCTGTTGCAGGATCCCTGCCTGTAATGCCAAGGTCTGAGAACACATTTAGGCACTTTGCAACGGTGCCCCCAAGTATATGGGCATCAGCCAATTTCTTATGTAAATAAACTCAATGACATTGTGGTATATGTGGGACCCACACCATTTTCTTCTTGCAAAGCAAATTGACCCCCTTCTTTGTGGGTTCTTTTTCTCGTCATTTTTCTGTTTTTGGCTTGTACATGTATAAATATGTAGGAGTCTATAAAACACTAGCATTAGTTAAATATTATGTTTGGGAGTGGAAGATATTTAGGAAACTGGCATAGCTGCAAATTGTAAGATTTATGAGATTTGCATTTAATTTGAAATGTGGATTCTTCCCAAGTGGTCTTTGGCTGGTGTTTATATCAGAAATATTAGATGTAATTATTTTAGCTTCGGTGGATTGTCTTTCCTTTATATTATTTTTAGCAATGCGATGAGAGAAGAGAGGTGGTGGTCTTTGTGCATTCAGTGGTAATGGCTTCCCAAAGTCTACCAATCAACCTATAGTTCCATATTACAGCAGCTGTTATACTAGATCTGAAGAATTATTACATAAAACTGGCCATATGTATGGCCCTTGAACAAGTATGTGAGTCTGCCAGATCTGCTTGAATCACAAGGATATGATCTTTCTTTGGGTGTTCTAAGAGTTTCCTCCTTCCACTTTTGCCAGAAATATTCTGCTCCTTTTTGTTCCTAAAAGCTGTCATGTTTATTTATGTAGAGGAAATGATGACTCCTTCTGAAGTCAATGGAAGATTTGCCATTAATGGTGGAGGTGCCACATTTTTTACCCTGTGCATGCAGATTCATATTGTATTTGGTAGGCATGGAGATCACAGAGAACAGACCTGTGAAAGTTTACTTAGGAGAAAGTGTAGCGATGCTAGATCAAAAGTGCAGTACTATTTTTGCTGCTTATTGTGCTGCTGTTTCATTAGATTCATCATCACTGTCTTCAGAGAACAACGTTCACAATGGTGATTTTTTTTTAAAAAAATTGTTTTTGTTAAGGTAGTCAGGAAATTTGTTTAAAAAGCTTCATTTAATTGATTTTTCTTATCTTAGAATCATAAGCTGTGGTTTAGCAAATGAAGAGATTGCACTTAAATGAATACAGCTGCTGTACAGAAGTTGAAAGGGAATCAACATTTTAAGGCAGCAGCAGTGGAGGTGGGGCCGGGGGCTTTATTCTCCTGCCAGAAGTGTTGTTTTTAGAATTTCTTTAGTCCAGCCTTTGGCTTTAGTTGAGGCTACAAGCCTTTTTCTTCCCTCTCCCATAGCTTTCTTAAATTATAGCGGGCACAACTCACCAAGTCGCTATTCTGTGTGAAACCCATTGAAATGAATGGGAACGCTTCAAGGGCACTGTTATGCTTTGGCTTAGCGCTCACTGATTTCAGTGGGACTTGCTTAAAAGAACTGGTTGCTAAGTTTTTATGTTGCACAAAAACTAATGCAAGTAACTCCTGTGAGCAAAGAACGTGTACCCTGCTGTACTACACTGACTTTTTAAGGTATATTTGAGATGCTCAGTTCAGTAAGTTACCTGTGCCTATTAAAATGTTATTACAAAATAGAAAGTAGTCAGCTTGACCAAGCAGAAGGGTCTTTCCCTCTGAAAATCACTTCCATGTGTTGGACAAAAATTGTTCTATGTAGGGTGAAATTTCATTTTTATTCTCGTAAGCAAACTGTTTTCTTTTGATGTGGCTGGGGCATACATTTCAGCTAGTGTGGTTAAAGTCAATATGTTTGGAACTGACATATCTGTCTCAAAAGCCCCCTTTTGTTGTTGTTTTGGTGTTTCTTCTCTTTCTCACACTTGTCCAATGACTTCTGTTTTTATGTGTAGTTACTACTACACTTTTATCCTCTTCCTCCAACAAGAGTAAAGTAGTTGCCAAGGTTCTTCCTCTCTCCTGTGTTATCCTCACACCAACCCTGTGAGATGGGTTTGTGTGTTTTAAGTATTTATACACTGCCATTTAAGATTAAAGGCTCTTGCAGAGCAGTTCACAATTAAAAACAACAAAAATCATAATGAGAAGCAGACCAAAATAGCTAGACCTTGAAGGTCTGTTCAAAACATGCCAAGACTGGATCCACTGCTGAAAAGGTGCTGCTTCTCATACCTGCCATCCTAACAGATAACAGCTTCAACAGACGAGCAGGGATCAGTAGCTGACTTTGGCGCTCAGCTCATTCCATACAGGTGACCCTTCAGACAGTCCAGAGATCATGATTAAGTCCAAGGTCATCCAGCCAGCTTCCTAGAAGAATGGGGATTTGAAACTTTCTTCAGTCGTAGTCCCATGCTGTAAGAAATATTCAGTTGTGAAATGACTTGTCGTTCTTTATACAGAGCGGTATTAATGTGTTTGTGTACGTCCTAAGACATATGTGTAATGCCTGCCACAGTTCAACCTAAAGGCAATGTGAGATTGACTTGTCTGTGTGGTTATTGTGCTTTGTCTTGCAGGAATATTTAGATCTCAGTGGACCACTGGAACAGTATTCACCTAGCTATCAAGACACAAGGAGTTCCTGTTCTTCAGGAGACGACTCTGTTTTTTCTCCTGATCCAATGCCTTATGAACCTTGCCTTCCTAAGTACCAACACATAAACGGCAGTGTTAAAACATGAAAAGAGCCCTCTGTTATTCCACAAAGCAGTAAGGAATGTCTACCTATCATGTGAAAAAGAGAGCCTTTCTTCAGACACATGAGGGTTTTGTTTGTACATATGAAATGTAGGGACCAAAAGAAAACAAAAATAGGCAATATTGTGTTCTAATTATACTGGGGGGATGCTTTGGAATGCCAAACAATATTCAGAAGAATAATTTCATGGGCCACATGGACACATGTCAGGGCAGTTCTTTGGCCCGGAAACCGCAACATGCTTTCTACATCCAATGGGCCAGTTGGACTTAAGGCAAGCACTGGGTCAGCCTTCCTTGTTTATTTTGTAATATTTGGAGAAAATATATGTTGACACACACTTACAGAGCACAAATGCAGTATATAGGTGCTTGGATGTATGTAAATATAATCAAATATGTACAAATATATATTATATATTTACAATGAATTATTTTTTGTATTGATTTTAAAATGGATGTCCCACTTCACAAGGAAATTAGTCTCCTTCTTTTAAAAAAAGGAACAGCTACTTGTAATTGTTGTTCATTCATAAGACTTCTCTTTTTTAAAAATCACCATCCAAAGGTGAAAAATACTTTGCTTTCAGGGAAAATTGTATCTTGTTAATTTATTAATTAATTGGTAATGTAAAAAACAATTAATCTTTTATAGGGTTGTGTTATGTTGTAATTTAAATGGCATTTCTATGCAGGCAGCACAGAGAACTAGTAGATATATTGCTCAAACTTTACTAGTTGTCAGATTTTTTTTAAGAGAGAAATATTTACAGTATATAACTAATTTTGGGAATTAAGGTTCTGATTAATTTGGGTTTTTAAAGTTCAGTGGGAGGTTATTGCTCTAACTAAAACCAAATCTCTCATAAATAAAAGAAAATGTGTCCTTTTACAATAAAGTATTTTGCTTTTTGTATCTCCAATTATATTAGCTGTTTTCGTTATCACACATTACAAATCCTCAAGGATAACATCATGTTCATTTAGATGTACTTGCTCAGTGGGTGAGCCCAATCCAAAGGGTTGCATAAGTTTGTATAGCAAAAACCTTCTACATAAACCCCCCTTTCTTTACATGCATCAGACTAGCAACTATGTCAACTGCATTTCCAGAAGGACCTTCTACATATTGTAATCAAATATTTGTTTCTGTGGCTCTTCCCATACTTGGTCAATAAGAGAGTTAAGATTGTCATAGAACAAATATAGAAACTCCTTTTGGAATCCTAACATCATTCTGAGGGGTTGTTTTGTTCTTGCTCCATTACAGTTCTTCAAACTATTCCACTCTGCCAAGCATAAAGACTGGTATCTGGCCAAAAATATGACTGCATTTCTATAATTTGTTTTCACATTCAAAGCACCTTTCACACTGGAGTAACCTTGCAATACAAATGCAATACTCATTCTGACTTTACATATATGCATATATATTTAGTTTGCATCCTGTTGGGCCTGTGTAATGCACAGTGGTAGTTTACACTTGGCATAATCCATCAAATGCTCTTTCCATATAATGTGGGGTTCTTCAGCCTTGCAGAACAATGGGGTGTTCTTACATGCATCACAGCATGGAGGTCTCACCGTTTCCAAGCAACTGTGCTTGTTCATATCTGATCTACATGCATAAGAGTATATAAGAGATTACTCACACTTACCTGTCCTGCATTTTCTTCTGCTTTCTGGATGTTATGGTGTCACCTTTCCAGATCTTTATTCTTCCCTGAATTGGGGTTCTTAAAAGCCTTCAGTTAAGAAGGCCACTCCTAAAACATGCTCCCCTTGTTCTTTGAGTCTAAACTGCTGTCGCTCCCTCCCTGCCCCTCCTCTACAGCTCTGGTATCATCTGTTAAGCTCACAGATGGATTTTGACCAAACCTTTGGGAATTATAATAATAAAAAACTTCTCCTTCATCTTCATCATGCAACACAATACCCATTGTTTTAATAGTGATTTGCTTGGCTGCATGGGTCAGGAATGTTTCTCTTCCAAGCAGGAGTCTTTTGAGAAATGAAAAAAGAAGCATTTGTTTGTTTGTTTGTTTGGTCTTGCTTACATGCTCGCTTGCTTGCTTGTTTCTCTTAGGTCTTTTTCTGTGCTATAAATAATTAATTTGGATACATGTAATCAAGCATACCAGTAAATCCTTTTGTAGGCTCAATGAGGTTGTATAATGCTCTAATTTACCTAACTCATTTTTGAATCTTTACTTCCACAGTGATTCTGTGAACAATATTATAGAATTGCATTCCTGCAATGCTTACAAACCTTCTTTTGTTAGGCAAGCCAACTAGTCAATTTGTGCACCACAATTCCATTTTAAAAGTTCAACATCCCAAGCCCCATTTCAGGCTTCTCTGCATATATTACCTATTGAAGTAATCCTTCATGAAATTTCATGAATGAGAATGGTTGTCATTTGAAACGGCTTTTAAACAAATTCATTATCTGCACACCTTTGCTGGGGACTGGAGCATAATTAATGTATGATGAAAAATAATATTCCTTCTGAAATACATCTACTACCCAAAAATAGTGAAGGATATCTACTGGATAGTGACTGGAAATGGTATGTGTCTGGAATGTGTCTGAAAGTATGTGTCTGGAAATGGTATCTGTGTTAAAAAGTCAAGTGGAGCTTATGGAGCAAGTGCATTTTATCATCTCTTTGCAAGATCCTGGCTTAACTGGTTACATTTTCCATAGGACTCAACAGTTTTCTATGTTGGATAGTTTTACCTGCAGTTATAAATGGAAGTTAGGATGAAAAATTATGCTAGGAAAAACATGCAAGTCAACCGCAATAGGCTTTTACAGTCAAGCTGATGCTGGTCAGTGTGATGCATTTTCCTGTGCAGTTTTTGTTGGTACAGAATGAAACATGTCTTGAAAAATGCCCACTGAGTATAGTAAATGAGGGTTAATAGTAAGCAGAAGGAAGGAGAAAAGTATGTCCACATGCAATACCCAAGCTGTCCCCAAAACTGCAAAAGGAGATAATGCAACATGGTGCCAAGGACTGTGTGATGGAATGTAATAGATGGCCTTTTCGGGGATGGCGGGGGGGGGGGGGGGGGTGGCTCTCCTTAGAACAGGAAAGGATTTACCCAATTTGAGAGAGACAAGAAGGGGCTAGTAGTGCAGTCCAAACCACCTTAATTCCTGCTTTTTGCAGAATCTAGTGGCATAATTTTTTTCAAAAAAGAAAAAAGAGAGAACTTATGGAAAAAGCCATTCTGCCAAGAACTATGCTTCAGATTCAGAGAAACTGGTGGCCAAGGTACAATATTTTGTCTAGACATTTCTGTCTGGCAGGATTTAATCTGTTTTAGGTTGACACTCAATAGAATGTAGCTCTTCCTTCCCTATACTCTGTTGCCACAGAGATGTACAAACTGGAAACTAAATATTGCACAACGGACTCTTTGGGAATGTGACATCAGTGCCATCCCATTAGACTGTCACATTGGCCCTTGATTAAATGCCCTAAAAAAGTCAAATAAATCGAATAGCATCATTTTCTGTTGGGAATGAATACTGCATGATGCCTTTTAGGCCAAACATGATGCAGTAAATTTACACAGAAGTCACAGAATACTATTAATTTGCCACTGAGATCTATAAAAGCAACATGAAGTATGGGACTCAGGGATTCTGCGGTGATTATCTTAAGGTCTTCAACATAAAACAATTCACTATATCTGTATCTAAACTGATAGATGAAAACAGGTTAACCTTTCAAAGTTCTGGTAGAATTTATTTTGTCACCATGTATTAAGATAGTGACTTGGATCCAGGATTCAGCTTCTCCAAGAAGGACTCCATTCATACAAGATCCTTCTGTGCATTTTTGGAAGATTCTTCCCCTGCTGTCCCCCTCAACTCACCCCATCCATAAGGGTGTCCTAACTTTATCCACAGTATTTTCAAGGGTTTTGAGTGGCTCCTATGGAAAGCATGGATCAGGGGAGCCCATTCTATCAGCATAGTTGATCTGATGTAAATCTGGATTCAGCCCAGAATCACTGGCACCAGGTTCCAATGAAATTTATGGATGCACTAGACTCAAATTCCCACTTAAGCCTGCTTTTCTGGTTGAACGTGAGCAAGCCGCTATGTCCATCCCTGGCTTACAGGGCTGTTATGAAAATAGGAGACATTTACAGTAAGCTTGCTGGAGTAACTACTCACTGGAACAACATAACTGTTAAAACATGCTGCACTTTACAAATTCCTCCTTATCCTGCTTAATGTAAATTGCATACTAAATAGTAAAAATTGTCCAACGTGAAGAGCAATATATCTCTAAAGGTGGGAAAAGAAGGAAAAACTTCCATGATTTTATTTGGAAATAGAGCTTTCAAAATCCTTCAATATTTGGCAGTATTTTGTTTTGTTCTGCCAGCATCATGGGATACTTTGTTTATTTGGGCTCTGGCAAAAAGATCAGAGAATGGTCTTCGTAGCCAAGCCTCATTCTACTTGCAGAATTAGGTCATGCTGCCTGCTGATATACATATTTACTCTGTAATCAGTTTCACTAGGTTTCAAGTGGGGCTTACTCTTAAGGAAGTGTACATAGGATTGGTTTCATGCTGAGTGTTAGCTGTGATACACAAAAAAGATTATCACTCACAGCCACACCAAGGGGTGGTGAAATAATGCATTCCCGTGCCTCCTTCAGAGTCAAGAAACTTAGTTCTCACTCACACTATGCCTTCTATCCCAGATATGAAGTCTTCCAACACTGTATGATTAAAGTAGACTTCTATAATGATGCAAAACAGCAGTTTCTTGGGAACCTATGATATTTTTTATGTGCCCTTTTCCCTAGAAGTCTGTTTATTTAGAGAACAATACTCCAATCAAATTCGCAGCTGCATCTTTCTGAAAATCCACCTATTGTTTTATTTATTTATTTATTCAATTTATATGCTGCCCCACTAGCTATAGGCTTTCTGGGTGGCTTACAACATGTTAAAATCTAAGCAAGATAGAACAAGATAGAACACAGTGATGAAAGACCAATAATAATAAAATCCATGAATAAGTTAACAGAATTAGACCCAAAATAGAAAAAAAAATAGAATTATATATAGAAAAAACTCCAAAAATAGAACATAACCCATTAAAATTGGTAAAGAAATAACTCACATTTAAAATCATGTCACATTGAGCATAAAATTAAATCACATTAATACATAAAAATTCTCTTATTAAAATAACTGTTAAACGAATAAGTCTTTAGTTGGCACCTAAAAGCCGAAAGAATGGGTGCCAACCAGACCTTGAGTGGAACTGATGGCCAAAGTTGGGGTGCTATGCTGGAGAAAGCCCCCCTCCTTGCAAACTTTTCCCTTTGTTAGGAGGGCAATGCAGAGGAGGGCTTCATATGAATGGGCTGGTACATATGAAATATCAAGGCCTGATATTAAGGTCTTTTGATTTTCCATTATGAAATATCCTCTTGGATGGGATGAAAGGCCACTGCAGGAGAAGCAAGAGTCAATGCTATCTGAATAGCTTGCAAGGAAAATGATGATAGCAATGTATTAGTTATGACTGAAACAAAGCATGAGAAGAGTAAGTTTACTTTGGTTTTACAAGTACTCCCATGCTAAGCATAAAGCTTTTGCAGCTTGTGGGAAAAGAGAGACTTAATTTCATGTGCTAGTTGCTTACTGACTTTCTCTGCATGGTTTGATAATAATGGTACCAAACATTATGAAAAAAAGAGTGAGATTCCAGGGATTATTGCAAGGGCTTGGGTAATATAGGCAAGAGCTATTTCATATATGAAATGAGAGTTTTTGATTTTTTTTCTCTTGGTTAAATGTTAAATTTACCAGCAATAACCCAAGATGTAGCAATGCCTAAGGCAGAACAACTATGAAATATCTATCCATACCACCATGATGGAAAAGTTAAACAAAATAGTTGATAGTCTAAACTTAATACTCCAAAATCTATACCTGAGTAAGCCACATTGTCCTGTCTCACAGTGGAGCTGAACTGGGCTTGCTCAAGGCCTGGCCTTGGAAGAATTTTCCCCCTCACAATGGGCAAGATACTTTATGAGTCACATGCCTGTGGCCTGGCTTATAAAACCTTCAGGATATACTTTCCTATGAATTGTAAGGTAGCTTTCATTACTAGATGGCAATATTTGCTTCCCATTTGTATATTGCAGTTCCCTGCCAATGGATGGTGAAGCTTCAGGTTTACGGTACACATAAAAGATTACAAATAACAATAAATCCATTTTAGAAACAAGGCATGGACATAAAATCCAATCTACCAAGTGTTTTATAGTCAACTAGAAAGATAATCTGAAAAAATCCAATGGTAAGAAAGAGCACAAAACCAGCACTGGAATGCTTTTCTTTACAATCTCTTTTTAGCTAACTGCCAGCATTACAGTAAATGGGTAGTCAAATTACATTATCTGGTCAAAATTTGTGCTGGGTTCAGATGTAACTAGGAAGACAATGTGGTTGAGCTAGTATAGGACACATTTGTTCTCCTATTTAATCCATCCCCATCAGAAAGCAAGCCATAGCATTATTCACTAGCTGAAGCTTCTGAATTTCCTTCAAAGGCAGCCCCATGATGAACAAGTTGTAGTCGTCATTATGGGAGATTACCATTACCATTACCATTACCATTATGGGAGATGGGCCAAGTCCTCCTCTGGGAAGTGCAGGTATAGCCAGCTCACAAGTCCTATCTGGTGAAAGGTTTCCCTGTAACCTAAGGTTCCAACTGCTATGTGAAGTCAGAAGAGCACCTAAGCTACATACCTTGTCCTGCAGGAGTAGGGCCTCCATCCAAGACAGAGAGGATGGACAGTTGTCTGACTCACCTTTATTAACTCTGCTTTACTTGGATTGAAACTCCTCCAGTGAGCCTTCATCCATAACAGTGTCCAGGCATCCATTAGGGACTGGTTATAATGAAAATGAAAAACAGAGCTGAATGTTACCAGCATATTGATGCTACCTCAGTCCAAGCTTGGAGGAGTTCTCCCAGTTGGTGTATCTGAATAAAAAAACACAGGGGACAATGACATGTCCTCACTGTATAAGCAATTATATATACAACATATTTCATAAACTGGTCACACAACAGGCTTCAGAGATAGATGTCCCTGCTGACTGGAGGAGGCAAGAACCCTTGGAAACCACTGCTGACGGACAAAATGGGTGAATAGCCCTGAACAAAAATCGCTTTGCTGCCATCAGCAGCATAGCATAAGTTTTTAAATGAATCAAAACATGGATCCCAAAAGTTCTCCCACTCACACTGTTTCTCTTCATTTTTGTATCTCATAGCCTTGGTGCATACACCAGGCACACTGCCCACTGCCTGCTCAGAAACCATCTAGGAATATGAAACAGCCTTCCACAACCTGGTGTCCTTCTCATGGTTTTCACTGTGACCCTCAGTGTTCCTGACTCTTTGCTATGTTGACTGGGACAGATAGGAGGTGAAGTCTAAAACATCTGGAGAAAGCCAGGCTGGGGAAACTCATTCTTTATTTCATTAATCTTCCTGATGAGTAACAGAACCCAATGGGATCCATTAGTATCTTGAGTGTAGATCCTGTGGTCAAAAGAACTCAGTGTATATTCAGATCATATAAATGGAATTAGATGCAAGTAATGTATTCTAGACATAAGCTATGTACATTTAAGTGCTATGCGATGCATGTTTTGACAGAAACATGGGGGAGGTAGAATGTTTTCTGTCTAAACATTCACAGGATGTGCCTTTAGAGAATATGATTCATGTAGATTTGATTCTCATCGGTGACTGCTGCCTATAAAATACAAGAATTATAATGTGCTTCCTAAATAAGCTTGTCTGAGGGTCAATGTGGTGCACTGGTTCATACATTAGACTCAAAAGATCTGGGTTTTAGTCCCCACTTGGCCATGAAGCTCACTGACTGACTCAGCCAAACCTACTTCATAGGGTTGTTGTGACATTCTTCACAACAGACAGAATGATAAGAAGCAGGAAGATTTTGTAGCTGCTTTGCATTCCTTGCAGAAAAAAAATATATAATCAATATAAAATAAGAGTTTGATGAGCCAGTACGAAGTATTTAAAGAGAAAGGCTAAGGCCTGGAATCAGATGAAATCCTTACTTAGTCCCCAAATTTAGCTTCAGATCGCCATCTCCCAGCTTAACATAGCAGATTTTTCAGGGCGATTGTGGTAACCATATGCACTACTTTTTAGCAGCTTGGATGAAGTGGGATAAACTATGGTAAATAAGAAAGATTATCTGCTCAAAAATAAACATAGAAAAGGAAGTTAACCTGTGAACAATAGTCTGTATGCTCACTGAAAGCTTCATATCACTTTCTGCAGTGAAAAAGGAAGCAAAGAGGCACTAGCTGGAAACCTGATTTTGGTAGGAATATCACTTGCATGGCATTCTGCTCATGGAAGACTTTCACATGGAAAATGGGAGGTGACTTTCAGTGATATCCCCTTGTTCCTTCAGTGATCATGGAAAATCTGCCCCAGAGTGTCAGGGACCCTTTGGAGCAGTGGGGTGAATGGAAAAATTGGACAAAAAAAATCCACCAGCAGGAGCCTTCCCTGGATCACTGTACCATCTGTGAAAGTAAGAAGCCCTTCGGGTCACAGAAGCATAGTTAGCTTCCCACCCATTGCTATTTGCTCTTTTTGTAGATCTTCTCAGAAGCCTTCTTCCTCTCAAATCTGTTGGTCCCATGAATCTGCTTGCCCCAGAAGACCACACTGTTCTAAAAACATGTGCCCTGAATACTTCCATATCTTCAGGTTTCCTCTGACTACACATAGTAGTTAGTCCCATCAATGTGTCAGTTGTTTGTGACCATCAGTAGATTTATGGCATAGCATTTACAAAACACTGAATGAGATTAAATGCCATCAGTCTGCTTGGCTATGCTTTCCAGATCCTTTTAAATCCACTTCATACTTCAGGGTGCTTTGGCAAGATGGGGCTCCAGGAGATGTGGACTGCGAAAGGAGTCAACTTACAGCATTACTGTCTTCAGTTATTCCAGATGAAGAGTAATGATCATTCCAGGTAATGAGGGTTATGCCTAGAACTACTATGCAGCCCTTTCACTCATAATGCTTGTTTGCAGGGGAATCAAGGGCTAAGAAATGATACAGGCGTAGATAGACAGGAAGCATGACAGAGGTGTGCAAAATTATACACGCTGTGAGGAAAGTACAGAGGGAGTCATCCCATTCCCAAGGATCAAAATCTGAGGTCATCCCCTGAAGCTGGTTAGTGGAAGATCCCAGACAAATTAGTGCAGCACTAGCTATGGAATTCACTTCCATGAGATGCAGCGATGTCCACCCATTTGGACAGCTCAAAGGTGGATTTGACAAATGCATGGATGAAGAGGTAATCACTGGTTACTATTCCCGATGGCTCCTTCCAGTAGGCAAATCAGTGTACCTACACACAGCTGCAAGGGAGCTTGTGCATAATGGCACCATCGTACTCATATCCCGTTTATGGGTTTCTTATGGGCCAACATCCAAACAGACTGCTGAGCAGGATGGACATTGGAATGATGTGGAGCAGCTCTTCTTACGTTTTTATGTTTGGAGCAGCTCTGAGACTGCACTGACGAGCAGATTTGATGTTAAATTTTCAGTCTAAATAAAGCAGCCAGGAATATAATATTCAGGAAGATGCAGGTTTTGGTTCATTTACTTCAGGAAAATGGCATGTTGCAAGCAGTACAAAGCCACATGGCTGTAGATGTAAACAGTTGTGCTCTCTCACTTTTTAAAAAGTACATCTTTTGTTATTTTGATTGCAGCAGCATTTCCCTCATTCCCTCTATGGGATTGTATGTGTTTATATATGTGGGTCTGTGTTAGGCAAAGGAATAGATAGCTATTTTGTCTGACATCTGAAGGAACCCAGGGATACGCACCATCTGGCTGCTGAATGAACTGATATTGGTCTAGGGACTCTTGGTAACATTGCAAGCAATTTGCTGTTTATTTATTTTCATTTGTGCTTAAAGAGAAGATTTCAGCCTTTGCTGTTATGAAGCAATTTTGGAAACACACATTCTGAAAGAATATCAAAACACTCAATTGGAATTAAAATTGCAGTGGCATTTTTTTCAAAATTTTAATGCACACAGGGGCTGGCATTTACTTGGTCATCCCAGCTAGCTGTCTTAGATGAAAACCACTCCAGGAGCAGTGTTAATGTTGGATCTAGACTGCTGCCCTGAAAGGCATCCTTCTGCCCATTACGCTCTGCCCAGCCAAGCACCGCATTAAGCTCTCCATCCTCTGCTGCAGCCTTCTGCAGCTGCTCGTTACGTATGATTTTGATTCCGTGACCTGAACTCCAGCCGGGCCTTTTGCTCTTCCACTCTAATGTGCCACTTGTTTTCACCATGCCCAGACCAAACTCTGTTGAAACAATTTTGTTTGCACATCATGCACTTCTCTGACCCCATTTCTGCATCAGTTCTGCTCCACTCAAGTTCTGATACTGCAAACTTTGCCCATAAACCAGCTGTTTGCTTGGGCCTTGTCAAAGCAATCAGTAAACATTGTGGCTGCTCCCTACCAGCAACTTATTTAATTGACTTGGTAAAAGTCTGTTAAAGTCCCCAAATATATCTCTGTGTATCTGAGAAGGCGCTGCTGTTTTCTTTTTAGCTAAACCATTTTGATAGATTATGACTCCATCAAGGTAGCCACAACTTTGAGCTTACAAGAGCTGAGCAGGACTGTCATCATCAGGACATTGGGGGGACATTCATTCATAGGTTTACCATACGCTGGACATGACTGGATGACGCACAACAGCAAAACCATCTTAAAGCTTATATTTTTTCCTTGCTCATCACACTAGGCAAATATGAGCCTCTTAGAATTGCTGCCACAGTCATATTGCCTCCATGTAAGCCTCTGAATCTGGAGGTGGAAGAGCACCCGGGACAGGAGTGAGGCGTGGTGGTGGCCGTCTCTGCGGCCACCACACTTTTCACCTGCATTTTCTCTGGACAGCTTTCCCCACCATCTAGATTTGGTGCTGGGGATGGGGAGGAAGGAGAGTGGGATGCAGACTGGAAGCAGGGTGAGTCTGCGTTCACGGCCTCCTCCTGCCCCTGCACCAGCACGCTCCCTGCTTCCCTCTCTGCAGCCCAGTTTTTCCCACAAGGATTCGGAAGCAGGGGCCAGGCTGTGTGTGTGCTTGGCCTTTAGGGTCCCAGCTCTGAGATCATGGAATCTCAGTGCTAGGACTCTGGCTTTGGGAATCCTAGATGTGTGTAATGCTTAGGAGCACTGGGCTAGGACTCAAGAGATCTGGGTTCTATTCATTACTCAGCCATGGATCCCACTGGGTGACCTTGAGCCAGTGAGTGTGCCTAAGCTACCTCACAGTTGTTGTGAAGATAAACTGAAGAGGGAACTTTCGTAAGCCATTGTTGGTTCCTTGCAAGGGGAAGAAATGTGGGATGTAAATTCAGTGTGACAACAACAACCTGGCAAGCCATAATATTGCACTCTAAGCTTCATGAAGTTTAGTGAGGCTTACTTCCAGGTAAATGTGCATAGAATTGCTGCCTTAATATGCAGACACCCTGCATTTGCTTTTACAAGAAAAGGGAAGAACATTAATGTCTCTCACTCTCACCCGCAGAGAGCTTAACTTTGTAACCCCCTCAGGTAGCCTTATTGGCTAATGTTGAGGGATAAAAATCCAATCAATCAATCAATCAGCATTTATCTGTATTTTAGTAAAAAAATATCCAGAGCAGGCAACTTGTGGTCCTTAATGTTGTAACTTGTGGCTCCATAACCGGTATAGCCAATGAAAAAGGAAGGTTGGCGTTCTGGCCAAAAATCTGCAGGGCCACATGTGATGCACTCTTGCATGATGAGTTTGTTTGTTTGTTTGTTTGTTTGTTTAATTAGAGTATTTGTATGCCGTCCCATTGCATAGCCTCAGGACGGCGTACATAAAATAAAATAAAACATAATACTCATATATGAGTTGAGTCATATATCAGGTTTTGGATTTAACTCAGAGGACATTCTGAGTCCTGCTTCAAACAGTGCACAAAACAGACAATAGTGAAGTTTATTGATCTCTGGATTGCTGGGATAGGTCAGTCATGTTCATGCTGGAGGATATAACTTTTATGCTTTGAGGTAGAGACCTCAGCTTCATACCAGAACCCCATATCATTAGGAAGTGCAATCAGCTTCATGTTGGACCTCATGCAGTTCCCCTATGAAGTAGTGTTCCCACCTTTGCACTGGACACTGTTACTCCTTAGATAGGACAGAGTACTCTTTTACAGTCCTGAACTAAATGGGAGTTTGGTCCAATGGACTAGCAAGGAGGTAACATTTTGTTCGTTTGAATTTTTAAATGAATCAATCAATCAATTCCTGGACCAATATTAGTTTGAAACACAATTATCCTTTGGACTGTACTCTTCTTCAGATATTGTGATAAGTTTCTCAATGCAATAACTACATGTACAAATGTAAACATCATGGATACAAAATGTTTGTTTGTGTGTGCACACATATGTGTATGTGCACAAGCATGTGTTTGAATTGCAATGGAACATTGCATTGGAACATTGCATTGAATGCAATGGAACATTGAGGTTTGCCTGGCGCCGTCGTTATTTGTTTTTTGGTGACAGGTTAAGACTTTTTTATTCCAGCGGTATTTTAATAAGTTTTAATATGGTTTTTTCTATGTTTTTAATTGCAGCCAGTGTGGGTCGGGAATTTTATTTATGCTATTACATTGTAAGCCGTCCTGAGGCTTTTTTGCGATTAGGTTGGCATATAAATATTTTGAATAAACAAACAAACAAACTTGTAATTGACACTGCCATAGACCAGAAAGGGATGGATTCATCAACTCCTACAATGGACCCATTTTCCTAAATCCCAGGCCATGCAGGAGGTCCAATCCTGCTCACACTGCTTTGTAATTGGATGGAAGGTCAGGTTTATTTGCTATTTACTATGCCCAAAATAAAAACATTATTTTGTTTACCAAGCAGCTTTGTCACTCCCCAACCTTCCACCCTCCCATTACCTGTGTACGATTCTTTACCTTAGTATTCTTTTACAGTTCTATGTCACTGTGACATAGAAAAAAGGAAGCATACACTCATATTCTGGCTGGAAAACATATATGCCTTGCCTCAAACACTGTGAGTAGAACAAAACATAGAAATCTTGCAAATGTGGAGGGGGAAGTAATTTCATGTAACTAAAAGAGCATAAACTCGGCTTTAAGAATTCGATCCAAGTTTAACAAGTTTTCATGTTTTGATGAGGCATTACAAGATGAAAGAACGATGCAGAACCAGTGACATCAGCAAGGGTGAAGACTCCATATGAATTCATCATACCTTTTGCAGTGGCACATTTTGCTGCGGTGCTGCAGTGAGTGGTAAATTGGGAAGTTTGGTCACATACTTTGGTCACACAGACACATTCAGTTGAGTTGTTCCATATGTAGACACCAATTCTAACTTTTTTTTTATTTCCAGCAGAGCCAGGCCTTTTATAATGTTAATTGGTCTCAATTGCCTATTCAAGAACAAGCCAACCCAGAACACGCATTACAACAGGGAAGAATCTCTTGTTGCTGGAGAATTTGTTTCTCCTTCAACTCCTGTGGGGATTGCAGCTGAGCTCGGGGCGGGGGGGGGGGGGCCGGAACCGTTTGGGGGGGGGGGGGGGGGGGGGGGGGGGGGGGTGAGGAACGTCTGAGGGGTGGGAGCGGGAAGGGGGCAGATGATGTCAACCACCCTGCTAACAGAAGTGGAAGCACTGTGTCCCTGGCAGCACTCTGGCTCCACCCCGACACTCAAGCAGTCCAAAGCTTGTGCTTCATAAAGTGCCACAGTTGTAACACCAGCAGGCATAAAAGTAAGTGACTGGGTATATAAAACCAACAGTGGACTGTGGTGATTCATGCAAACAACGATGACTGTGCTGTAACAAGTGAGGCTATGAGATCACTTAAACTGATCCAGCAGCAACGAGAATGATGAAACATATCTGTATGTGCTACAGAAATTCCTAATGGCTATTCTGGAAAGAGATGTGAGACCGTTGTCAAATCTATTCCATCTGCATTTTCCAGATCGTCAATTGCCTACTATTCTGTTGTTTCCTCATTGTATTTATTGTTTGCTCATTGCATTTAAACAAATTCATACTTCTGAGAATGCACCCCCCTCCCGCTGCCCATTTGCAAATCCTATCAAACTGTGAATTTTCACATTTTTTTCCTCTGGTGGGTAATGTACATTTTTGGTTGTTAAACTTTTTGTATTTTTGTACAACTAAATGGAAAGTTCAAAAATGTCCTCAGGGCCGCAGAATCCATGTGAGCTGAGAAAAGCTGGTTTTCTGTAGAAAATGTGGGTCAGATTCATAGAAATCCAAGTTAATTTGAACTTGCGGCTCGTTTCTCCATCATCCCTAATCCTGGATGATGTTCCAGTGACAAAATGGACCAATATCTGGTTTCGGGAGGATGGTGCAATGTAAACATTTCTTGTCAACATTTTTTCAGATTTAACAATGACAAAGCCCTGTGCAATGTGCAGCTCCTCATGCATTTCTGGGGGAACTTAATAAAGTGTCCATACATGTTGATCGTGCTAGAAATAAGATGGGTTCCAAAATCATGGAATCCAAAATCATGACATCTCCCCCCCCAAATAAATGAACAAATAAATAAATAAATGTTAAAGTATATAGTGTACTGAAATTGGGAACTGGTGGTCAATAATATGAACCCTTACTGTAATTTAACCTTCTCACCCACAGCATCTAGTTTGTAGTCCACCCAGTATCTATGGTCATTATTAATAGAAGGTTTTTGCTTTCAGAGGTTTTATATTTTATTTTATATCCAAATGAAATAATCTGATCCTCTGAAAACGCTTCTCTGCCAGTTTCTATATGCACAACATTCACTCACTAAATAGGAGCACAAAACAATTGATTATACAAGAGATTCCTTAAGCACAAGCATTTTGCCTCTGGTTTCAGGGCCAACACTGAGCAAATTTTTATTTTTTCCTTCGCTGTGCTACTCCCTTTACAATTAAGAGCAGGATGCACTTTAGATGATGGTTCTCACCAAACCCATCCATTCCCATCTATGGCTCAGGGGAAACATAAGAAGAGCTCTGTTTACCTTTCTTTCCCCCACACTGAGCAACCGGATGCCTCTAGAAAGCCCACGGGAAAGGTTGGAGCCTCTCTCGTGGGTGTTCCCAGCAACTGGTATGAAGATGAGGCATGCTGTCTCTGTCATCTTCAACAATAGCTAGAGATGTTCTCTGACCCCAAGATTCAATTTGCACCCTGATTATGGGCTGTGGAAAATGGCCTGATTGAGCTCAGATGATTCACAGTCTGTCTTCTTTAACTTGGGTATTGAATTTGAGTTGAGCTTCGGAAATTCGAAGTTTCATGCTTCTCATCGCCTGTCATGAGAAAACAGAAAAGGCAATATATATTTCCCTCTGTCAGAATCGAATGATATTTGCAAGCACAGTAACCCCATAGGAGGGGGTTATGCCTGCAGCATATCAAAACCATACATGCTGTGAGGGTTAGGGTAAATGCCTTCTGATTTCTATTTTAAGGGGAATCACTGCATCTCTCTCGCTCTCACCCTCTTCCTTGGTCTTGGCTTCTGTCTCTGTGGCAGAATTGGATGAAAAGTGCAAGGACAACTGCCTTTCCAAGGGAATCAACCCTGCCAAATGCCAGAACAATTGATGAAGGGGCTTGTGTGTGAGAATACTCTGAGGGTCTCCAAAAGAGGATATGCTTCCCCCTACTATGTTCCTTTCAGGTCAAAGTGGGAGGCAGTTCTGAGGTGTTACTAGGTAAGAAACCTGTGAAGCTTCAGAAGGAGATGAGGAGTGCTTCAGATGGAAGGGCGGTCCTCAATTTTTTTTTGGGGGGGGAGTTATTGTTTTGGTCAGTTTGGATGAAAATGACCAAAACAATAACTTGAAAATGAAAGTTCTTTTATGAGAGAAGTTTCTTCTCTCATAAAAGAACTTTCAATTTTTCCTCCCTCATTTGCTCTCTGCAAGGTGCTTGGGGGTGCTGTTTGTGTTTCTTCCCTAGAGATATTTGCAGCTTTTCTTTAGAGATATTCTTATAGAGTTGATGTCAGTCTGCATGTTTTTAAGTACATAACCTGGAGACAACCAGTATCACAACCCCTCCCCCCCTGCCCCTGCTCCCTTTTCTCTCCATCCCACTGGCTCCCCTGTGCCAAATTGTATTGGTCATAAAAACAATAGAAACAATAGAAATCAAGTTGAGCTACTTGCTTGTTGCTCTTGAGTTTAGTCCAAGTTGAGTCCGAGTTGAGTGAAGTTACTGATGTGACTTGAGCTGGACTTGGGAGTTGATGCTAAGGATAGAAGGATCAAGAGATCCTGGAGTTTGTTGAGATTCCATAAATTCCACCTTGAAGGTCAATGAACCTAATTCCCATTCTTAACTATGAGTTGATATTGTTGCTTTACAGTTGTTTGAATGGGAAAGTGTTTAGGTGCACATTTTTAAAAAAAATATCACAGATCAAATCCATTGATCTAGGCATGAAAACTTGCATTTTTCCAAAATGCACCTTCTTAAAGTGCACATATTTTTTAAGTATACATTCTGCAGGCGTGAATGCAAGCTCAGCAGTATGTGAGTTTTGCTTGCAAAATGCTCTTGCATTCATGATCAGGAAATGTGATAATGAATGGAAACAATGCACGTACTTCTTAAAAGCCTTTCACTGACAAAGACTGGGGCACAGGTGAGCTGACTGAAGCTAATTTCATAGAAGTCGTCAGCTGGGGGCAGTTGCTCTGCTGAACTCCTATTAAACTGGAGATCATCTTCAGATTGAACTGTTTTCTTCTTAGCAAATGTGCAGTGTATGTTAGTAGTCTGCCTAGCCTTGCCTAGTTCTGATGGCTAGGATTGGCTGAAACCACGACTAATACCTATTTACAAAAACTGTCCTTTTTAGTTGGTAGAAGGCAACCGATTTTTGGTGTCCTGAAAGAACAAGAAATTGTTAGTTATTTATATCATTGTCATCGTCATCATCATTACCAGGGCTTTTTTTTGTCATAGAACGCACCGGAACGGTGTTCCAGCACGTTTTTTTGACAGATTTTTCCAAGGGATTGTGAATTGCCCTGTTGGGTGTAGCAGAAATCATTAACATAGTGCCTGCAGGCTGCTTGTGTGTTGGCGCTGGTTGTGGGTGCTGGTTGTGAGGGCGCTACTCAGCTTGGGATTGCCGAGCAGCGTGCTGAGTGCTTACTGCTGGCGGTGACCGTTGTGTAAAAGTGTGACCCCAAGACAGTGAGTTCCGGCACTTTTTTTTTTTTTTTTTTACAAAAAAAGCACTGATCATTACAATATTTTAATTGTTATGGTAGGGGAAAGGTGCTTGTAGGATTTTCTACCTCAGGTGTAGACTGGCCTTGGCTGGACCCTTTACTGCTGTATCTCAGGCAGCAAAATGTCAGGCTGGCCCTTTTGAAGGTGAGGAAGATTGGCTCAGTTGCCTCATTATATCAGACAACAGGGTTGCAAGGTCTTAGGCTGCCATTAACTAGCTACTCATCAAGGAAAGCCAGGCTACTAGGACAAGCAGAAGGTGGTGGCAGCAGCTGGAAATTGACCTAGGAAAGCAGGAGCCAGGCAGCTGAGAAAGAAGCAGTCCAAGAGAAGCAGAGAAGCTTAGGAAATTTGTTTTGGAAGTTGGCAGAAGGTATGGTTGAAAAGAATGAAGGAAAACAGGCAGAGAGCATGGCCAGAGGCGAGAGTCGCACATAGTCAGGACCTACAGAAATGAGGAATGTCAACTTTTATGGAAACAATAGTTTAATAGCTGTTTCTAGACCTCCCCTTAGTGATCAGGGAAAGGTCTGAAGGACAGGAGAGAGTAAGTAAGGGGCATTCTTCACTGATAAGAGCTTGGGGTGATTGTATTCACTGTCGTAATTTCATCAGACAGTGTGTTCTTCCCCAGCTTCCTAAGAAAGATTACTTGCAGCCATGAAACAAAAAGTAATGATGTGCTAAAATCTTGATTTCCTACTTGAGCTTCTACTTCTCAAGCTTCTCATGCTTGGAAAAAACTTTTAGAAAAATAATAATATTTTAGATGGACAGACTTTGAATCCTGTTGGGCACTGTGAGCTCCAAAAGCAATCCGCATGGTTACTGAATTGACGTTCTGCTAATAAAAACATTTCCTGACTGCAAGGCCTACTTGGTGGTGGAGTAGTGTCCCACAGGAAGAGGTGAAATCACAATTGTGTGAGTCATTTTAGAAGTGGCATGAACAAAGAATGTGCAATGTGTACTTCAGAGACCTATCTGATATCGGCAGTGCCTTTTTTGCCATTTATGATTCTATGAGCAATTTACTGTGAGATGTTTCTTGGACAGAATGATTCTAAGAACATGTTTCAGGCAGTTTCCAGAATTCAGAACCAGATGTAATCTTGGGTCAAATGACTTGCAAGTCAAGTTTGTTGATTCAGGAGATGGAGTTGCCTGTGATAGTCATCTTGTTTTGAAAGTGTGTATCTTTATCTGTTATTACTACCACCCATTATATGAATGTTTCCAGGGTAACTGGTGCATCATGCAGTCTACGAGGGAGTGATGCATGTTTTGTTCCATTTTGCAAATGCACTTGTTTGGATAGAGCTCTTGACTGTGGGCAAATTCTGTGGTTAACCACACTGTAACATTGTGGATATGGACATTTTAAAACCAAGTAACTGATCACCGATTTATGTCCAGTTCAGTGTCCCCATCTACTGTGTTGCTGTTGTTATGTGCCATCAAGTCGTCTTTGCTCTCTGAAAGGTCCTGCCCATGATATCTCACCAAGCTCTTCCAAGTTCAAGGCTGTGCCTTTCCTTTTGAATTCAATTCATTTTATATTTGCTCTTCCCTTTTGTCTTCTGCCTTTGCCTTTCCCTAACATGATTGTCTTTCCCAGAAAGTCTTGCCTTCTCATGATCTGTCCAAAGTACATATCTTCAGTTTTGTCATTTTACTTCTAGGGAAAACTCTGGCTTGATTTGATCAAGGACCCACCTGTTTGTCTTTCTGTTGGTCCAAGGTATTAGCAAAGCTCCACCCTATCTTCATGTTCTGGAAGCATCCATTGTCTTCCTGTCAGCCATCTCCCCTGTCCAGCTTTCACACCCATTTACTGAGATTGGGAATACAATGGTCTGGATGGTCTTTACCTTGATTTCCAGTAAAACATCCATATACTTGATGGTATTTTTCAGGCAGACATGGAATTGGGTTTGTGCATTTCTTTTTAATTAAACCTGCTCATTTAAAAGTTTCAACCCTGTTTCAAATCTGCCTTGAATTGATGACTTGAGGGAATGTCAGCTCTGAACACCCAGCCACCCCTGGGCAGAGGAGAGAATTGCTGAAAGAACCCTTTTAGCAAGACATCCTCCTTGCTTCACCAAGACAAAGTACATTACAGGATACTTTCTAACCACTGTGCTAAATGTTTCTGCAGGTTGCTTGCTAGCAGTAACTGTTAGGATATTACAATAATCTGAAAGGGATTTAACTAAAGCAGCAATGTCAAACTGGTTGCATGAACTGGCATAGAAATGTAATAATAATAATAATAATAATAATAATAATAATAATAATAATAATGAATTCCTCACAATTATTATTGATCAAGAACAGGCATTTGTGGATGAAGGCATGGGCCTTTAGCAAAGTGAGTTTAAGTCATGCTCAACTGATTCAGCATATAATATTGATATAAACTTAGTTGCATTAGTACTAGTGCTTAACCTACTAAGTAATAATAGGTTGGATCCAGATTTAGTCACATAAAGCAGACCTATTGAAATAAGTGGGATTTACAAAGTCAATCATGGCTCATGTCCTGGTGATTTCAATGGCACTACTCTAGGCATGACCAAAACTGGATCAAACCCAGTGCATGTATTGATTCATGAATTATTTTATGTATCAAGACCCCTGCTTTCCTTGTCCTCTCTGTCAAAGCATGGCCCCTATTTTAAACAACTGCATCTTATTCCAGAACATTCCAAAGATCCAAACTGTTCTGTTTAATAAAGATTTTGGCTGTTGTCTCCATTTGCAGGCAAAATGGGGTCACCCAAAAGGCGGTAATGATTTCACCATAATCATCCATAATGGAAGCTTCCCCACCCTTGGGGCAAATAGCAGCATCAAGCATTGATTAGCTGCATTCATTGGGAATGTGACATGAGGCAGAGGTAACTTTTCCTTTCCTACATGCCAGGCTCTGAGTCCTGATTTGGGCCTCTTGCACCTGCTATTATCTTAAAAACTAAATGACAAACATGACATAGGCATCATCTACACATTTCTCATATTGTCTGGTGTGGTAAAGGATGACCCAGTCAGCCATCCCCAGGGAGAAAAAGTGAAGTGACGCGCATGCATGGGCTGCACACATGCAGAAGATGGTCAGTGACCAGCACTGGGGCAAATAATTCAGCGGGTTAGTGAGTTTGATCTGTCTTTGCCTGATGCAAGCAATGATTACAGTGAAAGCAAATTTGAAAAAAATGAATACCGACCTTGTTTACTGATATAGGCTTCAAGGCCAGGTGGCTAATCGAGGGGATCTTTCTTGACTTAAGCGTTAAAACACACAATCCAATGTGGCTCTTGCAACCCCTGCCAATTCTCTTCACTTGCTCATTCCTTTCACAAGTGGTGGCTCCTCCAAGTGCTTTTGCAAAGTCAGGTCCTATGACTTATGCAAGACTTAAGTGCTTTTCTTATGTGAGTTCTGCTGAGCAGCCTCCTTTCAGAAATACAAGTTTCCACTCATTCTGGTTGTCCAGGCAGTGCTAAATCAATGTTACACAAGAATGGCCAGAGGCTTAAGTGTCCCATTGGATTCTGCCTAATGGTGCATTATTTACAGTCACTGTACATCTGATGTGTTTGATACAGTTCATGTCAGGGAATGAGCAATGTATTCTACTTTAGGTAACACCTGTTTATACTCCTAGCAGTGACATGGAGTGATGATTTTGAGTTCCATAATGCACTGCTTCAGGCGAAACAATACTCTGAAATGAAATGAGATTAGTCACAGTATTTAATTTTGCCACAACAAGTTCATGGCAAATCAAATATCTCAGTCAGTTCAGGTGGGCAATGTCTTAACAAGTCTTTAGAGCACTAACAGCACAATTTTAGGAGCATCCACTGAGAAGCTGGCCTTACTCATTTCAGTTAGACTTATTTTCAAGTAAGTGTGCATAGTATAGTTTAAACCTTGGGGGTTGCATGGGCTGCATGTGGGCCATGGAACGTAAGCTCCCACCCCTGGAGTGAAGAAATGCTGCCCAATGAGCAATGCCTCTAATAGTAAAGAGCATTACATGTACAGATGATAATCCAGAGACTGAAAAGCATCCGTTTTTATTTGGCAAGGGTCTTGGATGAGAAAACAATTTGGATTTGGGAATCTTGTATTAATCTCACAATATGATTATGATATCAGGTATACAGCCTGATCTTACATAAATCTCACTAAATGAAATAGGAATGGTTCTCCAGAAAGTGGGCATTGCCTTTCAGCCTAAGGTGATTCATCTGAAGAGTACATACATGCTGAAGAGCTGATTGTGAGTTAGTTATGTTTTGGCCATGTGCCATAACATGCTTTCATATAGGTAAACATGCTTAAGTCAAAATGACAACGTTTCTGAAAACTTAGGTTCTGGTATTACTTTCTCATTCAGCAAAATGGTTCCAAAAATACTTTCTATGTCTAGTAAGTGGATGTAGACCCAAAGCTGCATAAGAACTTATTTATACTTGCAAGTTGGCAAGAATGGTTTACCCTGACTGGTTTACCCTTTTTCAGTGCCCCTTCAAGGCTAATTAAAGTGTTTGTATTTTATTTTACAAGTCTGGAAACTAGCAGCAGTCTCTAGCTGAGGTGTCTATAGATTTTTAAACCAAGCAATATAACGTTGCAGGCAAGCATATTTACAATGCTGTACTCTAATATGACTAAGATCCCCACAGAGTGCCTGAATATTTAGAATTTTAGAACAGCTTATGCATCCCATTTGAGTTCAGAGAGAGGCAATAAATGTTTAAGCTTTCAAATATGCACTTAATTTAATTTCATCTTAAAAAAAGTTTATAAACATCAAGCAAGAGCCAATCTGCTCCTCACAAGAATACTGTTGAATGGATTGCCCTGCTCCTTTTCACATTTCAGCATCTTTTGTTTTCATTAGGGTCTGATGGGTTTACAAGTCTGTACCTGAAATTGCACCTTGCTTGGGGGCTGGTTGACAGGATGACTATTTTCCTATTTTCTAAGTCCAAGAAATCCAAAGGCATAATTCAGTTCAATGGCCAAAGGTTGGTTTTATGCAAGTAGTTATACAGTTGCATAGTAAGAATAAAGAAAATGTAATGTATCTTCCTATCCCTGCTGCTTAAATATATACAGTATGCAATCTTCTTTCCCCTGAATTTGAGGCTAATCCTAGCCATTTTAACATTAAAAGGTTTTTAAAATGGCGAATGTGTATAATTAATGCATTTATTTATTTAAATATGTACATATTGTTCCTTTATCCCAAAAATGGATTTCAGGGAGGTATCCTTGCCAGTGAGACCCAGCACTAGCACAGGGGGAAGGTAATAGTTGTTCAGGCAACCAAACACTGGCTTCCAGAATGGTGCAGGTCAGCAGAGCTCACAGAAGGGAGCTTAGCTTGATCTGGGGAAACACAACAACACACATTTCTACTTTTTTCTGGGATTCCTTTGTGAAGCACTAACTTTCTATTGTGCAAATGAAGCATCCAGTTGGTGCAACACAATCAGTGGGAGGACAATGCCCATGTTGGATCCTGTCCTATATTCAATAAAACAGCCTAAAAACTAAACAGAGAACAGCAAAGCTGAAAGATATGAACAATGTCAACTAGTTTTAAAAATACAAATCTAGTTTGTGTGTGTGTGAAGTATTTGTTAATGCCTGGGCAATTACAAGCATTTAAACTAGCGTGGATACATTTGAGGATATGTTTGCATATAATGGCAAAGTATATTCAGGTTATAGAATTGTTTCTCTCATCTGTTCAAAATATTGGTGGTTTCTAACATGATGATTTTTGGGTACATAATGAATTCATTTCAGATCTTTCTAGGCTGCTTTTGGAGTCAGACTCTCACAAGGTAGCTTCCAGTATAAAAAGTACAATCCATCAGAAGTAATTGAAATTCAAAATTAAAAATAGCAGTGGAAATCCATGATAATAAAAACAATAGCCATAGAAGTAGTGGAAGTCAGTCTAGTGTAGTAACAGTAAGATCAGATGAAACAACTAGAAACTATTTGAGCACCAATTCAAACAAACACTGTGCTAATACCTCCTAAGAAAAAATTCTGAACCATTGGGTCTATGAAGTCCTATTGAACAACAGTATAGGTGGCCTTCACATGCCTCAACTGGAATTGAATTCCATACATATGGTGCTACCATCAAGAAAGCCCTGTCATTCATGCCCACCAACCTATACAAGTAAGAACACAGGCAGGGCTTCTGTGGCTGATGTCCATGTATGGGCAAGTGAATGGAGCCTTTGAACAACCTGCCCCATATTGGTCAGGGCCATTTAATAATTGTAGTCTCAGCTCTTTGTATGTTTAGCATATTTTATTAAGTGAGATATGGGAATAATGATGCAACGATGGTTCTGTTATCAGTGATGTAAGCATGAGGGAAAGCACCGAAGGTGTCAAAAGGATTTAGATATTTAAGGGCAATTACCTTCTTTTGGCCCTCTCTTTGGCCTGCAACGCTCAGGGTGTCAGGAGCATCCAGTTTCTACAAAATATGGCATGTCATTATAAAAAGAACTGCCACATTGTCAAGCCGATTCAACAAGGTACATCATGTCTCAGCTTCCTCTTCAGTATTGGTTGTGTTGCAGATACAGGCTGAATCAAGCCCCATGTGAAGGCCTCAGTTGTTTATCTTCAAAAGCTTTGGCTTATGGGGCTTTGTCAACTCCGTAGCTTCCCCACGAAGTGTAGTGCCACTAAAGTGCATCCAGGGAGTTACTTCATGTCTAATGATCTGCCAGAAATGTAATGTAATGTTTTGTTTTGTTTTCTAAAAGCAGTGAGTGTATTTGTTTCCTTTCTGAGGGCTTTATGAATTAAGCTAGAATCTCGGAAAGCCATATTTGTTCAGCGGCTCAACTCAAGGGCAGTGGAGTTGCTGGTCAATAAGCACCCAGACAGGATGCTTGCAAGTCATAATATTGGAAGGACTGTGGTGGATTAGCCCAAAGTAATAGCTAGTCCTCCTAGTTCTAGTTTCCCACTGTGGCTTTTAGGAAGCCCACAAGCTGAACATTGGGACAATAATCAAAAGCAGCAGATGCTGACATTGATTTTAGAATGACCTCTCATTCCCGTACCCTGCCCGCCTGCCTATTTCCTCTCAGCAAAGTGAGAAATGAGAGTTGCCTGTTCATTTTGCTTCGGCATGTAAACAGCCGACTCTACTCCCCAAACATGAATTCTAATTAGCAATCCACCAGCTACAATTTATGCTTATAAAGTATGCTTAAATTAGTTGCATTTGCACAATATTGGAAGAATGAAGAATTACCGACTGAAGAATTGATTTTAAAGATACTGGACTGTGAGAAAATAGACAGATTGACTTTATCTCTTAGGAAAAAGAAGATACATACTACTATCAAACCTGGGACTTTTTAGATCATTGGTCAGAGAAATGGAATTATATTTAGGGCTGAAATATACAGTAATTGTAAAGAGAATAAGATAACAACCCAGTATGTCTGATGTCTTCGGAATAATCATTGTTTTAATTGGTAGAAAATAATAAAAACACTTGAAAACAAAGCAGAAAATGTATGTTTAAATTAGTTAATTAATGACAAAAAGACATTACCCATAATGGACTGTGTTTGATAATTTATACTCTGGTGGAATTTGAACCTCAAGTTAATACAATTTGGGCATGGGGGCTGTTTCTGCCTCTGTGTGAATCCTGCCTATCAATGACTTAAGATGAGTAATTAAATAAACTTTGTTGCTGTTAGCTACTTTTCTGTATCTCTCAGGCAAGTTATCAAGGAAGCTGAGTATGGGGTGGCAGTGCAAGTCAGATGACAGGGGAGAAAGCAGGATAATAAAAGCAAATCCTTCCTCTGAAGGCAATGGCCCGGTAAGTGGAGTGTGAGGCTAACATAAAGTGCAACTATCATTCCTGCCCCTGCAGTTGCCAGTTGCTGCCATAGCAGGTAAAATATCTCTTCTTTGTTGTCACTACTGACTTGGTTGTCTTTGTTTTGGTCATCTTCAGAACAGTTGCTCAGATGTCCTCTTCCCAAAGAAGGCCCCAAGCAAGGCTATTGTTCTAACAGGGATTTCATATAGTTTCCATGAATTGCCAAGAGTCAGGAGAGAATCAGAGTTCTGTGATATCCCATCAATCCCACTGTTCTGGAGGCCATTGTCTTCCCCCTATCACCACTTCTGGGCTAAGTCTTGCTTCTTATTGCAATACTCTCATGCTAGCTACCCTGCAAAGAATCCAATTCACTGTGTAGAGCAAACAAATCTTTTGTTGTACCTATTTTCTTCTGGATTCTCAGATAGTTCTTTCAAGTGAACCAAAGGTGATGGTAGCAGAATTCTTAGCAAACCTGGGTCATAAACTACCAGCAATATCTAGGTGCAAGTCATCACTCTGCATGCTGACAGCTGGTTTAAATTTTGCCCTTAGAACAAAAATAACCTAGTGCTAATCCTATAAAAGGCCCCAGGGAAGCCCCAGTTCCAGCTTCATATTTTTGCACTCTTCTAGTCTATTTTTGAAGTGAAGTACATACTCATAGAAAATATATGTTGGAGAAAACTGCCCCCAAATGAAGAGGGGTTATAGTAAAAAAAGTGTTTGGTGGTCAGTGCATCATTATCTGCTATGGCAAGGTTTGTGTACTTCCACGAACAACAAGGTTGTTTCCAGTAAAAATTAGTGTGCAGAAGGCTCCTAGTGCTGGCCTTGAGAGACAATGTGCAGCTATTCTGTTGTTTTCTTTTCAGTGGATTTTCTGCATCAAGCAAAAAGACAGAAGATGGCATTACAAATCCCCTGTCTGGAAGCACCTTTCCTTCCAGGCATGTTCTTAAATAAATCAAAGCTAGTTCTTGGCTTGGAATATTGTTCACTTTATGCCACAATTGTATAATTATATACTAATATATATATATGAATGAAGGTAAGGCACAGTGTGAAGAGATTGGTGGAAAAGTCAAGAAAATGTGTAAAGCAGAGGCTCGGCAGTTTTTAATAGCAAGTTCTCTCACAGTCTCTTTGTTAACTCATGCTGTTCATACAGATCTTTTCATAGTGAAATTTACAACTCAGATTGTCATGAAAAAGAAGAATAAATGGCTCTTCTGACCTCACAGCTGCATTGCATAAATGGTATCCATCAAAGATTTCATTCAGACAAATATGCATTCAGTGGATTTTAAAAGAAATTATTCTGTGCATAAACAGTGGTCATATAGAGTAAATGGTCTATGTTTACAGTGGCGGTTGATATTCTGCAATAACAGAGTGAATGGACCTTTTTGAACCACCAGATAAATTTTATTATGATTAGCAGACTGCATGAAATAAACCCCGTGCTTGCTGAAAAGAAAAAAAAAGTAAGGTGGCCGGGCTGCAGTAAAAAATTCTGTTCAATAGATGTTTCATGTGTGGAACTGACTGAATACTTGCAGTGCATTGAAACCAGAGTTCTTTGCCAATCTAAATCATGAATGGGCCAAAGAAGATGCTATCTGGGAGTCTTGTGAATGGTTTAAAGAACAAGCAAACCTGAAATGCTGCTCAAGGGGCTGTGAACTTGACTAAAGCAGTGGTGGCAGAGAAGGGGTTTAACACTTTCTTTGGATATCATTTTAAGAGATTAAAATCACATACACTCCCATGTGGTACAAGGGAACTGCTGAGGGAGGGATGCTCCTGCTTCCCTTGGGAAGGAATTGGGATTTGGAAGGAATTTCCTGCCCCAAGACACACACTTGTTGAAAAGCAAGTGAACACCGATCTGAAAAGGAGCGTGATGGTAACCACAGGAACCATTTGGGGGTGGGGTCTTTGCATCCAGTGCCTGCTTGGTGTAATGCACCCTATATCTGCCCACTGCTACAAATACATTATGGGATAATGAGCTGTCTGCTTAGAGCAAATAAGGCAGCGTAGAGGTGAGAGGATTGAACCGAGGGAACCCGGATTCTCATTTGGCCATGATTATGGGCCACTGGGTGATTTTTGGGCCAGTCACTGACTTTCAGCTGTATCACAGAGGTATTGTGAGGATAAATTGAAAATGAGAAGGGTTATGTGCAATGCTGTGCATTCCTTGCAGCAAAGGCAGGATATAATGTAATAATATTTCTGTACCAATACCAAACAGTGGATCCTTCCGACTACCAATGATTAACCCTGCAATCCTGTAAGCCCTCAAGCCCCACTGAACTCAATGGCAACTTGCTTCTAAGTTGGATAGCATTATAAAAATACAAAGAGAATGAGATAGTTTGCCCATTAGTTCTACTTACGTGTGTTCCTTCCATGACTGAGCTTAGTGTCTAAAGTGTTGTAGATATTCTATGCCATTTCTTGACCTCTAGAACTTTTAATTCATTTTTCAGCAAAGGATTTATGAGGAAAGAATGAATAGGAATGAAGACCCCTCATTATAGCAGTAATAACTACCAACCCCAAATCAAATATCTTGAAGTAATTTCTATTTGTTCCAACGTATGATAGTTCACACCTAGTAAAGAAAGCAATGAAGAAATCGACTCACTTGATTCAGAGCACACAGTGAATGTGTTTTGCCCAAGGACCTTCCAAATCCTGAAGCCTAGATGCTGGTTATTCCAAGATTTCTTCATTTCAGTAGTATAATTTAGGTCTGGGTTAGGATTAATTTTGTTGCCATTATTGTGAAATAATTGCTGCTGTTCTGCAAACTGTGCAAGGATCTACCAACAACTTTAATGGCTTTGTTCTCTGGGCCTACCTAGTTTCTAAACTTAGAAGAACGTAAACCTTTCAACTGTGATATTATTTTACAGGGAATTGTGCAAGCAAATTCCCCTTTTCTTTTCAGCCCAGCAATATCAAATAGTTTGACATATGATTTCATTCAGTACCCAAAAAATTAAGTTCAGTTTCTGTGGGTGCAAATATTATCATTGCATAGATGATAAATCATGCAAGGAATTCTGTATCTGTGCATTTAATCTGAACTTGTTAGCATTGGCAAGAAAGAGATCATTCTGACGCCCAACCTATTTCCAAAACTGGGACACAGTTCAGAAACTCTGGGTTTTGACATCCACCTGGGTACATGTCTTCTGTTATCTAATGCTTAATTTCTAACAAAACAGTACCCAGCAGAATTTATGCAATGGTGTGCCAATATTTAAGCTGAATTGTTATTTGGGAGTTCAGATTTATTAACTGTGATAGGTTCTGGGGGAAGCTTTTGCTTTGTTACCTAAATGTGGCTGTAATCCTATGCACCCTTACACTGAACTCAGTAGAACCTGTTCCTGTTTCATGAGAAGCTGTTCATATGTGCACAGCTTTCCAGGGTACTCAGCTCTATACTACAGCCAGGGCCATAGCTCATAAACTGCATATAGAAGTTCCCAGCTCAGATCCCTGTTATTTCCAAGTAGGTGACTAGGAAAGGCTCTTGCCATCTTTCATCTGCTTCTACTAGTCCCAAATTCATTTCACAGCCTAGATAAATGTTGCAATTTGATTTAAAAAAACTTAGCCAAATCTAGGAAAGCATTTTCTAGTTGTAGAATCTGGCTGGTCAGGTTGCAGAACACAGCATCGTGATGATGCCACCTGCTTACAAGGCTGAATTCAGAGTAATGCTGTTTCAGTCTTTCACCTTCCACCATATGTAATTAGCCTGTTGAATCAGGCTTGCATTGCACAATCCTGACCTCAGTATTAAGGCTGAAGCCAAAGACTCAAATGTGGTTTGCTTGAGATAGGTCATGGTTTAGGTCTCAGCATCTACTCATCCTTTCTATATACTTATGAAATTTAAATATGGAAAACAGTCCTGCCAAAAACTATAGTTACTGTACAAGATCCTTGTCCTTTCCCATGGCTGCTAGAAACCTTCCATGAATTCCAGTAGCCTAGTGAAGCATGACACTCCCTTTTAAGAAAACTTTCTGGTTTTCTAGAATCAAGTTTTCTAACTGGGCTGTCTCATTTCATCCCTTAAAATAGTCCCAAAGGCTTTTATCCCATAACTGATGGAAATCTAGCTGTCTTTATTTTCCACTGTGCCTCTCCGGCACTTTTGAATGCATTTTGTTCCCAGTCTCCAGATATCTCCTCTCTGCATAGGAGGAGTTTGTTGCTAAATGAAAATCTGTGCTAGAGTTACCTCTAAATTCTTTCCAAATGTTCATTAGAATGCTTGCAAAGACCAAATCCCTTGCTGGCTGCTTACGGGTTTAATTGTTTTCAAGTGGTGATCCTAGTCCAGAGTTGCATGGCTACTTGTGGCCATAGACTTCCAGAGCTTAATTGGGGTTGACTTTCACTGGAGTGCTGTCCTGTTTCTTGCATCGAGAAACCTTGGGCCTTTCAACTCTTATAAGAGGCGAACTAGCATGGTATGGTGGAATCAGTGTCCACGGGGACACAGTACCAGCACGTTTTCATTAGCAAGGCACTGACGTCACCGACCACCCTCTCCACCACCTGCTTCAGCAGTCCCTCTTTCTCTGCATTAACTGCAATCTTCACAGTACTTGGAGGACGGCTGGAGGTGGGGTGGAGGGAATGAGTTTTCTCAGCAACAATATATAAGCTACTTCTTCTGTAATGCAAGTATTTTGGAGCGGCCTGGTCTTGGATGGGCAATTAAGACCCAATAATTGTAGAAAAAATCTGCTCCTGTTAGTGATGAAAACTGGAAATGGTTTCTTAAAATAGATTCACACAGCTGCTTGTGTTTTGGCCTCTTTTTAAAAAAATATTTTGAATGTATTTTATTGTAAAATTCCAGTGAAGGAAAATAAAAAAGAAACAGTGTATTAAAATATTGAAAATGTTGTACAGCCTTCAGTCCATTGCATATCATTCCACTGGTGTAATGTCAGAAGGGTGCAGAGGCTACATGTTATCTTCTAGGAAGCAGATAGATATTGTAAAGGAGCATGTGCATCCACAGATATTAAGGAGTGTCTCAATACAAAATGTATCTGTCAATGATCTGATTGATGGGACAATAATAGTTGCCAATTGAACTTCTGCTTAAGATCTTGTATGTTATACTTACTTACCAATAAGATATATTTATGGACACTTCATCTCCAGTGTGGTGTAGTGGTTAAGAGCATGGGACTGGGACTCAGACAATCTGGGTTCGAGTCCCCGCTCAGCCATGGAGCCAACTGGGTGACTTTGGGCCAGTCACAGACTCTCAGTCCAACCTACCTCACAGGGTTGTTGTTGTGGGGATAAGATGGAGGAGGAGAGATGATGTAAGCCGCCTTGAGCCCTTTGGGGAAAAAGGCAGGATATAAATCGAATGAATGAATGAATGAATCACAATGAGAACTTGTCCTTTAAAATTTATCACTACACCTCTGTTCTGAAGTGGTTTCCATTCACTTTTCCATTCTCCACTTCCATTCTCCTATTTTCTGGCTCTCCCTGTCATGTCCAATGATACCTTGACTGTGGCTATGGGTGAAACTGCACAGGCCAAGTTAGCTGAGCACAAAATCACCAAAGAGGGAATAAGTGAGGAGACCAAGCAGAATTCAAACATCCATTTGACTAGTTCTGAGTAAACATAATGCAAATTACATATTTTCTCATGAAAAAGTGGGTTAAAATGCTCTAAGTAAATAAAATATATTATACATGGAGATTCTTGAAAGAGAGCTAGAAGTATTGCTTCTGTGAGCAAAACCATATTTCAAACATTCTTGAGGAGATAACTATGACTCCTCTCCCCACTTCTCTCCAGGGGATGGGTCCTTCGGGAACAAGCTGGATGGGTAATGAGGGCCAAGTGGAGATGCAGCCCATGGGTCAAAGGTTCATCACCCCTGTGCTAGGTGGGTATTAGTTCTTCTCTGCATTACCATTTGATCTTTGCTGGTGAAAAGCACTCTATATACCAAACTACATTTTGTTTAGTTACCAAGTTGCGCCGGACCCTTCATGATCCCATGGACAACATTCCTGCACACTCTCTTGTCCTCCCCAGGAGTCCACCCAAGCCCACACTGACCACCCCAGTACCCCATCTAGCCACTTCAACCTCTGCCATCCCCTTCTCCTTTTGCCTCCAATCATTCCAGCATTAGGCTCTTCTCCAGGGACTCCTTCCTTCTCATTAGGTGCCCAAAGTATTTGAGTTTCATTTTCAGGGTCTGACTTTCTAAAGAAGAGTTGGGATTGATTTCCTGGAAGATTGTTTGATTTGATTTCTTTGCAGTCCAAGGGACTCTCGGGAGTCTTCTCCGGCACCACAATTCAAAGGCCTCAATTCATTGGCGCTCAGATTTCCTTATGGTCCAACTGTCACAGCCATACATTGCAACTGGGAAAACCATAGCTCTGAACTTTTGTTGGCAGGGTGATATTTCTGCTTTTTAGCATGCTGTCTAGATTTGCCATAGCTTTCCTCCTCATAAGCAAGCATCTTTTAATTTCTTGGCTGCACTTACCATCTGCAGTGATATTGGAACCCAAGAAATTATCATCTGTCACTACTTCCATTTCTTCCCCATCAATTTGGCAGGGACTGATAGCACTGGATGCCATGATCGTAGTTTTCTAAATGTTGAGTTTCAAGCCAACTTTTGCACTCTCCTCTTTTACTTGCATCAAGAAGCTCTTTAGTTCCTCTTCACTTTCTGCCATTAGAGTGGTATTGTCTGTGTAGCTGAGGTTGTTGATATTTCTCCTGGCAATCTTAATCCCAACTTGTTATTCATCTAGCCCAGCCTTTCGCATGATGTACTCTGCATATAAGTTAAATAGGCAGCGGGACAATATACAGCCTTGCCGAACTCCTTTCTCAATTTTGAACCGATCAGTAGTTCCATGTCCAGTTCTCACTGTTGCTTCTTGACCCACATAGAGGTTTCTCAAGAGAGAAGTAAGATGGTCTGGTACTCCCATCTCTTTAAGAACTTGCCACAATTTGTTCTGATCCACTCAGTCAAAGACTTTAGTGTAGTCCATGAAGCAGAAGTAGATGTTTTTCTGGAACTCCCTAGCTTTCTCCATGATCTTTCTGGAACGTCTTGGCTTTCTCCATGGTTGCAATTTGATCTCTAGTTCCTCTGCCTCTTTGAAACTCTGTCTTTACTTCTGGTAGTTATCGGTCCACATACTGCTGGAGCCTAGCTTGTAGGATTTTGAGCATAACTTTGCTAGTATGTGAAATGAGTGCAATGGTGAGGTAGTTTGAACATTCTTTGGCATTGCTCTTCTTTGAAATTGGAATGTAAACTGACTTTTCCAATCCTGTGGCCTCTGTAGAGTTTTTCAAATTTGCTGACATATTGAGTGTAGCACTTTAACTGTATTGTCTTTTAGGATTTTGAACAACTCAGCTAGAATATTGTCACCTCCACTAGCTTTGTTGTTGTTAAGACATCCTAAGACTCATTTAACTTCACAATCCAGGATGTTTGGCTTGAGGTCAGCGACCATACCATTGTGGTTATCAGGGACATTAAGGTCTTGTATAGTTCTGTGTAATCTTGCCACCTCTTCTTAATCTCTTCTGCCTCTGTTAGGTCCCTGCCATTTTTGACCTTTATCATGCCCATCTTTGTGTGAAACATCCCTTCATATTTCCAATTTTCTAAAGAGATCTCTAGTCTTTCCCATTCTATTGTTCTCCTCTATTTCTTTGTACTGTCATTTAAGAAGCCTTTCTTATCCCTTCTAGCTATTCTCTGGAATTCTGCATTCAGTTGGGTGTATCTTTCCCTTTGAAATTTGAAAGAAATCAACAAGACTTTCTTCAGGATATGTTTTCTGTGAAATGAATTCTGTACATGTTCTCATATCTAAGCAGCTAACATGTAACTTGTCTAGATGACCATAGGAAAATTCAGAGTCCCAGCACCAACCTCAGAAAAATACTCTGAGGTACAAACTGGGGCTCTGAATTGGTGCATTCTCCCTCTACACTTTCCATGCCAGTGCAACTTCAAACCTGGTGCTGGAGGAGCAGGGTGGGAAGGGCATGGAGGGGAAGATCAGGACTTCACTGGGATATGAAGAATCCTGGCAGTGCCTCAGCTTTTCCTCCACTCGAGCAAAGGAAGAACACCAAAATCAGCTCAGCGGTTTGAAGAGTGGGGAGAGCACCACAGAAAATATGCACACTTGGACAGCTTGTTGCACAGATATACAGATACAGAAGCTCTAGGTTTTGATTTGATGACTGGGAACAGAACAGAACAAAACAAAACCTGAAGTTGGTAGTCCAAACATGTGGTAACCCTTGATTTACAAGCACTCTAATGGCAGATTCTTCTGCTGCGTTCTTCTACCTGCTTGGCATTTTAAATCTCACTGGCTTTATCTTCCATCAGATTTTCTCTGCCCAGTCCAATTCTCATTCAATTGCCTGCAATGAGTGGCTAGTCTATTAGCTCCATTCTCAGCCCAAATCAACTTAAGCACACTGTGGTACAAACATAAATCAGGAAAGAAGCCATTTGTCATAAATATCCAGAGTTGTTTTCTCATTGAGACGCTGGAAATCGCAGACAGCAGCTAGAGCAGCTGGTTATAAAGTGCTCTTTGTTTGCTGCTTGGCTTATCTTGAAGAACAACACTATCTTGAGGCAACTGGCCCACCCTTTTCAGGTTTTTCTTGGTCACCAGTGCCAGGGGCTACAGAGAGCATTTATGAGTTAACATGTAAAACAGAACAGTATATTATAAATGCTGAAGGTGGCAGGCAAAATTATATTTAGACTCCACTTTAATGGGCATAGGAGCCAGATGGCAAACTGAGTTATAGTTTGTTTGTTTGCGGGGAGGGTGGGCTGTCATTCCAGATTCTATAGCATGACCTGCGTAATGGGAAAGTTATATGTTGCCTCCATTTGGAAGATGTTAAGGTGGTTACACCTTCTGTTAGAAGGAAACAGAAGCCTTTAAAGCATCAGCAAGCAAATGCTTATCTCCGTAATTGTACATGAGGGACTCTTGTGGCCAGGATTCAGAAAAAAATGACGCGGCTGACACATCTGTACAGGTTGGGCATGCCTCAGAGGGGACAGGTTGCACATATGCAACTGTGGTTCTTTGAGTGGTCATCTGTGAAGTCACCTGTATGGGCTACACACCTGTGCAGGACAGTCATTTGGAGTAATCTAGAGCTAGACAGAGTTTGAGGAAGAAGCCTGGCCCAGCTTCCCAGTACTCACTCTGGGAGGCTCCCACCTGTCTCTCATCCATCATAGTGGAGGAAAAGGTGAGGCCTTGGCGTGAGGAAGAGAAAGGGTTCTGTGACTTCACAGATGACCACTCAAAGAACCAATGACAAGCAAGCAACTGCCTTCCTTCTTTATGGTCTCTGAAAAGCAAGAGCCTTGCCAGAGGAGGAAGGTGTCATGCCAGAACTGAAGGAAGGACCACTCTGCATTGGTACAAGCTGTGATAGCGAGGCAGCAACGGAGGGCTTAGCTAAGGTTGCTGGGCTGTGCTGTGCTGCACAGCTGTGGGAGCAAAATACCTCTGAGGAAAGTGACAGAGGATGCTCCGGCTCTAGCAGAATGACTTGTGGGGGAAGGTGGGGGGGGGTTGGTAGACATGGCAGTGGATAAGTGAGACATACAGCTGAAACCACCCACTTCGTGGAAAGTTGAAATGACACTGGGTCATTCTTCTGGAGTCCTAAATGGCAGAAGAATAAGTGGAATGTTTTCCTAATAGATTGTATTCTATGGATAAAGAATGAAAGTGCATGTCTAGTGAGTGATGCATGACCTCTACCAGGGAGTTAGGTTGAGGAAGAAAGTTGGTAATACAAGTCCTGCAGTATGGAACCAAGCGTGGCATTTCAAAGAGATAATGCCTGCCATAGCTTTTGAGTGACCATCAGTCACATGGTAGGGGGTGTAGATCTTCTGTTTTAGCAGCTTTGAACAGCATTGCCAGGTTTTTTATATCTTCTCGGGGATGGGCGAAGAGGAGGGTGAGTGGTAGCGTCTGCTTGCTACCATGGTAGCGTCTGGAAAACAAGGATCAGGTGCATTAGAAAACATGGCAGAACATGTTGCATGGTTAGAAGTTGCATTATATCCTTCTAATGGGAACACTGGTGGCAGGGGATAGTAAAACAAGTAGTCTGTATTGTTGTTTTCATAATTACACCGTCTTGGTAGTGAATGATTCTCATAAATGAAAGCCAGTGTGGCATGGCTGTTAGAGTGCTGTACTGGGCACCTGAGAATCTGGGCTCAAGTCCCCACTTGGCCCTGAAGCTCCCTGGACTCCCAGTCCAATCTACTCACAAGGTTGCTGTTGTGGGGATAAAGTAAAGCTGTGTAAGCTTCCATGGGTTTCTCACAAGATGAAAAAGGTATAATGATATAACTGCAATGTAATAATAATAATAATAATAATAATAATAATAATAATAATAATATAATAACAACAACAACAGAGACCTGTAGAAATGAAATGAAGCTGTCTATGCCATCTCATAGAGATGTCAAAGAAAACCTCTGGAAAAGGCTGAAGAAGCTGATGAATTCCTCCAGTATCAAGGAGATGGATCTATACTTTCTCAGGCTTCCATTTTGGGTTGGTGATAGTTTGCTCTGTGAGAAACGTTGCCTGGATTCAGCTTCTGATACCAAATCTATCCACTGAATATCATCCAGGGAGCGACTGTCCTACAAGAGCTGTGGTGTCTTGAGGACTGGTGTTGGTGATCACATGAGTATTTGAGGTGCAGTTTGTACTAAGGGAAGCTGAAATAGAGCCAGAACAGGCTCTGGTTTGATGTTAGTCCTCATTGTCTGAGTGGTTGTCTTCTTTTTGTTTTCTGGACCTGGATCCAAATATCTGGAAGACATATGTTTCAGGACTTGCTCAGCTTGATCTGCTTAGTCTTGATCTTTGATTCTGAAGGCTGGTTTTGAAGTGTTGGTCCAGAAGATGACCAAAGTGCTGGTACTCCCAGTACTAGGGATGGTTGCCCTGAAGTTCTCATCATTATGTTGCACACCAGATGAAGCTGAGAAAGTCAAAGGGTTTCGGGGCCATTTCAGTCTGGGCATACCTGCTGATTTGAGGACTTGATCCTATGAACAGGGCCTGGAGCCATGCTGCCCTCTTTCACCTGTCCTGCTTTTAAAGGCTTGGCAGTGGGAGCAGGAGTCCACCCTGTGTGTCCCTCTGAGGCAGAGAAGGGAGTTGGGATGGATCAATGACATCATCTCACCACATTCGATCTTGGGAGCCATTCATCCTGAAGGGCCAGTAGGAAAAATGTCAGGGAAGAACAAAAGGAACATGAGAGAGTGGGGCAGTGAAACAAGAGAACTCTGTTCAGCATCCCAAAAGACAGTAGGATTTAGCTGTGAGGTGAGAGAATGTTTCAGCTGCTGCTAGTTGCTGGGCTGGATGAAAACCAACTGAGAGGCAGGCAGGAGTCATGCCCAGAGTGTGTGCAGAGAAGGAGTGCGGAGCTCCCACCTTCAGCTCTGTTCAGCTCTAGGATGGTCCAAATGGCTGCTCTGCTTGAGCTCGTAGGTGTGACTTACAAAGGCCATGAAGCAGCTGCAGCTAAACACCTCTTTTCAAACTTAGTGGGTAGAGGACATTAAAAAGACTTGTGTGTGGAGAACTTATGGAGTAGGGGAAAAGTGAGAGCGATTGTTCACAGGAAGATTGTAAAAACACATTCAATATAGGCAATCCTTTTGATACCTAACGATTGCCTATTTCTCATTATGCATTCACATTTACAGTAAAGGTGGAGCTAGTTCTTCCTTATTTTTCTTATTCTGCTCAGTATTTGTCCTTTAGAGGCCTCATTTTTAAAACTGTTTTAAAGCCAGTCAGATTTGCTTAAATGCACAACAAACAGGGAGAAGCACACACAATTCAAACAGTGAGAAAGAGTAGGTTGTAGAAACTTGGCCCAGTTTTAAAGGGTTTTTTTTATGAGGGTTGTTGCTGCTAAGCAAAAGAGGCAAAGGCAAGAAGTGGGGATTAATTTAAAATACTTGTTTCATTTACCCTACAATTAATACAGATTGGAACATGTTTCTGTCTTATGCTTGAGGGGCCACATGTCATATCTTATGCATATTCACTATTGGCTGTCAAAAACAGATTCCTGAAATACTCAAATTGGACAGGTGTCTAAAATAATGTAATTTCCTCTGTGAGAAAGATCCAGTTCAGAAAAGAGGGAGTTTTTAATATAACCCGTGTAGGGCAGTGGTTTGTGGCAGCAAATTCTTGAACCTGTTCACGCAGTTCATGCAGACAAGGGAATGGAGATTGGACCCCGTGTTGTTTGACGCCTCCGTCTCCAAATTCTTCTGCCTTGAAGCATTGCACAGTAATGGGGTACAAGTGCTTTTTCATGGACACTGGAGTGCCATTATTTATCTCCTCACATAAGTGGGTCTTCCTACACACTTGAGTGCCGGTACGTATCTTCTTGCACAGGAAACTGACTGGGTTCTGTGGAAGCCTGGACTGTTCCCAGAACACTCAGAGCACTACTTTTCCCAAGCACAAGCCAGGAATGGGACTCCCTTGGCCTTCTTCCTGCCCCTGATGCTGTGCCATTTTGCTGAAGACATTTGGTGCTGTGGCAGGAGCATGAAAAATGGCTTTCCTTTAAAACCCGAAAGCAGCAGGGTGCTTTGTGGCAGTGCAACAGCAGTGGAAAAAGGGGGCAGTTTTAAAGCTGCTGCCCTGACTCTGAATTTGCGTAGCAGACTGCTACACTTGGTTTTTCAAGGGAGACTGTTTCCTCAGCTCAGCAGGGACAGAGGCAGGGGGTGACTTTGGCTCCCTGCATGTCGCTTGCCCCTGTGAGGAACAGGGCGATGCTATGAGATGCAGGAGAGGAGAGCTTTAGCGTATCTTCACAGCAGAGCAGTCATGGCAGAGTGTGCTTTATTTCAAGGGCACTCAGAGGACAAGACTCTCTTTGAAAGGCTTGGCTGCCCAGTGCATGGTCAATAGAAAGAGAAAGAACAAGGAGAAGAGGGCTCCTCGGGAGCCTTCACAGGGCATCAGTACAGGGCAGATGGGCAGGTCACGCGGTCACAGTCACCTTCACTATGGCAAGATGTATTGCCTTTCAAATTATCCTAGTGACTTCCAAATGTGCATTCATGCATTGCAACCAGCCCATGTCTTTTGTCTTCGTTTTGAGAACAGAGTTGATGCATCGCCTCTTTTTGGCCATATGTAAGTAGCCATGCTATGTTACAGGGAAACAACCCTATGAATACAGACATTAATAGTGCGGAACACTAGTATGTTATGAGCACAAACATCCTAAAGCTTTATTCTATTTATTTTTCAAAGTTGCATTTAGAGCTTATTGTTATGTCACGTTAAGTTGTAAATCTCTTCATGATTTCTTAAGAAAGGGCATGGCTATCAAGCAATATAAATGCTGCTAGGTTTGGTGGAAGATGCTGCATAAAAATATGCTAGGAGTAGCCTGAATATACGGATCTGAAAAGAGCCCCACTGAGCCCTTAATTCTTGACCCTAGTCATTATTTGTTTACTTAAAATATTTATATGCTGCCTACTCTACCTACAGCATCTCTAGGTGGCTCACCCTGCTATGGCAGAAGGCAGTGCTGGTGCCGAGGGGAGCAGGCCCTCCAGCAAAAGCTTCCGGCTGCTGCCCCAGTTCACCTTTGTTTACCTGCCTGATGCTCTGGCCCAGATTAAATGGTGAGAAGGAGGAGCAGCAGGAGAGGCCCCTGCCTGCTTGCCTTCTAGTTTGCTGCTTCTCGGGCAAGCAAGTGGCAGCAACCATAAGAAAGAAGATGAGGACTGATGGCAGGGAGTGACAATGGTGGTGAGAAGGTAGTGCCGCCGAGGGACAGCACCGCTGAGAATGTCTTCTCCAAGTGCTTTCAAGAACTGGAGGTGACAGAGGTAGAAGGCTCAAAATAGTGCTGGGGAAACGAACAAATGAATGAACGAACAAACAAATGAAAGAAATCTGTAAATTTTGTGCCACACCATGACATTCCAAGTCTTCCTGCATGAATCTCTCCCTCCCTTCCTCTCTCCCTCCCTCTGTCTCTTTCTCTCTCTCTCTCTCTCTCTCACACACACACCCCTCCATTGTATGTATGTATCATGACATCAACAGTTTTGGATCTTGGTTAGGAAGATAGATGGATGGAAAGAGAGGGGACGGTTGGAGGGGGTGGGGGAGAGAGAGAGAGAGAGAGAGAGAGAGAGCACATCAGTAAAGAAATAATGGCTATCATAAAATATCCTTTCCTTTATGGATGAGAAACAGAAACGAACCTGAGTTTGTTATAATTAAGATGCAGAATATTAATCTGATAGATAGACAGATAGATAGACAGATAACATAAGCATACATATTGACCTATATTTCCCATTGTTCTGCAAACTCCAAATAAATTTATGGAATAGATAGGAATATTGATGTTCTCCCTACTAGCAAAACTTGGTGTTAATGGATGCAGTTGGCTAACTCTTCAATGAATGAAGGATGAACAGTGCTTTCCATCAGTTTGCAAAGCACTTAACTGGGTCCAAAAGGTGCCCAGTTCATTTCTTTGCTAACATCTCTTTAATTGGTGGTTTTGGAAGCAGCAGGAGAAAAATGGGTACTTTTCCAGAGTTGTGTTTCTTTCACTTAGATTGTTTTCTTTCTTACATTTTTTTTTACTGTGCACACCACTTTTGAGAAAGACATACAGTATGTGCTCAGTCCTTCAAGAAATGTATAATAGATGCCTATCTGTTAAATTAAACAGAACGGGAGCTGCCTTGTCTGGGTCTTGAATTTCTTAACAGCATGAAATACACCCTTTCAAATACTCCGAGGCCTGTCGTTCCTTCATCTTAATCTAGGCATTGATTAGTGCTTAATGAACCTTGAAAAGCACCTTTTATCACTGCCACAGTTTGCTGCAGTCTAGACGAAAAGATCCAGTTTTCTGTTTTCGTCTTGTTACGATAGTCATCTTGAGGGGGTGCACATGTGGAAGCTGTACTTTCCTCTCATAAACCAAATTCTTCTGCACATGAATATGCTGCCCTCAATCTTTGGAAACCATGCCCTTGCTTAATTGCAGTGCGGCTGCACTTCAGCATCACATGTGAACAGAGCTCAGACTTCGCTGAACTGGGAAACACTGGGGGAACTGTATTCTCCCTAGCAGCATGGACCTTTTCCGAATGCCTTCAAATGTGTCAGGGCAGAACATCACAAGCGACAGGCTCTAGGTCAACAAAGGGCCTAAACAAATGTAATTTTCAATCCATTATCTAGCATCCATAGCATTTTTCTCTCTTACTCGACATCAGGACCCTGAAATGGGGATGGAGGAGATTTTAAGATCTGGAGCTCTCTTTGCCAATTCTCAGGCAAAAGGAAAGAAAAGGAAGTAGTTGCTAGATGCAGATTTAAAGTAATGTCTGTGGTGTCCCATTCAGTGATTTGCAGAAATATTCACCCACAGTTGACTTTGCCACAATTTTATGTTACAACCTGGAAATTAAATGGATTTAATTAGAATTGTTACCACAAGACCCTCAATCCTGTGATGCAAAGTATTTTTATGGTGGCTCCACTGACTCGAACCTTTCCAAAGTGAGTGTTTCCATTTACTTGAGAGCTTCCCAGAGGAAGCACTAAATTCCCCTTGCATAAGCTGTGCATCTCAATTGTGCAATGGGATTGTCAGGACACACTGCTTGTGGAAAGGATTTGATGAGGCAGAAGAGAATAGGTGAGAGCATTGGATTCCGCCGCTTGGCTGTAATAGATATTGCTGTAATATATAGAGGAGGGCAAAGTTTTGGATTCTACCTCACCATTGTAGCTGCCTTCTCCTCCTAGAATGCCTCCATGGCTGATCAGAGGGTCTGCCTGTAAAATGTAAGGCAGGACTGTGAGAGAAGAGCTAGTTGCCCCAAATTGGACTTGGATCCTAAAAAACATTAAGGAAATTTGCAGAAGAAATGTTTCTGTCCTCTCCAATGCTCTCATCAGGAGATCTGATCACCTTCTAGAGGGGCACTGGAGGATGGAGGTAATTGCTAGAGGAAGAAAGGGGCAGGAAACTTTACTTCCATTAGATCCCTTACCTTAGGATCCAGGCCAGTAGCTGATTTGCATCCAGATGATAATTTGAAAGAATTACCTCATGGTCAAATACACTGTTGTCCCTATCTACTGATGGGAAAGAAATTTAAATGTGAAATTTAAATGCACAAATTCATTTGTACTTCCTGAACCAAGATACAGTTATCCTTCAGTGTTAGTATCTCTCCGAAAAAGCAGTTCCACCATCAAATGTGTCAGTGAATGGATTAGAGAAAAGTTTGCAAAATGCATGTATTAGTGAAAACAATGTAAGAAATTGCATGAGAAACTGTATAGTGACAAGATGGCTTACAAAAATGTGTATGTTGGAAGAAGTAAGTAAAGAAGCTTAAGCAAAAATGAATATGAACTTTTTTAAATTCCCATTGGCTTTCTGGAAAATCACTAACTGGTGTAGAGATGGACAAATGGAATGTAAGATCGGACAAATGTGAAATGGAAAGAAACCAAAATTGAAAGATTTATCCACAACTGTGCCTACCTCTCCTGTATGTTTCCTTTCAAGATCGTCACTGGAGCATTAAAGTGTTAGTTCTTAATGGTTCAAAGTGTTTGCTTAAATTTTTAAATGCAATTTAGACTGAAATGTATTTTCAACAATTCTTGTCTTCTCTTTAGACCATGACCAGAAGCATTAGCTTATCAGACTGATGTTCATCTGCATTCTGAAAGTTGTTTTAATCTGGTAGGAGATTAATGCTGAATTGGCAAGTTCCATGTCTAATCTTCGCATATAACTCAACATAGATGGATATTTGAAAGTGAAACAATTCCTTTGAGTCCCTTTTCCCTGAGGGAAGTTAAGCACAATGTGATGACAAGTTCAAATGGTGCACTGATTCCAAATATGGCTAAAAGAATGGCTGAAATGTATTTTGTATAAATAGCCCATACAGTTAATTAACATATTACATTTTTAATTCATTTGCTTAAGAATAGACAATACTTTTTATTTTACTGCCAGGTCTCATTTTCTATCCTCTGCTCTTGGTAGATCCAAGGCAAGGGAAACACTTTTTCTTCTACCTACAGCCTATCCTGAGCAAGTTGCTTAATCATTATTTCTGTCTTCAAGTAATAGACAGAATATTTTCTGACTATATGAAAGAGACTGACCCTGCCTTTTACTTATCACATTTCTTCAGTACTCAAAGGACACAGCAGTGTTATGGCTCAGTTTTTGAAAACAGATCTGGGAAACTTTGGTCCATGAGACTGCAAGTGAATTATGGAATGTATTATGGAAATATTTCTACTATTTCTAAGTCTGAAAGGTTCAAAAAAGACTCCACAGCTTGAAACCCACCAAGCTCAAAGCAACACAACACCCATTGGCAAATCAAGTTACAAGACTCATAGGTTGTCCATTTGGCATTATACAACACAAAGTATGCAGGTCTGGTCTAAAGTGTGATGCAGATGGTGAGACCAAAGTTGAGGGCCCAGCTTCCACCTATAACTGACTACTCAGAGAATGGTAGGTGAAAGCAAACAGGAAGGGAATGGTAGGTGAATGGCACTGGAAGCAAACTACATTGTATTCCCATAGATGATGTTATAATAAATTTAAAGAAACCCTAGTATTAGATACACAATCAGTAAATCTCCATACTTCATACATAAAACAAATGGCAAACAAAAATGGATATATTATCTATCAAGCAAGTGCAATCAGAAGACATGGCGAAATCAAGAAAATAAGAAAAACACTGTACACATATTCTTAGTATATGTCAATCAAGAATTTCAAGAGCGTCAAGAACCCATAAATATTTTCTAGAAACCCCTAGCCAGTACCAGTCTTGCTGTGTTGCCAGCAAGAGCAATCCTCTTGGGACTGCAGCACAATTCTCAGCTTTTTGTTAAATGCCTTTTTTGCAAGAATGCAATGGCTTCCCAGATGTGGGAGGACACTCTTGCACTGACTCACTTTCTTTGCATCAAACATTTCAGTTTGTTCCTACTTCTGAGAGGATACTCTAGGCCCAGTCTCTGCTTGGAAAGAACCTTGGATCACACTGAGAGGAGCTTTTGCCCCATTTCCTAGACAAAGGTAAGATCCAATATCCAAATGGGAAGGAAACCTTAGATGCTTTTAGCCCTTCACTAATTTTGCACATTTCCCCTGGCATGAAAGGAATAGGAAATGTTGGAGATTGTTCGGATTTTTCTAGCAAATTAAAGACTAATGGAAATGACAAATTCGGGTTAAGCACCTTTAGTCAGTGACCACATATTTGTCACAGATCAGTTGAAGGCATAATCCTCTCCATGTTTAGATTGAAAATAGTCCTATAACTTCCAGTTTGTCACAGCTTTAGTAGAACTGTTGAATTCACAAGGTCTATCATATCACTTAGTAAATAAAAACAAAACTGTAAAACCGTAATAAAGGAGCAATCAATATCACGCAGCCCTTCCCCTATAGAAGGAATTAAATGTTCAACCATATACATCATATTTTAAAAATTAGCTTCTGTAATATCGCCTCTCATGCTGCCTTCAGGTTTTAGCCAAACAAAAGGGATTCTCTAAGCACAAGGTCAGTAGGTCCATCCCCAAAGTGATATGGCTTCCTCAGCCCCCTTTCTGGATAGCTTTCCTGTGCAGAGGCATTTAAATTATATATAATTTTGATTGTTTTTTAGTTTAGATAGAGAATTGGGATCCTGCTTAATAAATAGACAATGATGGGGTGAAAGGCAGGTGATAAACATTTTCAAGAGATCATCTTAAGAATTTCTTCCCTTCATTCATATGTATAAAACAGTGTAAAATATAATGTTATTGATCTATTTTAGAATATTTCTTTTTTGGAAAGGCTCATTTCCAGCATGGAACAGGCCAGTGGAGATCCCTCCTGCAAGCTCCACTGATTTCCCTGATAGCAAAATTAGTGTTTCACTTGTCTCTGACAGTATTGATATAAGTAATACAAATTTAATAAAAATCAATCAGTACAACAATAAAACAAGAACAGCAATAAAACAGCAGCAGCAGCAGCAGCAGCAGCAGCAGCAGCAGAGCAATTCTATGACTCCTTAGACAAGATTCTTTGGATTCCCAGAGGAAAGGCTGGCAACCGAGCTCTGACCTTACACACATGAAAACCTCTCTTCCCCTTGCAACTCCAGCTGCTTCTCTAAGGTTGTAAAGGTGACCTTGGAGAAGAAGCAATGTGGGTGTTCCAGGTGGTCGGAATGCGAGGAGATCAGAGCAGTTTCCATTTGACTGGTGGCGTGAAAGAAGTGGAGAGCCCTGTAACTCTGCATAGGATGGCTGGAAACTTCTGATTTACATTAGAGACTTTCAAACAAACAGTTTGCATCTATTGGACTGCATCCTAAGACTGTTACAAATAGTTTAAAAAACAGTATCCCCCCCCGAAAAGACAACTTCATGGCATGAATATCTGTCTGAAATGTTTCACAGCTTGACTAAAAGCAGAAACATAGAGAACCTGTTAGGATTTTTCAGGAGAGGTTTTCTAAACTGCAGGTGCCACTAGTGAGAAGGCCCTGTTCTTGTGGCAGTTGGGTAAAGATCTTAAAGTCCAGGGAGATTCACATGGATTAAAGTGATCCTTATGGTAGCTTAATGCAGCACAGATGCAAACAGATTTATATATTCAGATTTATATGCAGATTTATATATTCATTCATTCATTCATTCATTCATTCATTCATTCAAAGCATTTATATACCATTTGATTAGCATAATGTTCTCAAAATGGTATACATAAGATTTAGTGAAGGCATTCATCATATGTAAAGCAGTGGATTCCTTATACCTCCATGACAACCTTTTCCAACTTGCTGCCTTCTGGATGTGTTAGTTTGCAGCTGACTTCATCATAGCCTGGCAGGAAATGATGGGTGCTTCAGCTGAGCACACTTGGAGGGCACCAGGTTGGAGAAGCTGCTCTGTGCAAGAGCACTGAATTTCTATAAGCAAAGCTCCAGTGACTTATTGAGAGATTGCTCCCCATCTGCGGTCACAAGGTCACCTATGATGTCTACCTCATAATTTGCATGCTGACAGATAATCAAGGCTGAAAGATAAAATACTTCCCCGTGTGCTTGCATTCCCTCATTGCTGCTGTTTTCACAGACAATTTCCTACACGGCCCCACTGCTTTAAGTGGCTGAAGAAGAAGCTTTTGTTATAATGACCGGTTTTGGACTTTTAGCAGCTCTTCATGCTTTTGTAGCAAGAAGTCCTTAGAACAAAGCTTGTCCCCTTGGTGCCAAGTAGAAAGCTCTCAGCAGTGACAGAAGTGCAGAAGCTGGGCTGTGTGAGATAGTTTTATTGATAATGGTGCTAATAATAATAATAATACCCAACTGCCGAAAATGAAACACGAACACAGGGTGGTGAAAGAGCTCGGTTCTTATTTTGTTTTCACACATTAGGTTTTGCTTCAAGCAGACAAGTACCAGGGAGAGCATTCTGAAAAGAAGCTTTGTATAGGAGTTGGAGTTCTATCCATCAGATTTGTCATTTCAGGAATGTAGCCAGATGTATTGACTTACTAGCAATTGCGCTGGTGCCATCTGGCCTGCTGGAGGCTGTATTTGGTATGGAAAAAACTGAGCAGAAGAAACGAAATTTGTTCATCATGCCATTGCCTTTGCTGCTTATTTTAAAGAGAGGAAAAAATGTAACTTCTTGGCAGGGGGCACTCTGTTTGAAAATAAAGCATATAAGGTTCGAGGAGCAAAAGTTCCAAAACCCCAAACTGAGCAATTACGTTTATACACAAGCTGAGAGCGGGCCTCTGCTGTTGTCATTCTGAATACTTTTCATTATGAAAGGCTTTTTGCTTCTACTGTTCTGAGCAGCAGATGAAAAATAGTTCTCTTTTTTCCTTCATACATCGAATAATTCTGGATTCACTTTAACCAGATATTTGCTTCAATTTTTACAATAACTTTTTCCTCTAACCTGCTCATACTGGCTTGGACTCAGACTAATAGATAATCAGAATCTATTCTAAGGGATAAAATACTGGGAGTTGTAGGACTTTTTGATTTTTCCCTGTATATGCAGGATTGCACCGTAAGTCTGAATCCAACCCATGGAGCACATTTCATGCTCATGTAAGCCACTGTGGCTGCGTTAAGCCATGGTGGTTTGTTTTAATCTGCCCAACCAGGTCATGGCTTATTTTTAGGTTAAATAAACAAGCCATATTGCCTTGGTTGAAATGGCATAACAAGTTGTACGTGGGTGCATAATTAGGAAAATGGTGCCCCGCAGGCACTGGTATGCTCTGAGAATTAAAGCCAGTCAGTGTGGCTTAAATAAGTCATAATGGTTTGTTTTGTTTTTGCAAACCAGGCCATTGTCTCTGTAAATATATAATTTTCCCATGCGATCATGTGCATATTTTGCCCTGACTGCCACACATACTATTTTATTTAAGAAGATTCTACGAATTAATTCTGATAATTAATTGTCATTCTTGAACCTCCCCATAACCCTCACACAACCAGGGAAAATATTTGCTTTATATTTTTATGAAAACATTGCCCATCAATTATTGTTTGAGGAGAAGCCATGTTACTGAACTGGAGCATACACAGTGCCATAGAGGACTTGACCGGTGATTCTCAATCCGCAATCTTGTGTTCACCTGGACGTTGTAAAAGGTGAATCGAGCATGGTAAAGAGGTATAAATAATACACTTAATACATTTTAGTTTTGTGAAGACTGGGGGATAATCAGCTGGATTTTTGCTTTATTCAATAATCTTCTTGATTTCTGTGCCATTATTAGCCCTGATTCATGCTGGTGAAAAGCTTCTGGTTATAAGGTTCTCCTAATTCCCCACTGAATATCGATCATTTGGCCTGTTCTGCAGCACTATGTCTGTTGGTATCAGACAGACATCCAGCAAAATGACATCCAGATTTGGCATATGCACACACACACACATACACACACACACACATATAGATAAGTTGAGAATGTTGTTCAGTGGCAAAGGAGGTGTATCTGAAGCTCTCATTAAAAAGGGGCAGCAGGGGCAGAAGGAGACATAGTGATCCCAGCTGTCCAGCTCTTCCTCTAGTTCAGCTGCCTCTTTTTAAAAACTTCATTCTGATTCAACATCCGGTGTCTTTACAAATCCAAAATCCCCAGTGCCCCTCTTATTTCTTGACCCTGCTAAGTTTCAGTCATGTGGCTCGCTCGCCAGAGTGCTCCATTCCTTCCACCCAGAAATAAAAGAGAGTTTAATTCCCTGCAGAAACTGACAAATGTGGTGGCCTGCTGCACATACAGAGTAACTAATTCCTTGGCTTACTCTGGCCAGCATGCGGCTTCACTCAGCAGTGAGGTACCTCGTTTCACTTTCAACTTCAAACCAAAGACAAGCTAATAGAAAGTTACAGAAATTC
>NW_025335268.1:109360789-109419344 GCF_004798865.1 Varanus komodoensis | reverse complement strand
AGTCATTTTGGCATCACAAAGAGCACATCAAATCATCACAGCTTGCCTTGTGGACAACTTTGGATCCAAAACGTAAAGCAGCTGGATTTGAACTGGTTTGGATACTTTCTGAAGAAGCATGACAAGCCCTACAGCACAAAATGTAGTTAAAACATCCCTGCACTGAAGAGAACATCTTGAGTTTTATTGCCCTTGACGCATTCTTGGCAAGTGCCATAAATGTTTTTGTGTCTGCCATGTTTGCTGCTACAAGGAAAACTGGCTTTCCCATAAATATATTTATTAGAGAATTTAGAGCCTGCTATTTTACAGAGAATTAATATGGCACAGTTTATTCTTGTCAGCAACTGGAAACATACAAGACATTGATGGTTTGGAATAATACTTGGGTTAGGGCAAGAGGACACAAAACAGATCAGAAGAAACATGATGTTTATACTCTACCCTAAGCAGTCAATGGGTGAGACATAGAAGCCCTGTCATGCTGAGCTTGGAAATTAGGAGAAGAATCAGGTATCAGTGGTGTTTAAATATCATGTCCTATTATATTTAAAACATGGAGATTTTTACACTGCTTTTGAGTTGCGGGCAGTAAGTTTGAAGAGGCTCAGCATATGGGACTTACTTTCATTTGACCACCGTTTTTGAGATCAAGAATAGTGCTATTACAGTCAGCTTCATCACTGCTTATCCTACAGCAAGGATGAGCACATGAAGTTCTGTTCTACAACCTAACCTATAGCCAGCTTTCCTAATGGTGAGATGCCATGGGAGATGTTAAACCATCGGAAGGACCACAAGTTGCCCATCTCTGTGGTACAGGCTTTCTGGAGTCAGCATATTTTGCTTGGTGCAGCTTTCACTTGCTGTCACATTTATAATTTTAGTAATTTTAACCAATCTGTCAGAATCATGGATATACATGTTTTAGTCTCAAAATTCCAACCATGCAATGCCAGGATTCTACAAATGAATATTTCCTTAACAAAATAGTCAACAGACATCTCAATGAGTGGATTCATTGACTGACATTCTGAAATAAGTGGAAAAATATTAATAGCATGTCCAGTCTTGTTATGAGGTCTCGGGCTATAATTCAACCAACAGTTCACAAAAGGAGGAATCAGAGCAACTAAGGCAAAATGAAGTGCTTTCCATGCACTTTGGTGTTTAGTCATGCTGGCCACATGACCATGGAGATGACCATGGAGACTGTCTGCGGACAAATGCTGGCTCCCTCGGCTGGGAAATGGAGATGAGCACCGCCCCCTAGAGTCAGGCATGACTGGACGTAACGTCAAGGGGAAAACCTTTACCTTTAAGGCAAAATGAAATCAAAAGTTTATTAAAGATTGAGATGAGATTACAAAATGTGTGTGTGTGCAGGCCAAGTTTGATGAATTCACTAGGAAGCTCTCCTGAACATGCTTGTGAAAATAAAATATTTGGCAAATATGAGACAGATAATTCTCGAGTGCAGTTCTATTAATTTCAATAGGTCTTCTACAGAAGAACTTACTTGTGCCAAATCTTTTTTAATTTTCAAAAGTAATCGAGAAACAATAGCAATCCATTTCTTCACTTTAAACTCCTTCATCATTGATTGTTTGCCTACCATTAGAAGTTACAAATTAGAATCCCCTGTTGTGCTTGTTTAGGTGTCACAGAATGAGACATTGCATTGGTTAGAACAGTTTAAATGTGCTGCTACTGATTTTTATGTACCGAAAAGTTAACAAATAACAAATGTTATATTTCACTCCCAGCTCCATAGTTATGCTTATCAGAGGGATAATGAATTACTAAACTTCAATGAGTGGATTTGGTAGGAATGCCATGGTAGGCATGTAATGAGTGGAGCTGGCTGGAGCTGGGGGGTCAGACTAGATGGCCCAGGATGCGCCTTCTGACTCACTCTGTTTCTAAACTTCAAGTCAGGTTCTGCTTGACAGACACTCACTAAAGTTTGAACTGGCTCAACATGGACTCCCTTCGGTTATTTGATTTATTTATGTATTTATTTATAGATTTATTATCTGCTGGATCAGCTCAAAGACCCTCTCTTTTTGTACCATCCACTCAATCCAGCAGTACAGAGTTGTCACAGAAGCAGTCTTCTGTACAGGTGCAGCAAGCACTCAAGTGGATACTTTCTGTTGATTCAAGCACATCCTCTAGATCAAACTTCAAAACAGGCTGCTGTTTGAGACGCCTTTCACTGCACCCCCTCCCTTTCCAATTGCATTAGAGGAGTGCCACAGGAGCCTGATGGAGCATGGCTGACTATCAGAGAGGCTCAGTTTTAAAACAGATCCAGAGGTTAAAGTGACAGTTTTCAGCATGCTCAGAAGTGTAATTTTCCAAGAGGGTTATAATGTGCTGGTCCTAGAAAGGCTGGGATCATATTCAGAAGACTCATTTCAAATGATATAGTTTGACAGACCAGCCTGTTAGGGCACCTGGTAGTGGTGCTGTGTTGGGCATAACTGAAGGTGCTTCCAGGCAAGGTTCCATCACACCATGTTTATTAATTTAAATTTTAGCCCAAGATACATGAAACTGGCTTGTGCTTCTACCATTTCTCCTGTCTGCCACTATGTCTTCCATTTTCTTACAACAGAAAGTCAATTCATGACCACAGAGAGGGAGAGGGAGAATAATGCCTTTTCACTGGTAGTACTAAGAGTCACTTGTTTTAAGGTATCTTGAGTCACCTATGTAACCTCTGAATGGAAGTTTTCTGACATTCACTTCCTAGCTATAAGTATTTACATGCGAAGTTGTTTGTATTCTGCACCTTCATGGGTAGCATGGGTTAGAGTGTGTGGAAGGATATCCTGGTCCTGAGGATGAACACACTTAGCATAATAGGATGGAGTTTTATGATGCATTTTATGCAATATGCCATATTTTCTTAATGGGTCATTGTGGCATAGCTCTGTATACTGAGGAAAATTAGGGCTGTACTGCCTAATGTAAAATGCCCGTGAGATGCAGTGTCTCTTGCAGGTTCTGCCCCTCATTTAAACAAAACCATTTAAACAGAAGGACTGAGATGCTTGCTGGTCCTTTGAGGAGTTCAGAGCTTTGTATGGTATACCTTACCGTTCTTAACATGATCTGTATAGTTCAAAACACAGAGCAGTTGTTCCTGGAGCCTTCCTTGGTACGGATATGCTAGCTGACCCAAAATCAGTTAAGTAGGGGATAAAATAGTATGAAATTATCTTAGTGCTGTTATGCTCAATGCATGTTTCTAATCCTGATATTCAACAAGGCATAATCACTCTGCATTTTTCAGTTAAGAGCACAGTAAGTTCACAGGAAAATGCCTGCATGCACCTGTGAGCAAAAACACACTCAGGCACTGTATGGCACTCCACATTAACTCACGACTCCATCAATAATTCTTACATTACAAGCACTATAGTCTATCTCCAGTTATCCTCCCCCCGTAGGTGATAATAACTCTGTATTTTAGTAAACATGATACAGGAAAGCAATTTTAGTAAACATGATACCTGAAAGCAATTTCCTAAGCCATTTCCTGGTATTTGGAACTATAATAATCCAAATGGTTAGATTATTCTTAATCTACTTTTCAGTTTCTTCTCTTGGTATTAACTCTGTTAATTCCAGTGCATCAAAACTGCTCAGATTTTCTATTGACTACAAGTCCATGAGATGGTAACATTCAACCCAGCATGTCATTTATTCCTGAGGTATTCTTTACATCCAGTGTTTGCACACAACAGAAGTGGCTGGAGGCCCTGTTTCTAAGACATCCTTCAAAATTGAAGGTGGAACCTTAATTTTCATTCATTCACAGTACCATTAACTTGAGATCGGCTTTGAGGAGAGTTGAAGCGGAAGAATCCAGCGTTTCTTGCCTTCCTGAGAATCAAAATATATGATGTGCAAATGCCTGGACAAATCTAAACTACATTTGAAAAATATTTTCCAGTATAGGTCGAATGTTCTAATTTCCCATTCTGTCTGGAACCCATGGGTGATGTACAATCAGATACTGGCACTCATATGTAAAACAGGTTCAGCTAGCATCAGAGACCTCCAGTGCAATGGCAGCGTTAGCTGGTGTGAGTGAAGTTTTGGGGAGCCCCATCATGCCAATTAATACTATTGGCACTACAATTGTGTTGGTGGAACTAGTGACTTTTCAGATACTGTTGCGCAAGCTTCCAACAGCCAGTTCTTGTTTTTGTTTGTTTCCGAACCATTAACCCTCAGTTCTGCTGTTCTGGCTCACATACAACAGAGAGTTATAGCTGCTGCCTCATATTTTCGCTATAGGAATAAATACATAACTAAATAGTCCTTACAGTTTTCAGTACAGTTAGAGTCCCCCAGTGGGTGGGGATGCAGGAATTTTGACAATGTTTGCCAGAAGAAAAGGACATTACCTCTGTCTCCTTACATTTTCTTCTCCAGTCAGAAGTTTTAGTTTAGAAATTACCACTATATCAGACAGTCAGTAAGAAAGTGGCATTTGTAATGTTCTAAAAGACACGTTTATATGCTTCTGACATAAGGGCCGCAGTATACCAAACCCCCTTTCTTCAACTTGGCCAGTAAAATAATTGAAAACATATTGAGCTGTAGGAACATGGAAAACTAGAGGAATTCCTTGAGTCCTTGTGGTTAGTTAAAGACAAATAATTAGAGACATTGAAACCAGAGTTTGTATGAGGCATATGCTCATGTCACTGAAATAGGAGCGAATACCTTTCACTGTGGTATCCTTTTGAAAAACAAGATTTGAGGTTGTATGGAGTTGCTTTTGTGTGGAAGGGTCGGGGGAGATTTTTGGCCACACTGGTAATATTTTCTGAAGGGAAGCTTCACTCTAGTGGGAAGTGTTTGGGGAATTTTAAAAGGCTGGTTCCTTTTCTTTTCTGAGCATAGTGAACAGTTCGTCAGTCAATTTTCCACCTCGGTAAATGCCTATATCAAAAAATGGAGTCTCTCCAAGTGCTGCAACTGATGTGAACTTTCCATCCAAATCAAAGCTGCATGTTATCACCTTAAGAAAAATCAGACAGATGTTAAGATACCTGTCAACAGTAACTCTGGACATTTAATTTACCTAAGCTAGGAGAGACAGCTGCCTATCAGTCTTGCTGGCTTTCCATTACCCAAAATTATTCTCTTTTGTACAGCTTCACTTCAGACTATTCTTTCTGCTTGCCTTTAATTGCATCAATATGTTACATAGTTTATTTTACACCAGTGGTTGGCAGTTTCTTCAGCATACACAGCTACGTTGTATTAACTTAGAATGTAGTTGGCTGTATGACGTTTTTGCAAACAAAACTAATTCCAATCTGAATCAGGTTATTATTTGGAATAATTAACCCCACACATAGGAGAAACCGAGTAGATTTTTTTTTTTTAAAAAAAGGAGCTGCAATTAAAACTCATGGTTGTTGCTGTTGCGTTAAACATACAATTGTTTCATTTGTTTTTGTTTTTCCATTATAGGCCATTGTGTTTTCAAATGTGTCATGAAAATCTTTGGAGAAGAACATACTTTTAAGTTATACAATTACATGACTATCCCTACTGCCATACTTATATACATGCACAACTACAGACATGTAACTAATTACTCACCCATTACTTAAGGATGCTTGCAACAAATTTAAGTCACATCTCAATACATCTCCAATTTCAAATGGATATTCCTCCGTAAAGCCACAAAATCACAACAGCCATTCCACGTACTGCAAATTTAGCTGTTCAGAGGTGCTTTTAGAAATACTGGAAACTGAAATTTTCTGCTGCATTAAAATTTCTGCCAGTTTTTTTTCTTTTTTTTTTTACTTACTTGGGACTGTTATTATTAACAGCTTATGTTGTGAGCCGCCCCGAGGCTTCGGCAAATGGGGCGGCATAAAAATGTTTAAATAAATAAATAAATAAATAAATATCAACAGCAGTTGTATGTACATGTGTATCCGTTGTTACATGTTGTCAAGTGACCCTGTGAATGAATGACTATGAACTGACAGTAAGACAAACAAATCTATATCAAATCAAGGCGGAGCTTTTCCTGGAAGCAAAAAAGGCAAAACTGAGACTGGCATACTTTGGAGGCATCATGAGAAGGCCAGACTCACAGAAGACATTCCTGTTAGGCAAAGTCAAAGGCAGAAGGAGAAAAGGATGGACTGATTCTGTAAAGGAAGCCACAGCCTTGAATTTAGAACAACTAAGCAGGAATAGGTCATGGATTAGATATTTGGGAGGGTTTTCATTCATAGGGTTGCCATAAATCAGAGAGATCTTGATTGCACACAACAGCAACATGGCTGCATGACCTGCAGTCTTCTAAAGTCGTTACTTTGGGCTACCCAAGGATACCTCTGGCAATTCTCCAATTTCTTCACTGCCTTTATACTTCCTGAGACATCCTTACTGCTAGAATCTGGAAATGTCATTTATTGGACTCACTGGGAAGTGTGTATGCATCTCTGTATCTGTGGGCATGTGCATACGTGTGCATGCAACCTCAACCCCATGGCAGCATCACATGCAGGCTTTCAGCCAAAAAGGTTATGAACTCCTGGTTTTAAGGGAAATGCATTTTACCACTTCAATGCAAAATGTGGATTTTCAAGTGAAAATGCATGTGTGTGCATGCATCTCTGTGTGGAAATTGCTGCTGATTTTCTATGCATCATGCTGCCTTAGAGGCTCAACAAACTGAGCATTGTGAATATCTGGGCAGGAATCAGTTGAAAAGACGGAGTGCTTTTTTTGGCACCTGGTATAGCAAGTAAAGCATATGCTAAGCACAGTGCAGCAATTTATCCAGCTCTAATTCTTATGAACTGACAGTGGGAAATTAGGTGGAAGAACTGTGTGAGCTCACCTCATTCTGTTTGTCAACTGGGTCCCCCATGCAATCCTTTCACCCCACCTATTTTGAGGTGGAAAAAATTGAGTGAAGGACCCTCAAGTACCTGCATATTTACATGGAGCATCTGACCCACACATTAAGAAACCAGCATGGGAGAAGAAAAGGGTGGAATTTGGGTTTGCATTTAGGTTTCTTTTTTTTTAAGTATCTGTTTACTTTGACATTCAGAGAGGCTTCACGGGACGTGGTTCTGCAAAGTGTTCTCCAAACTGTTTACAGCTGCAGACTTATGAACAACAGTGGTGGCTTTAGCTTTACAATTGCAAAGTCTCGTGGCACCATAAAGGCTAGCAGATTTATTAAGGATTTATTTATTTGCTTACATACATCTATCCTGCCTTTCCTTGAAAATAAAAAAATAAAGTAAAATATTTCATGGCAACAACAGCAACAGGTTAAACTAAATATAATAAAATGGTATTACAAAACTGCTAAAACCAGCTGACCCCCCCCTAAATAAATAAATAAAGTGGTTATTAAAACAATGCAGGCATATTCCAGCAGCAAAAGCAATTCACTTGAAAAGGAACAGAACTTAACCATTCAAACTCTTCCTAACCAGGAAGGTTTTAGCTATCTGATGAAAGAAGCAGGGTAAGACGTGCCTCTATCAGGAGGGAGAATCAGAGCCACAGAAAAAGCCCTTCCCTGTCCAGCTGACACTTGGCTCTCCTGTTTGCATTCGTGAAGGGCTCTTGGGGGTCGGTTGGAAAATCAGCTGAGTGGTACCGTCCCAATCAGTTCCTCACTGCCCAACTGATTCTCATTCCTCCTGTTCATAATGTCAGGGGGGACGGTGGGGGATCGGCTAGGCGGCACTGCACCTTTCTCCAGCAGTGCCCTCTGGAGCAGGAATTGCGGGTGCCTGATCAGCTCCCTTGTCCCCTGCGCTGTGTCTCAGGGCATGAGCCTTGTTGGTACAACAGGGATTGCTTGAGGCTGCGGTGAGCTGAGCTTAGCTTGCTCTTAGTTGAGAAGAGGAGCCGCATCCCTCCCTGTGGTGTCTCCTGTGATACCACCTAGAGGACCAAGAGGGAAGGAAACAGTGGCAGGGAGGAGGGACTGTCGGGCAAATCAAAGTAAAAAACAAAACACATGCACACCACGCAGGATTGCTTGTTGGCTTGTTTTATATTCCCATGGACTAGTTATACATGTTCTTAGTAGATGCTTCTCTAAGTAGAACTTCTAAGGGAGGGATCAGCGCTTTGCTGACTAGGTGTTGTATAGTGTTGGTGGGGGGCAGAAGACCCCCAAGGCGTGAAAGCCCTTCTGCTCTTGGGCCCTGCTCTGGGCAACCTGAATTAGGCTTACTGCAGATTGCTGAGTGCATTTTGACTCTTCCTTTGGATCCTTGGACCGGAGGGCAAGGACAGGCATGTGCAGGGATACTGGGCTGGGGGTGGCATTCATCACCCATTCATCACCCCTTTACAGTTTTTGCCATCACACATTTGGCTGATCACCTATAGAACTTGTAAAATATAGACATATTTCTAAGATATTCTGAGGGCATCTCCCATATATGACTCCAGTAAATTATTTCACTGTTTTCTGCAAGCATTGTGAACATTCTAGGACATACATTTTCTCTGAATGAGAAAACATTGGAGAATTGTGGCCATTTCTTAATATTTACTTTATTTAGTTACAATCCTAAGGCTGCTAGATGCTTTCCGAATGTCCATAGGATAGCTCGGAAATGATCTGGAGGTTGGAGCTGGGACCACAAAGCACTGTTTCTTTAGCCTTGCAGCTGGTGGAGTTCCTGCCACACCAGCTGTGGTTTTGAAATTGGGGCCCATAGTCAGGATATGAGGAATCCTACCTGTGCCTCAGCCCCCTCCCCACCTTCTGTGAAGGAACAAAGTGCACAGATGACTGAAACTGGCAGTCTATGTTTTTTCCAGGGCTTCTTCCACCCTCACTTGGACGCCTGTAATCCTCCGAGTTCAGAGAGTTATGGGCAGCCATACTGGACGGCACCCCCCCCCCCCCCCCCCGCCCCCCAAGCACAGGCAAGCATGGCACCAGTGTCTGAATAAAGCAGACGGGATCTGGATGGTGCAAGGCTTGGAAAACCTGGCTGAGTCCTAGAGTGAGGCAGCCTTCTAACAGAATGAAAATAATGCTGCTACAGAACATGATAACCATGCGTAATGCATTCTCTCTCTCCCCACCCTTCCCCCATCTCTCCCTCCCCACAAATGGAAGGGAGATGTGTTTGGTTTGTCCTGGCCACCAGGAAATATCCCACCCACCTTTTGTTCCCTGCTTCCACATAAGGTCTCTAATTTCTAAGGAGCTGCTAATTAGTCCTTCACTCTGGGTAAGCTGTGCTGTTTCATTGTTTTAAAAATTCCAAGTACAAATACTAACTGCTTAAAAATTCCAAGGACTATTGAAGGTCTTAGCACTTTTGCAAAGAGAGCAAAAGCCACAGCTTCTCAGTCCCAGTTGTCTCTGTGTTCAAAACTGTAGACTACTTTGTCCAATCTAATGGGTATTTAATCCAAGACAGTTGAGAGTTCCTTATCTCTCAGGAGATCATTTTCTAATCATTAGCTAGCTCTAGGTAAAAATAGCTGATTTTATTCTTCTCTTTTCAGGTAGGTACCAGAGCAGTGTAGAGGGCAGGTGAGAGGGGACCTGGGAAATTTGGGTTCTAGTCTCCACTTGGCTCATTAGGTGGCTTTTGGCCAAGCACTGACTCAGCCTAATCTACCACTCAGGATCGATCCTCTGAGGCAGAAATGGAGTGGAGGACAACGATGCATGCCGCCTTGGAATCCTCATAAGAGGAAAAGAGGTGGGACAAAAAGGTAATGATAAATGGTAAGGGCAGGTTGCAGCCATGGCGGTATGGCACATGTTCTTGTTGAACTACATGTTACACACAATGGGCAACATTAACCCTATTCAAATCAGGGTTACTTTAATTTCTACATACTAGTTTTGGGTGTTTTACAAGTTGTCTTTTATCTGAATGTACTCTCCCTGTGTTGCTCCTACTCTGCAGAGGTGGATGTTTGAAGTCTGATAGACATTATTTCTCCATCAATTTCAAATTTGCTGTTCCTTCAAAAAGAAGCTGTTTTTACGCTCTGAGACAAAAGCAGCAGAAAAGTAAGCAACTTCCTTCAACAGATTTTGTTTTCCATGAAACAGCAGTCATTTTGGGGTGTGTGTGTGTGTGTGTGTGTGTGTGTGTGTGAGAGAGAGAGAGAGAGAGAGAGAGAGAGAGAGAGAGAGAGAGAGAGAGGGAGAGAGAGAGAGATATGGTGGGCAGGAGTGTATACATCGACAGCTTGGAAGAAGGGAAACATTTGGATTCTTTCCCCCTCATGCATTGAAACCTAATGGTCCTGCTCTTGGGCAAATCTACTATGGTTTGCCTACCATGAGGCTTGTCTCAAGATATTTTGAAATGCAGACTCTGGCATATCACTCCTGGGGTTTGTAGGGACCTGTCAAGAAAATGTCATGCTGAAAGCCTCTAATTGCAAGGTAACGGGGTTAAGCACTTATCTGTCTTGCATGTACAACTGCAACAGTTGTTGCTGCTCTTGGCAACAGGTGTGAATTGATGTTTCTGGTTGTTTGAAGGTAATGGCATGAAGAGAAATGAAAAAGTATTTTGTCTGAGGAAGCTGAAGAAGAGGGGTAGCACTGATAGTATTTATAAAATTCTGTTAGAGGTGGAGCACAGGGTAGAATTTAAAGAGCGTTAGAAGTGATAAGTGAGCTCAAGGGACTTTTAAAATGGCATTTTAAGAGAACACCTAGTGCCAGCAATAAGTTGTTAAGTCAGAGATAAAGTTTCACATAAAAAAAAAATCCTTTTATTTCACATAAATGTGTTTGTGGAAAAACCCAGGAGGCTTCATTAAACAAAACAAGAGTCGAATTTCTGTGTTCTATGTGTATCTAATTTAACATATGCAGCTTCTAATCATATACCTCATATACTTAGTATACAGAAAGGTTATGGAAGTTGCTATTGTTGCTGTCCTTTTGGGAGGTAAGACCAAACTGTATGAGTGCAATGGAAGTGAAAAACGCTTTCACTACCGTAACAGTAGCTGTTCGGGTGGTTTGGCCTGCATAAACTCCTAAGGGACCAGAACAATCCTGGGTCTAAAGATCAAGAACCCAGAACATTGTTTAATTAATTTCAACTTGGCTTTCTCCCTTTCCAGAGAATTGTAATAATAAATTGTTGACATTGGAAAAGAATGCTGGTGGGAGATGCTCAAAGCTAGTTTTTTGTATGTTATTTATTATTTCTTACTCTTTTTGTCCTCAGAAAGTTTGGGACTACATTTCCCCCACCCTGTTATTGCCCCTGTGAGGTTGAGAAGAGTGGGGATTTAAACGAACCTCTGTGCATATTCATTTAATACATGGACCGGTTCTTGGGGCTCACCTTCAGAATGAGTTTCTATCACCCCTTACAGGCAGGCAGAGATTCATGAGAAGTTGTTTTCTCTGTATAGCTGTACAAGAGGAGACTTCATCTGGCATCATTGAGGCTAGAAGCTTTCCACATGCAGATGGATATTTTTCCTCACAAATATTCACACGATATCCATCAGGGGAATGTGAAGCTAGTGCATGGTTTTGGTGATAGCTGAGGCTTGTTTGCATAACTCCATTCACATGTTCTTTTAATGTGCGGAGCAGACTGTGCATCCCTCCCATAAAGACTGGTCTATATGTGAGATTCACGGCTGAGCAGCCTTCTTGGTCCAACCACCTGTCAACTGTACTCCACCAGCTCTCAAGAAGTCACGCACAAACTTTTTATTAATTTCAGGTTGTGAAAATTGTATGATAAAAGTTCATGCATGGCCTTCATATGTCTGCCCTTGATTCAGTTGTCTTCTGAGGGGAAGTCATACTACAAGCAAAGCACTGATATGAGAAGGTATTTCCCCTTTTGTGCTCTAAATATCAGTGAGTCGGACTCTCATGGCTTAGCCCCTTGGAAGGATGGAAACTGCAGATATGCCCTCCTGAAAGAGATGTTTATTTCACCTTCATTGAATAAGCTAATCACTCTAAGCCTTGATAGGTAATCTATTTAATTCAGACTAGTGCCATTCATTCAAGTACAATGTAAGGGAAATATTAGCCATGAACTAAAAATGTGTGAATAGGACCTTCCCAGAGCTGTTATTTCTCCAGATTACAAAGTATAACGTATGGGCAGGGGGGACAGCTTTGGAGGAACTTGAAAAGGGCTGTGAAGGAGATGATCTCAGTTATGTATGAGCATCAACAGGGACCTTCCTGTGGCTGATGGGCAGGAAGTGTACCTGCTGGCAAAGTCTGGCAGGTACCCACCTTGTCCACTGTCACCATGAGAGCGCAGGTAAGAATATTTCCCCTTTTGTCCTTTTGGAGAATTTGATAGCTGTCCATTGCTTTAATCTCAGGTTCCTGGTCTAGCCAGCCCATTGGATACAATGGCAAACTACGGATGCAAAATATAAACAAGTGAAAGAAAGCTTACACTCCCCTTATGTGTAGCAGTGCTGATTCCCTAAATGGGCCAGGGGATACTCTTCTTCTTCCCAAGCCAAGAACAGAAGACAATACCTCTTGCCATGGATTTTATAAAGTTCCTAACTCTCACCATTTCATCATCATGCCCCACATCCCTGATATGCCGGTGGTGTGCCCTGAACGTTCAGCTATCTGCAGGGAAACCACAGGGGGAACCAACCACTTAATGTTTCAGAGGCACTAGCCATACTTCCTAGAAGTCAGGGTGGGGACAAAGCTGCTTCCTTAAGGCAAAGAGTTTCATTCTCACAGCTAAAACATTCCCTATTCACAGAATGACTGGGGAAGGCAACTTCGAGGCAATTGTGTCTGGTTCTCTTCCCAACAAACTGAGGGTCACCAGCCTTTGGCAGGGCTTCAAGAAATTATTCTGGCATTTGAAGACAGGGAATCTTCATAACACTGTCTATTGCACCCTAATAACCTCCTTGCTATACTTCCAATGTAGCCCATGCAACCCACCAAAGGCTTCAAAATGTCAGGGAGACTGTGCCTACAAAAGGGGATGGGCAAACCCCACTTTTGCAGAAAGAGTCCCAGGATTGTTTTTAGGGAGGTCCCATTTCTCCACTGACCCTTCTACTTTGCCACCTTTCTTGAGGTGCTAACACAATGTGCCTGTGAGTTTTCCTGTAATGTGAACCCTTCCAGTGTCTCTTCAGACATTATTTTATGTAATACCACATGATCAGGCACATCAGGAGCCAGGGACGTCTGTGACCAACTAACATAGCGAGGTCTAAAAGGTCTGCTCTAGTGCAGAACTGAAGAGCTTGGAAGAAGCGAACCCAACAAATTGTCCCCAGTTCTCTCTGCTTCAATGACCCTGAATGGAAGCCTGTATGACCCTCTATTATCCTTATCTTAACTTTTGCAACTAAGGGCCAGAAGACATGCTTGCTGTGACATGATTATTTTAAATGATCATGAAATGAAGGGCTCTGATGACTTCATAGTCGTAGTTAATGCACTAAGACTAAACATTTTCTTTCTTTTAGGTAGGCAATGGAAATGTTTGTAATATCTGATCTGTAATGGTGATGTGTGTGTAGATATTAATATTGCATGGCTAGAGGCCATATATATGTTTCTTTTATTAGGTGTCCTCTGCATTAAACCTGCCCTCTTCACTTTATACACATTCTGCCCCGTGCCTAAGTAACTTATTTCCATTACTCCGTATTAAAATTTCACAGCCCGTCTATCATCTAAATTATAGGACTCATTTAAAAGACTCTTGATACCTTTTTGAAATTGTGACCAAGTTGTATATATTACTTGCCTAACTGTTCAACACATAGTTGTGCATCCCTATTTTATGTGGGTGACAGTAATATAGAATAGCTTTCAAAAGTAAGCAAAATAATTCTTGGAATTAAAATATCATTTTTGCACATGGAAGTTGACTTCCACTTATGGAAAGGGCTGTTGCACAATTTACACTAGAAATTGTACAACCTCTTGTGGATATAGAAAGGTGAGAATGGCTATAATGCCATGCATTATTAGCAGTACACAAACTCTTGTATCAATGTTTATACAAATGTTTGCAGATCAACGCTAGTGACTACTTTCTCTCTGCATGTGTTCTTTATGTCACCCCATTAAAAGTAGCTGTATTTTCAAACTTTTTAATCAGCCTCCATATTATGTACACAGCAAGTCCTGCAATTCTAGAATCGAGATCTAGAATATTGTGCAGTACTTATTTTTGGTACACCTTTCCTGAGTCCCATGTTGCTCTGTCTAGTAGCAAAGCAAAGCAGACTAGTAATGATACTGCAGTATTCAGCAGCATCTTTCCATAAAGTCAAGTAGCTTTAATTGATGTCTGTGAAATCTGTCACTTGTGCAAGAGGTTACACATTGTACATGTAAAATCTGTTGTACAACCCCAGAAAATGTATTGGGCAACCATGTGCACAACAGAGCAGGCAGCTGCTTGCACAACCATGTTTGTGCAAACGTGATTTTAGTTAGGTTATCCTATTTTGCATAGTCAAAAACCTAGGTTCATGAGAAGCAGCATAATTTGTGCTAGCAGAATGATACTGTTGGATACTGTCTGTTGACACTGGTGTTAACAATGGCCAGAGTCAGTTTAGTGAGTGCCAAAACCCAGTGCCCGGTCGTAGCGACAAACAGGCTTGCAACCCGTGGTTTGGATATAGCCATAAAACAGAAGGGGAGGGAGAAAGGCAAAGGGAAGTGGATGAGGATGCATGCCCAGGTGCACCATGTCTGCATCATGCCATTTTTAATGAAAAATACTTTTGATCACATTCCAGTTGAGTGCAGTTGTCTATAGTTTTTCTGCCAAAAATTCACATACACACAAACTAACACAAAATTGTACACATTCCTTTATACGGGTTATACCTTGTATTTTATTCTTTCACTAGATATGGAGTTGTACTTTGGCTATTTTACTGTAAATGTTCCATAAGCATGTTGGTTAGAGACTAGGAATTATAAGTAGCGAAGTCCTTTATTTCTTTTGTGATCTTGAGTTATTACTATGTATGTTATTTTTGTGCTTTTACTATGGGACAAGCTTGGAAATCTTGCTTTTTCATTCTAAGCATGTATAGAATTGTGTTGCAAATGTATTAGATGTACACTCTGTTTATGACTGCAACCTCTCCTCATTCTGCTACTGCTGTTTTAAAGTTTTAACATTCTATTTATTTTTATTTTTTAGGTTTCAATTTAGTTTTTAAGTGGTAATTTAAGTTGTCTTGGAAACTATACCTGGGACTACTTATAAATGAATTAATAAATAAATAACAGAAATAAAAATAAAATATCCTCTTTTCAGGGTCTTGTCATTACTTTAGCAGTGATTTTCCCTAGTAGTTGTGGATGGTAAAGAATGACAAAATGGATTCTAAATCTTCATAATTTCATAATTACTTGCTTTCTCCACTCACTTTGCTCATTTCATTACATATGAACCTTACGTACAACCTTACATATGAAGGTCGCTTGTCCCACCAGCATCAACCCAGAGGTTTGTACAGAAAAGAGTCAACACTATTTGAAGTAAGGTTATCTGCTGGGTATTAAACTTTCAAAATTCACAGATCTCCTGAAGACTTGGCGAATAATTCCTTTCCCCCTCATAAAACATTATACCTCCTATTGTTAGCACAAGGAAACAGAATTCAGCTTAAATGTAGCTCAGATGTATCTGTTGGCTAATAAAACATTACCCTGTAACACTTCAGAGATCTGTGAGCTTTGCTTCTTCTGGTCTTCAGATCATTGTAAATGCAGTTAATCAATTTGGTCTGCTTATTTTTAATTACAGGTCAACTATAAACTGTAATGTGTACCCTAAATGTCTCCACAGACCTTCAACCCACCTAAAACCCAAGTGAGATTTGTTCATTGACAGTTATATTGGTAAAATCTCCAATTTTTGAAATTATTTAATTTCTCATTAAAGTAATGACCTTAGATAAATCTATGGTGCAAACACACTTTGTCCACTGTGTACAGTTCTAGCCACTGCATCTCAAAAACAGTATTGTAGTTTTGGAAAAGGTGAGCCAGCAGCAAAGACAGATTGATGAATGAACCAATTAGATTTTAAAAGCAGACTCTGTCTGATGTCTTCCCTGTAGCGATAAAATAAATAAATAAAATAAAAAGAAGCACACGCTGAACGAAGAAAAACTTCAGCAGAGGAGTGATGCTGTACGTACAAGTAAAATGTTATGATTTTATGGGCCAGTAATGCAAATGTTTTGGTGATGCAGTTTTGTTAATGTTAGGGGAAGATCAGGATATAGGCCCCTATAGACTCCCAGCCAAGAGAAATCCAGCCAGCTCTTGTCACAGTGGTATACATAACTTGGAAATACTGGCCTGTCAAAGTTCACAATGGGTCACTGTAGTTCCAAATAAAATATTATCTGACATTGTTGGCATTAGTTTTTATACACCAGTCGATGCAACAGAGCTGGTCTAATATGCGTTGTGGATCCAGCTCTTTCTTACAGTGCTTTCTTTATTGAAATCTATATAAAGCTTTCTTTAAGCTGGAAAGCAACAAAAGGGTGTTTATACAGGACAATAGGGGAGCTTTCATTTACTTTGTGGGGTTGAGTTTTTAGCTTATGCAATGAGCACAAAAAGAAGTGGCAGCCCCCATGCAGTGCACCTTTTTGTTCAGTGTTTAGGAAGTGTGGAGAATTTGTTATGATAAATTCTGAAACTCCATACCAGCTCTGCTTTTAGCAAAGCCACCAACTATATAACAAGCACTGTAAACACAGGGACAATGCTTGCCTTGTGGGTTGTTGAGATTGGTGTGAATGAAGGCTGAGCAAGTCAATCGCCAGCTTTGCTTGAAGACTGTCTCACAGTCAAAGACATTGTCAACAGTGTGTTCTGGTCACAAAACTCCCAATTTTCCTTCATCTTGGAGGACACAGCTGGCCATCTCACAAGCACCCAAAGAAAAGCCAGCCAGAAAGGTTATCCATGGGCAGTGACCCACAGGACCTTCGCAGGAGCTCCAGCAGATCTTAGTTGTGCAAGCACTTTGTGGCTCGTTCTTTGGCAAAAGCTCTATATTCTCCAGCGCACTTCCAGTAAGAACAACCAACAAAGAATAAGTCTTTGAGCATGCACAGAGCAGTCCGTTGAACAACTACTTTCCAACAACCTCCTTTTGGTCCCTCTGGGTCCCTCTGGGATATCCTTTTTTGGAGGCAGGAAACCCTCTTCTCTGTCTGTCTCCCCTCTAGCTGGTCAGCCCTTTTCTCCCAATGTTGCATCATGCAGTCAAGAACCACACTAGGCTCATCTGGCTGCAGTTCCTCTCCCATGCTCCCCTCTGCAGCAGTAAATCCTGACCATCCTCAATGCTCGCCTGAACAGGATGTTGGGAGGATGCCCTTGAGATAAGCCTCTCCACTTCTTCCATTTCAGCACCTGAGAATTCTGGTTCCCAGGACCCCTTGTCAATTGATGATTCCTCATCTGCCAGACCTTGGAACACACGCCAAGAATAACTGTCCTTCATTTCCAACACATTTCTGCACCCTGGTAGCAATCATAGTTATTCAGTCTAGCTTGTTTGCTAATCAGGAGATCATGGGGAACTTTGTCAAAAGCTTCTCTGAAATCAAGATATATTATGTCAACATCATTCCCAAAGTCCACCAGGGAGGATACTCAAGAAATGAGATCAGATTGGTCTGGTAAGATTTGTTCTTGACAAAATCATGCTGGCTTCTGGTAATTGCTGCATTGCTTTCAAAGTGTTTTCAGACTGACTGCTTTATTATCTGCTCCAGAATTTTCCCAGGGATTGATGTTGGACTGACTGTTTTGTAGTTCCTAGGTTTCTCTCCCCTGCCCCACCCCTTTTGAAGATAGTGGCAACGTTCACCCTCTTCTAGTCATCTGGCACTTCAGCTGTATTCCATGACTTCTCAAAGATAATAGACAGTGGTTCTGAGAGCTCTTCTGCCAGTTCCTTCATTATTCTGGGGTACAGTCCATCAGGTCCTGAAAAGTTGAACTTTAAGTCAGTTAGAAGATCCTTGACCATTTGCCTGTCAATCATGGGCTGCCTTCCTGCCCCTTCAGCTGGTGCTACAGAAAGATGGGGAAGGCTGAGCCTAAGTAGGAGTCGAGCACTTCTGCTTTTCTTTATCATCTGTTATCATTGTACTCTTGGGCTGCAATACTTCCCCTTGAACTTAACCTTTGTACTTGTACTTCACCTTTGCCAGGGTGGTCACAGACCTTCTTCTGGAAGAAGACTGAGCCATAGTGAAAACTGAGCACTTCTGTTCTCATTTTGTCATCCTCACATGACCTAATTGCTTTCCTGCATAATAACTGCTACCTTATCATGATGACATCCATGCTGTTTAAGAGTGAAGTCAAGGACAGCCAATCCTTTCTGTAGGAAGATGTTATTAAAAACACATCAGGGATTTCTTGAGGGACCATGTTGGCAGAATTTGTCTCCTAATGGATATCTGGGAAACAGATCCCCCCACCCACCATCATGCCTACATCATGCCTCCTTGAAACATTGGCCCTTTGCTTTTCAAAAGTTTCATTGTTGCCTTCTCCTTACTTCTTGACTTAGCAGTAGTATTTATTTATTTAGGTTCCAGCCACCATGTTCTTTGTATTCCTTGCTCCATTTCTTTAAATCCAGATGTTCTTGATATGGCTAACAAGCTCATCCTCCTGTATTTCTGTGCAGAGATATGTATCTTTAACATACAGTGTGACTCTGCTTCTGCTTCTGTTCTTTTGAAATAAGATGTAACTTTCAATTGCTGAATTTCAGTCATGGAAGGCATCCTATCAGGTTTCAGTCATACCTGTCAGTTGCATTCACCCTCCTGTATTAAGAGTTCAAGTGCACACTGTTTGTTTCCCATACTCTGGCATATCAAAGACAGCACATTGTATCATCTGGCTTTATTCTTATATTCTAGGAAGATTATTATTGGGTGCGATTGAGGGGAGTGTCTCTCAGTTGCACTGCATACATCTTTGTCCATTGTTGCCCCCAAGTTAATTTCTCCCTATTCTGTAGGATTCATTTAAACCCACTCCCCAATTAATTTCAAATTCTTTGTGTCTGCACCACCTTCATAGCCAGGCATTTGCCAGGAGTAGCTTTCCTTCCCTTCCTATTCCTCTTTTAAGTTCTGGTTGGGTATATGAGAAAACTATCTTGAGTCCCAAAGTGCTTAAATTTTCCTCCCAGTGCTTCAAAGTCTGATGTGATTTCCTCAAAGCTCCATTTGGCAGTATCATTTGTTCCCACATGGATGAGAAGAAAGGAATGCATGTTAGTGCCCTTTATGAGCATAGCAATCCATTGATCACATCTCTAATCCGTCCTCCAGGAAGACAGCTTGCCTGGCAAGACAGGGGTTCTTGTGACATGCATGGGCTTCAGTTTCATGCAGGAGTGAGTCCCCCACAACTACTGCTCTTCTTCTTGTTGTAGGACTTTCAGTACCTCAGCTCATCTGACCGCCTGCCTCTTACTTGCCTTGCAGCTCTTCCTTTGCAGGCTGGCCTCCAGTCTCATCCTCTGTATCTGGAAGCGGTTCTGTAGTTCAACGGCTTCCACTGGTATAGAGTGTCTTCTAGTTCTTCAGATTCTAACTGTCAGGAAGTTTCTCTGCTTGATCTCGCCTTGCCTCAGGATTCTTCCCTGCTGCCTGAACTTGGTGTTGCTCTTCCAGTTCCTGCAGTCCACTTTGCTGTTAAAGCTCCACCTCTCTGCTAAGAATTCTTTGCCTTCTTTCTTTCCATTGAGTCACCTGCTCTGCTCCTGTACTTTCACATTTACTTCTAACACAGCAACAAGCTTGCCCTTGTTGTAGTGTAGGCCATGTTGATTTCAGGTAGGACAACAAATATCACAGAGAGCTTGTAGGAAGAGCCTTTTTTATTTATATATTTATTTATTTGATTTTTCGATTTATATCCTGCCCTTTTCCTACAAAGGGCTCAAGGCAGCTTACATCATTCTCCTCCTCCATCTTATCCCCACAACAACCCTGTGAGGTAGGATGGGCTAAGAGTCTGTGACTGGCCCAAAGTCACCCAGTTGGCTCCATGGCTGAGCGGGGACTCGAACCCAGATCTCCTGAGTCCCAGTCCCATGCTGTTAACCACTACACCACACTGGCTCTCTTTTCTGTCCATAGTCTCAACTCCCTGTTTAAATCTACCTTATTGATTGTATTAGAACGACCTGTGATTTGCCCTGTCTTCCCTGAAGGCTAACAACAGAGTCCAACTGGTATATGAGTGTGTTTTATAAGGGGAAAAAAGAGTCTAGGACATGGGTTCTCAAACCACGGCCCATGGGACGGATCCGTCCCGCCATAGCCATCCATCCAGCCCGCGCTGCTGTTCGCCGCCCGCATACGCACTTGCTGCACAGGCAGGGAGGCGGTGGCTTGCTCACTCAGAGATGGTCTCCAAGCAAGCAAGCCGCTGTTGCCGCCTGCCTCCCATACACGCGTGCTCAGGCGCACCAGGGGAGGTGGTGGCTTGCTCACATGGAGATGGTTTTGGACTCGCTGGGAGATCTCCCAGCGAGCGAGCGAGCGAGCCACCGCTGCACATGCCTGATGCCACCTGGTGCGCATCTGATGACACGTCACCGGCCCACGCCCCCAGGCACCCCCACCTCACTAGCCCACAGCAGTCACCGCAGCCTTTCAACTGGCCCCCTATAGAAAAAGTTTGAGGACCGCTGGTCTAGGACCTCTCTCTGTACATCCTCTGTTGAACTGTGCCACCAATTCCTGTGAGATCTCCCTGATTACCAGTCTGATTGTTCCTGTCTGGGCGCTTGCATGCTTGCTTCTGTAGCTCCTAGACCAGCTCAGCTAAGCTCACTTACAAGTCAGGAAGCAGAAAGAATCTCCCTGGCCACACAGTCGCTGAAAGTAATCTGTCCTCTCTCTCCGCTTCAGTCCCATCGCTCAGGACATAAGTAGCCCTGTGAATGCAGCTCTCCGGAGCATATGGTGAGCTCACAGACTCCACAACCCTCCCCCAGCGAATGCAGGGAAAGTGAAAATAATTTTATACCTAAACAGGGGTAGACTGAAAGTTTCATTCTGAGGACATCAAAGAGAATATAAATCAAGATAGTGTAGTGATAAAAATGCTCTGCTGAAATCTCCCTTTGGCTTTTCAACATGAAATATAGACGTGAGGGATCTTTTTAGAGGCACAAATGTTATTTTTCACTGGCTGTCAGAGGAGGCCTACAAAGGCTCCTTCTGCAGTTTTCCACTCTAACAAGTTAAAATGTTTATTCTTCATTTCCATTAGACCGAATAACATCAGGATTTGGTTCGTCTTCCAATCTATTATGTAGGATTGTTCTTGTGAGTCACTTTTTAATTTTCTTGCATGACAAATCCTTAAAAGAGTACATTTGAAACCAATCTTTAACTAGAAGCGCCCACAGTTCAGAAAATAATTGGAAATCTCATTCAGTTTACAGTTACTGGCACAGTTTCAGCAAAGGTAGTTTCCTGGTCGATATTTTGGGGGTGCTGATGGAGTGAGGGGAAATACTTAGATAGCAAGATGACAGTTTCAGATAATTTAAGCAGAGAGACAGTGTTTATAAATGTGCATCTACAAGGCTGGCAGCTGTAGCTGAAAAAACGCAGTTTTGAGATCTCCACAGATTTCTGATGCCAACACAATGCAGGTAATCACAATAAGCACACAACTATCCTTAACAAAACGATGCATCAACACTCCTTCCCCAAATAATGTAAGTGTGGGTTCAAATTAAGAATGAATGAGAAAACTTCATCATTGGGTTGTGATGCTTTACTCCAGATGTACTTAGGGAAGATCTATTAAACCAATGCGACTTCGGTTAGCTGTGATTAAGGCCTTATCCAAACGAGGCTTTTAACTTGCCACTTTATGGGGACTTCCACTTCTAGAGTCTTTGTGGAATTAAGATCAGCTCCTTTTTGCATTTTATTTTCCTCATGGGGTTTTTACTCTTCTGTTTTTCTGTGTGTTCCATTACATAACCTCAAGGTTGCACTGATGTGTAATGTGATTGCAAAAATAAACCATCATCTCATTTTGGCTGGGTTCCTTCTGCTGCTTCTATTATCGCTATACTTGCATCAACAAAAGGTGGGGGGTATGGAAATGCTTGGAAAGCACAGGTGAGGCCCTGGAGGATTGTGAGATTGTGTAAAGCATCCACAAACTACCACACATGTGGAACCCTGAGCTCACAATACATGTGCTTCCTGGTCACCTATGAGTTTCCCAAGACAGCCTCAGAATTACCTTGAAATGTCACATTTGAAAGATTTGTTATGCAAGAATTAGCATCAGAGGAACCAGTATTACTCCCCTGGTTGACACTGAAGGTAAAACCGGCAATCCTATGCACACTTATCTGGGAGTAAACACCATTGAAAACAATGGGACTTACCTGCCCAGGTCTAGAGTCAAGAATATCTGACACAGATTTTGTAAGATTTCAAGTTATTTGATATACTATATACTATTATATTGCCATACTATATGTATATGGTTGGCAACAGCAGGTCTGGGCAACCTTTTGCAGGTGGAAAGCCACAACTGGTGTTGAATGACCCTTTGGGGACCAGTCACTAAAAGGGGGTGAGACCAACATCAAAAGGGAACAAATTAATCTTCTGAACTTTGAAATGAAGGAAAACAATTGTAAGTTTAACATCACAGCTGCCATAGCCTTTTGGCTACATAAGGAGATAACAGAACACAGAAATAATAAGCGGAGTAAAAAGCACATTTTTCTTGGCTCCTTCCCCTCTTCCCTGATGAAAGAGAGAGGATTTAAAAATATTTTCTCCTGCCTTCCCCTTGCCCTTTCCTCCATATACCACCCTTCCCCACTTTCGGCCTCATTTGGTGACAGCCAGCAGGCTGTCCTCCTTTTCAGTTTCTTTACATTTTGCTTTTCACCCTTTTGGAGCATCTGTCAATCACACCAGGAATAAATATTGGGGAGAAGCAGCAAAAGGATCTCAGCAGTCACTTTCTCACAGCTCTCTGTGGCTAATCAGCTGCTTATTAGCCACTGAAGCAGCGGAGGGAAATTCGGGGGGAGGTTCAAGGATGGGGGGACAGCAATGCCCATGTGAATTGCATGTGCCACAGGGAAGACATCTTGCACACTTGAGGAGGCGCACATGTCTCATGTATGCAATTGGTTCCCCCTCAGGGTCTACCCATCCATACAGGCTCACACCCAACATAATAGTTTGGTGTGCCAAAGTCAAGACAGTATTAAATTTGAGCCATCAAGGAGTTGAAATACTATGGATGAAAAAATCAATTATATTCAATGCATTTCATATCTAATCTCTATCCTGTTTTCTTCCTAGTATTAAATCTTTTCTTTTTCTTTTTGAACCCTGTTGGCTGGACTATAGTTGGATAACACCAAACTCTGTAGTTGGCTATCTAACTTGCTGAGTTAGGAACATGGAAGACAACTTAATTACTTCTCCTGCCTGAATGGGCTAAATATGTGAAGTAAAAATATTCTACCAAGCCAAACCAAATGTTCTGATTCTCTTGAACTCATAAAAGGAAAAAAAATGTTTTCAGCTAAAGAGAATTCATGGACTTGCAGCCATAAAAAGATGTCAACTATCATTATTTTAGAATTCCTTCAAAAATGAGAAAAATCTCTGCATTTTATGGAAAATGATAGGGTAACAGCACACTCCTATGAAAGTTTAGGTAGAAAGCTATGGCTAAAGATGTTAAACTTGCATAGGAGAGCAGCCTAAATAATATGGTATTCACATTTTTCTACTGCTGGGTGTCTGTGTGGAAAGAGAAGGGAGTATTTGTCTGTGAGAAGTGCTTCAGATGCTAAGTAAAAAAAGGAAGATCATTTTCCAAGTCTTTTTCATATCACAGCAGGGCAAGAGGAGTTACACAGTGAGCAGAGGCATGGCCACTATGCAGAAAGTCATGGATCCAATCAAGTTCTAGGTGAAAGTGAAAGAAAGCTCCAAAGAGTGTTTTTCTCTCTCTTTCACTTCATTTTATATAGACTTAGCAGCATCCAGTCTCAATTAAGCTGCCAGAATCTTGAGATAATAACAGTAGGAAATTCTCGTAAGATAAATTCAAGATGGTAGCTACAACTTGTCTTTATCAGGGTGGATTAAAATGAGACCATATTTTGAAGCATATATAAACTCAACGTATGCCACATTCAGCATTTATATTGAAAGAGCAAAATATCTCATTTCACTACCCTGCCATAGCTAATATATATATTTTGCTTCGAACATATTCTGTTTATAGTCTGCAAAGGCAAGGTTTATTTGGATGGGGTGTGTTTTGAGTTCATGTGGGTTTTCTTCCTTGAACTAAAAAATATATTCCACAGTGTCTTGTGTCATTCTGCCCAGCTTTTCTGTCTGTAGCTGTGCCAAGGTTTATCACTGCTCACTTCTGGATAGTGTTAATGATGCGGTCACTTCCTGTCTGCAGAACAATTGTAACATTCACCAGATTTCTCTGCATGCTCCAGAGGAGTCAGGGAACACTATCTGAAATGGTAAGAAAAAGGTGCCAGTATTTATAGAGAAATTTTAATATAATATGCAAACACACTTAAGTCAAATAGATGAGAAGGGAAGCCATTTCTGCATAAATCTTGGTGTGCTAAATGGACTTTCTTCCATTGTGCTGTGATTTTTGAATTTGTCATAGAAGCAGGCTTCCTCTTTTCATCACTTAGAGCAACATATTGTGTATATTAGTGGGAAGTGGAAACCAAAAAAGAAGCAATGAGGTGATGAAGGGGTTCCTGGCGATCAGTTATCCATGCTCACCTTTGTCACTACCTGAAGTACAAAATTAGAACAGTCACTGTATTCAGCAGAACATATGTTTAAATTTTAAAGTTCCCCATTTTCCAACAAAAAATAAAGACTTATTTCATAAAGAAGACTGTTTAAAATTAGGATAAAAGAACACAGATATAGCTACTAGCGCAAACATAGGAAACACATTTAAAGTGTCTCTGTGTAAGTAATCCAGACTTGCAATTATGTGGATGTGCTCTCTCTCTCTCTCTCTCTCTCTCTCTCTCTCTCTCTGTGTGTGTGTGTGTGTGTGTGTGTGTGTGTCACAGTGGTACTCAACATGTAAACAACCCACACCTTCACGAGCAATAAAACTAGAGTCCTTTATTGCTACTTGTCTACAAGATTTACAACTCAATAGATAAACACTTCTGCTGAGGTCTTTGGAATGAAGACGTTAATCCTCTAGTGGTGTCTCTCCCCAAGCCCACCTGGGACTAACTCTCTTGGTCACTCCTTTCTTCCCTCTGACATAACAAGCTCTGCCTTTGCTCTTATCTTCTTAGAATTCTGCGATTGGTTGCTAGAGAAAAGTCTATTACGCCCCCTGCATCTCCTGTGTCATGTTCAGTTCAGCGTCAGTGGGAGGAGGAACGGCCTGCTCTGACCTCTCCTGAGTAGAACTAGCGGAGTCTTTTCCCTCGGGGCTCTCTTGCTTTGATGTGGGCTCGGGTGTTTGCTCAATGGGCAGGGAGTCGGGGGAAGGTGCAGCTACCTGCTCAGCCACCCCCAAGCTAGGCTGCAGAGTTGGCTTTTGGATACAGGGTCCCAAGCACAAGAACTCCTCATGAGGTGCTGTCTCTGTCGGGGCTTCAGGCATGACACTGTGTGCACGTGTGTGCACATATAGGTATAAAAGTAGCTCCAGTCGCTTCTTCAAGATGAGTAGCTACCGATGAAGCACAACAGGTTCCATATTTTCAAAGACAAAATAGAAAGTATCCAACAGCAGCTTCTGAACATCTGATTCTATTATGCAAGAGCCCCCACTGCTTGTGCAAGAATGATTGAGCATTTCTGGGCACAACCAAAAATGACAGAAATGCTCATTTCAGCAAGGGATGCAGGATAGCAAAATTTGTATGCAGGAGCACTGTCTGCCCCCTTCTAGAAAGAAATGTTTCCAATTATTTCAGAGGTTACCCCTGGAAATACTGAATTGCTATTGTGCAATGGTCCTGACTCTTTGGACCCCTAGGATATGGAATGGGCTTCTGAAGTTGGTGGTGGAGGCCCACCAGCAAGGCTGTTCAAGGAAAAATTGGACAACCACATGTTGAGGATTACATGAGCAGATCCAGCTGGAGCTGGGTCAGCCTAGATGGCCCAGGAGACCCCTCCTGACTCGCATTTTTTCTGTGTTTCTAAGTGGTGGGGGCCGCTTGTGGAATCTAATCAGCATGGTTAGCCACACATGGAATAGAAGCAATAGCATAGCATTGCAATAACACAGGCAGATGCATGAGCAAGATTGCATAGGCAGGCTGGGATACCATCAATAACCTGCAAATTATATCCATACAGCCATATATGTACAATATCTGCATATAGACAGATTCTGCAGGAATGAATACAAAAGACCATTCTCACAAAGATAATCAGAAGATCAGAAATTGGGGACAGACTCTGTCTGGGTTTCTATTAGCTTTCTGGTTTCCTAAAGTTTAGAGTTTCCCCCCCCCCCCCCAAATGTTGAGATTTTTTCAAATCTAAAATTCAGTTCATCCCAAAAGTTGAGAAAAATTGTGAATTTGTTTGCATATTTTGTGCACATTTCCTTAATAATGCATTTTGCTTAATATGCACATTTTGCAAGCAAAATTTTCCCAAGATATCGCATTTTAATGTTATTTTCAGTAATATGCACATTTTGGCATGTACCTTGGTCTAATACATTCAATTTTATATGCATTTTTGAGTCAAGAACTCCACTGGGAAATTTGGAAAACTATGTAATTTGAAAAATAACTGCTTGATCTGTATATTATTTTGTAGCTAGGTAAATTGTTAAAATGCACATGGTGACCCCAGGGAGCATCTCCGAAATGGAGTTCATCCCTTGTTGGCAGAGATTTCCCATCCATGCTCTATGGGCTGTCCTTAAGAGAGCAGTAATTGCTTCCTTAGTCAGTAAGAGGAATGTGCTTGACAGTGTGCTTGACTGTGATTCTGTCTTTCCATGGGTCAGTTTTTCCTGCATTTTAGTCAGAGTGCTTAACTATATGAGCTAATCAGAAAGATTTATCTTCATCAACATCAGGGACTATCCTGATTAAATTTAAAATAATAAATATATCATTTAGGGGAGCATTTTGATCTGGAATATCATGTTCTGAATCGGATAAATATAAATGCAGATTGAATCTTTTGAAAATTCTCGCTGTCACTATGCTGTGGGGTACTGCTGCTGTCTGTTCAAACATGCAAACTCTTGTGCGATCCTTCAGTCCTCACTGCCATCATAGAATAATTTGACATTGGAAAAACCTTTAATGTGCTAAACTCTTGTTCGGAGTACACCTCTCGAAGGGCCTCTGCTGAATTCACCACCATATTTCAGTTCTACCATAATCACCAGTCTTTGGGTTTGTGTACATATTGTAAATGTGAGCAGCAGGACAATTGTGGGTTCTTGGTTGCTTCTCAGTCTTAAAGTGCCATTTTTGTGGTTATGTTTCACCGAAGGTTTCAATTATCCACAAATTCCACTAAATATGCTGGGTGTGTTTGTGTGTGAAGTGTAGCAAATCTTCCTAAGGGCTAAACTACAGAAAGTAGCCTATTTGCTTCTAGCCGTATTGCTTTCTCCTCCTTGTCCAACATAAACTTTAGCAGCATTTGGTGTTTCCATGCTCTTTAATGGCATACAATTAATAACTCAACAGAGGATAATAAATATCTTGAGCAAGGCTCATATTACACAGTCAAATTCTGTGTTGGTAAGGCACTGTTAATCACCTAACCTTCAATATGGTAGTTTCTATTCCTATTGATATAAGGTCTTACATATTGCTTTTCCTTGTTTAAAATTTGGTGCTACCAAGGGAAGCCCCAAAACAGCTGAATTTAATATATTTTGATGTAAGCAAATGCTCCATGATTGCTCCTCAGAGCCTTCTGAACTCAGATGCATACCTGCATGCTATGCATGGAACAAGGCACCCCAGTGGTGGTTTCTACCACAGCTCTTCCCATTTACTGTCTACTATTTCTGGAAAGTTGGGGTGCCAACAGGAATCAGCATAACCCTTTGGCCCCAGCTTCTTCCCAACACACTCTTCCCCCCTTCTCCAAAATATATTGCTTCTTTTAGAAAGCAGCATCATTCCTTCTGCTCCTGTTGTGAAGGAATGGATCCTGGCTAATCTGGAAGAGATCCATCAGCAAGGTATTCTGGGTCATCCTGGATGATGGTTGAGAAGCTGCAGGATTCTACCATTGAATACCAGGGAATTTAAGATGGTTTAGCTACCCTCAAGTAATTTTGCATGCAAATCTCTTGACATGTTTCTCAGAAATCCACCTGAACATATTCTATCCTTACTAGCTCAAACATCTCTTTGGACATTCACTGAAAGTTATTGCCAACCAGGTCTTTGCCATTTCAAAGGACATACATATATCTATTTCATTATAGCCCTGATTTTAATCACAACCCAATAAAATAAAATTATAGATTCAGATTACTCCATTTTAAAGGTTTACCAGCTGAAGTTTTGATTGATCCAGTATCAGGGTTATTTTATGTTAATGTATGGTATTTGTAAGGTTCTTATAATAGTGTTATAATCATGTGTGAAAACTAAAAATGGAAGGCACTGTCTTAAAAGAGGCACTTCCCATTTCCTCTGGCCCAGTTACTTGTAACCCATGTTGGTTATAAGAACAGGAGTCCCAGGAGACATGCTTTACTTTCTAAGGAAGGATGATGCCTATTTTCTAGAACCCATGTCTTTTAGACTCACCTTTACTTCCTATAATGATGAGGTTGCAAAATTCTGTATTTGCCCCCACTCCATGGACACGCACTCCATGTAATAATTGTTTTGGTCTTTTGGAGAGATTGGACCTCCACTTCATAATCCCACTTTTATGTCCTGTTCTCTGTGAGAATTTCCAAACAATATGCATGCTGAAGGGTGAAATCCTGTGAATGTTAGCTCAGACATAAATTTAATAAAATTACAAAAATGTAATGCATAAATTAATATCGTACTGCCTTCTCAGTTCCATAAACGTACAATCATATGGTACCTTTTTAGGATTTAGGTACAATCCTAAATGCTGTCTAGATTGGGACTGAGAAAAGCACTCCAGGTGTCTTCCCTTGAACACCACAGCTGGCATGGTTCTTCCAGCACCAACTATGACTCTGAAGTCAGAAGTCTGGCTATGGTGCCAGCACTGACTTCGGGTGATCCAGTGGGCAGGGAGGGGATGAGTGAGGCTCTGTCATCCTATGAAGAATCCCAGTGGCATCTCAGCTCTACTCCTTGCAAGCTGGTGTTCTTAGATAGCCCAAATCAATCATCTAAGGGGTTTAGGGGCAGTCATGATGGTTCACTCAGAGGATTTACGAGTATGATGGTGAATGGCCATATAAATATGGTATGCAAGCAATAAATAAATAAATAAATAGATAAATTAATAAATCCTATTCATGTCTAATCAGAAGTAAGTCCTGTTGAGTTCAGTAGGGTTTAGTCTCCACTAACTGTATTTAGGATTGTGGCTCGAGAAACTGTGACTTCTCCACACATACCTAGCAAGTTTGCCTGAATTGGGATTGAAGTCATGGTTTCCAGGTTTAGATTAAGTCCCAACAATTATTTGGCTATCCTGCCCTGCCCAACAATGAAAGCACCTGCACAGCAAGGTTATTTTTAGATGTTTGTGAATGTTCAAATAATTAATAATAAAAATGAGAAAAAATATTGCCCAGAACATGAACAACTCCAGGCATTTCCATCTGTTAGCCATCTGATGGAAACTTTGCTCATCAACTTCTTGAGGACACCATCTTAGGAGCTCTGAGGTAGAACGTTGTAATCAAGAAGTGGAGACCAGCTTCCTCATTTAGGAATATTTTTTTTGCACGAAGCATTCATATTAATGGTTTTCCAGTGCTGGGGACTTGAATCGAACAACTTGCTTCCAAGTCTGACTCAAGTCATGTCAGTGACTCAACTCAAACTTGATTCAGGAGCAATGACCAAGTGACTCAACCCAAGATTTCTATTGTTTTTACAACTGAGTCGCTTTTTGGCACAAGGGAGGTTGTAGGAGGGAGGGACAAAGAGGGTTGAGATATAGGTAGTCCCTGGGTTACATACTTACAAACATGCAGACTGCAATAAATCCTATATAATAAAAAGCTATGAATATCTCTAGAGAGCTACACAAGGCACTTGGCTACATGCTATCAGTGGGTGCATAATTACCTAAAGATTTAATGGCTTTTTGTAGAGAAAGAGATATTCTACAGATATCCATGCCTATTTGTTCTGCAGCATTGGCATGCCAGCCCAATCATACACAACAAGGGAGTAAGAATTTTAAGAAGGATTTATTTTGTAAAATAAAGGTTCCCTGCACCTCATGGTCACAGAGAGCCCTGTTCAAACATTTCACATCATTTATATACCTTCCCACACAAAAGATGCCAGAAGCTCTACTTTGGTTGACTATAATTTGCAGGTCTTCTTAATATGCCTGCTTGCAACTATGTCTACCATTAAACACTTGCTGAAGCTCCGACCTTTACCAGTTAAAACTATGCATGTTATTTGGAATTTCTCATTACTTCAGTCTTGTCTTACCACTTTGCAGGTGTCCTGCAGGCTTGAAGCCTATGGCTGCCTAGGCCCCTCCAGAAACAATCCTTTGTCTCCTTTATCAGAAACAGAACTTGTCTGTAACCTGGGGACTACCTATATAGAGGGCAGTTCAGTTCTTTCTGATGCACTTTGCTTATGTCCTTTTCCTGCCTGCTGCCTCTATTCCATTTCCACATGTCTCCAAGGAGAGTAACAGGCCAGGGGCCAATTGTATCAAGAATTTTTTTTTTTTTTTTAAATTGCCATGTTGATAAATTGAAATAACTGCATGGCTTTTTTGAAATCAATCACAGTTGAAGTAAAGGACTTCAGTGTATCAATGAGAGAAGGGCAGATGGGAACATTGGGAGGGGGCACTACTCTACCAGCCCCACACATGCACCCCACTACCACCTCCCTTTTTTCTCTCAAAAGTGGTTCTTGAGACTTGAGAAGAGACTTGAGACCAGACTTTAAAATGTCTTGCAGTGAGACTCAACTTGAACTTGAAAGCAAAGACTTGACACTTGACTCGAGGCTTGGCAGAAGGGACTTGAACACAACCCTGTGGTTTTCTTTGTTGTTAGGCTAAGTAAAATTGCTCAGTTCTTTTATACATATTGCAAGGGAGTAATGGCACAATGCAACAGAAGCAGAGAGGAAAGCTCTGTCAGACATACGCACCGGCTGGGGCTTTAATGTCTGCAGAGAGTGTGTTGCATGTCCAAGGACAAAATGATCTGCATCTGCTGATTCATAAATTACAGTGGGCTCAGGAGAAGAAAATGAATTAGAAACTTGAGGGCAGGAAAATGGAAAATTTACTTCTCTCTTTGTCTCTCTTATTCCTTCCTTATCCAGTAGCAAATCACAGATCTAAGATTTCATCTACAATGTTCTCTTAGCAAATACTTGGCAGTTTTTAAGGTGATTTGTTCCTGCAGGCAGATGCCTAGATAAGGTGTGTGCTAGCTGGTTTGCCGTGCGGGGTGGGTGGAATTCACCATTATTTATTTTATTTTTGGTAGAGACCAGTGACTTCTGAAATAAACACCCATCTGAGTGGAAATTCCAGCATCCTTATTAGGCCCCAAGGCAATGTTAGTAATTTTTGGAAGGAAAGTTTTTTTGAACCCCACATTTCACATTTCTTGCATAACTTGTTTATTTGCTGTTTTAACATTTTGAATGTATTGAATGAAAATAAATAGGTTTGGGAAGGCTGTGGTTTTATATTAGCTGGCTGAATCAGAGGATTTTAATTAAGTTTTCCACCCTCCTCCCAACCATGGCCCCATGAACTCCACAAAACATGCTATGGAGGAATGGCCAGGGGGACTTATGGAACAATGAGGGAGGTGGGTTAGAAGGCTGCAAAGGGGAGGAAAATAAGTGAAAATTGCCTCTTCCCTTGCTTCTTGCCATGGGAGCTTCTGATGCATCAGGTTCTCTCGCACTGACAGAAGAAGCTCTTCCATTCATAGAAAGGAAGTGAGAATGCAGCCATAAGCTTGTGCTCTCCCGGTATTTTTGATTATGACTCCTGAGCATTGTCCTTGCCATCTGGGGCTTATAAATCCAAAATGTTTGGAAGACATGAGGTTGGGGAAAGCTGATACAGATATCATGTGTGTTTTATACTTTCTTTTGGAGGTACTTAAATCGTGTTCTGCTGATATTTTAACATTTTCTTTAAAAATAAAATAAAATATATTGCATGCACAGATGAGTATGATGTTGAAAATAAATCTCATTTGAAGATTGTAGGGCAGAGGGAAAAAGTTTCTGATTTTTTTTTAACAATTTAACATTTTGAATTCTTTAAGACTCTCTATTAGATGGCACTGGGGTCCTGACATGTTAGCTTTGTCAGTAAGGTCTAAAACGTTGTCTCTTGTTACTGCTATTGTCCTCAGAATTTTCCCCTTACAAAGTTGGTTCAAATACTGGTCTATATTCCACAATGAAGGCAGGCAAAACGAATTCATTCAGATTCTCAGCAAACTCCGTAACTCAGTTAATTCTCTTGTCATCCAACTGTTCAACTAGCACTTCAGGCTGCATTTGTCATACTGGAATGTAACCTTCCCTGAACCTCTCCAAAATCAAATTTGGCCCTCAGACCAAAATAACTTTGACTCCCCTAAGTTGATAAAAGAATATGATCAACTTAAACTTCCAGTCTCTGCTGTTTTGGTGCCTACATGCAGGGTCCAAGGTATATCAATCAACAGTTTAAACTTTATATATGAAGATTTTTCCTCCCAGTTACTGGAATAGAATGCAGCAGGTTAGATTAAGGGTATCAGCTGGGTGTTTTCATGACAGTCCAGATGCATGACAGGAAATTATTCACTGGGTAAAGTTTTCCTTTTTGGCAGTCTGGGCCCAGCTTCATCAAAGTGCTGCTTTTAACCTCTAAACCCCTAAGTAGCTTGTAGTTGAGGCATTTTATGGCTTGTTTCATCCTGCATGTTCATCTACTGGTTTTTGAGCCCCTTCTCTGGGTTTCCCTGCTGTCAGAGGTGAGGTGGCTCTCTTGGTTGAGACACCAAGGATGTAGCACCAAGTTTGTTTCACTTTTGGCACCAGGTGAAAACATTTTTACTTGGGCAATTTGGAGTTTTTTTCTAACTCTGCTCCATAACTAAAAGATTATCTGCTCCGGGATTTTGTTGCTGCTGTTCTGCTTTTGTTGCCTGTGGCTATTATTCAAGATTATCTTGATTTTATGTAAGCTGTTTTCAGCTGAAAGGTGGGGCAAGAATGCCTAATGCAAATGCAGAAATACATATGCTGAGTGTTTGCCTGTCATACCTAAGAAACATGCCGAGCCTTGCCAAAGAAAGAAGTCACAAGTGCCTGGTAGTGCCATCCAAGATTAGTTCAGTTTCCATTGCCAATTACACATCTGGTTATTAAAGTATAAACAATATTTTAGTGCTCCGATATGTGTAGAAATCTTTACATGTCATCTCTCCTATCTGTTTCAGCTTCTTTAAAAATGAAACAGTTTGGACTCCTTTTTTGTATGAGCCTCATTGTAATACCCTGAGAAATTGCAGCTGTACGGGGAGCAGTGCTGGGATGCTGTCATCCAGAGATGAAATAGCATTTCAGGCAGGGGTTGCATGCTTGCCACAGCATGTTGAGAAGGAGGTAGGAGAACAGAGGAGCAGATGAATAAGGCTCTAAGTGGAGCAGTGGACTTGCCAGGGTGCCTGCAGGACTGCCGCTTCATGATTGGCAACTTGTTCTCAACCAGAGTTAAATTAATACATTAATGTTTTAAATGCTTTAAAAAAAAAGCCTGATACTGTTTTTGATATTTCATATTTTTTTACATAGGACTATGCTATGTTGTGTCATTTGCTTGACTCCTCTTTCCCCTCACACTGCATTTCCTTTGCCTTGCCAGAGAATACTACCAAAAAATAAAGAAATTAATTAATGGAACACTTTTTTGTACACATAGCTACATGCACATAGATTTTTTTTGTGCTCTGTGTTGCCAGTAGTGCAAAAGTTCTGGAGCACATCAGTTGAACCATTTCACAAAAAATAATTTTAATGGAATAATTATGTAATCAAATTGCAATATCTTTCTGCCTTTTTTAGTGCAAATAAGCAACATAGTAGGAGGGAGTAGGGAACATGTATGTGAACTTTAAGAGACAGACAGAAACAAGCTGCGAAGATGTTCCTAGTTAAACTAGAATTCAGAAGAAGTTAGACACTGAATGAGAAGAAGGAATCCATGACCAATGAAGGAACATAAAAGCATATTCACTTACTCCGATGTTCCCCTTGACAAGATAAAAATTAGTCATCAGTATATGTGGCAGGCTTGCAGCAAATATTCACGGTAAAAAATGCATTAGATACAATCACCTTATGACAAAAGTCATGAGAGAATTGCCTCTGAATTAGTCTCTACTTATAAAAGGAAACATGCTCATTAGACTCTGAAAAGGAGACACACTGTTAAAAACCTGAGAACTTTTACTATATGGCAATTCATACATTGAATGAATGAATGATTTTAAAAAAATGTTTGCCTCCTCATTGCACTACCTTCATATTCATGTCCTAACTATTCATTGAATTTGATTTTCATCCATTTGCATGGCTGAAACAAAAGGGAAGTTCCCCTTTAAAAAAACGGGATGAGGCGAAATTTTGCTAGAAATTTCAGGGGTTGAAGATGCAGGATTGTATGCTCACCTTGACCACAAAAAATATAAGGCAGCAAAGGGGTGAAGACCGACTTGCCTTAACTTTTGAAAAATACTTCAGTGCTGGATTCTGGCACTCTGCAGTGTCTCATGGCTTCATGCTAATCCTGGAATGCCCAGGTGCTGACATGCGCATTCCCAGAAGACCACAGGGAAACTTGTGGAAGCTGCTTGTGCTTTATCAGAGAGACATTAATTCTTCTAGCTGTATGGTAGTGTGGCATTCAGAATCTCTTTAGTCAGAATTCCCAACAATCTCATTTCTTGGAATGCCTGTTGGAGGCTGTTATTATGTAACATCTTCTGAGCTTTCTGGAAGCTGGGAGAAAGTGGTACTCCCAAGAGTTCTTCCCCTCCCCTCCCCTTCTTTTATGCAGTAAAAAAGAATATTCACATACTTTGGCCATCTCATAGCTTTATTAAAACAAATAGTACAGCCCTGTTCCTCCAGTGAATGGAACTAATGCAAAACTATGCCCCCATTGGCCAACATAGACATTTGATCCAGAAAGATTCCATGGTTGATGGTGCTGAAAGATTTGGAGAGGTCCAAGAGAACCAACAAAATTGTACTTTTCCTATTTCTCCCTTGCTCAGAAGGCAATCAAAGCAAGTTTCTCAAAAATGAAACTGAAGCCAAACTGAAATAGTTCTAGAAAATAAACTTAATCCAAGAATGTCTTGAGGTTGATCAGCAACTACACACTCAAGTAATTTGTCCAAGAAAGAAAGAAAGAAAGAAAGAAAGAAAGAAAGGAAGGAAGGAAGGAAGGAAGGAAGGAAGGAAGGAAGGAAGGAAGGAAGGAAGGAGGTGATGCTAGCAACCAGCTTATAACAACACTCCATTTTTCAGCCCAAGTTAGCTTAATTCATTATGCTCTTGCAGCCATGTCAAAACAAGGGAACTGATTCCATGGGATGGAGGCAAACCTCAACAGAAAATGAAAAGAATTACCAAACTTTTTTATTATTTACTCTGGTATCTGTACAACCTCAGCAACAGGAAGCTGAACTGCCAGCTAAGTTAATATCCTGTCTCTGATCACCGTGTCTCTCAACAGTAAAGTCCTATTGTGTCAGAGGCCACATTTACACTGAATTCACTTGTTAAGTGTCTTTAATGCTTTCTGGCTCCAAAGAGGTGGAGGAGGTGGTGGAAAGCAGGCAGAAATATTATTGCAACTGGAGATTGTCCTCCCTTTTGTATACTGCTGTATTGACTGCACAACTAAGATTAAGATTCCATTATAAAACTCATTTTCCCAGGGTCTATAATTCTCCGATAATAATTTGCTGAAGGCTGGAGTTTGGCAGACAAGGCTTCAGACCAGGAATTAATTTTGGTAACACTTTATAATAAGTGCTCTTTAATTAATGTTAAATGAAAGTGAAATTCCTAAGAAATTACACATAGCAGTCAGATTTGCATGCCAAAGGTAGACATCATGATTAATGGCAGCTGAAATTAATATCAAGAGCAGCAGTAATCAGGATTGGCCTTTTATTAGAAAGTGTTGCCAGAAATGCTTTAGCAGTGTTTTGACACATATTTAAGGAGACACTGTCGTGTTCAAAATTGAAGTATGGAAAAGAGAACCTAAAAATATAAATTAAAAAAACATAGAAATTTTAATCAAATATAATATGGCCGGATCCCTAATATGCTTATTTCCCTTACAAAAGGAAGTTCTTTGCAGAGAGCACAATCATTTGATGGAATTCGCCGCAGCCTGCCATGATCCATGCCTTACAAGGGGATGTGGCTAGTAGCTGTGCGAGCTAAATGAACAGAGCAACAGGAGATGGCTCTGGCATGGAATCAAGCACTGGAGGCAGGCAATTGACTCCATTCCCATGTTGCTGGGTTCCTTACCCAGAATGTTGGACTGATTCATCAAGGCCACTTTACTGAAGATTGTGGAGATCGTAGAGATTGAAAAGCACTAGTACTCATATATTCTAGCTTACTTTGCTGCCTATTAAATGACCAGTCTTGACTTAGCTAAATATAACTTTTGCCCTTGATCTCAGCAGTGATTCTTTTATATATAGTTGACAATTGCTGTTACTTTCTTCAGGACTTCCACAGGGCCCAATTTCCTCTTTACAAACAATGTGAAAGAAAAGTGATAATTAATTTAAGCAATTTCCAAGTCTTGCAAACAGCTATACTCTGGTGACAAAACAGGACGTGGACACATGCACACTCATACACATACCCATCTCAGTGGATATTTTACAGGTAAGGCCGGAATACATGGTTGAGAGGGAAATTCATTCAATTTGCATTTACAGCAAATTTGCATAATTTTAAACTTCTTAATCAAGATGTGAACCAAAATTCATCTGCCTTTTGAAATTTTCACATCCCTGAATTTTGCAAGAGTTCTCAAGACATTTAAGTCCAGAAAAATGGAGCGGGTTTCTCATTATCTATAACTGATATGGCAAGGAAAAGATACAATTACACAGAGATTATTACAGCCTCTAGATGGAAGCAGTTGGGTGGAGATGTTGTCATCCTATGTTTCTATCAGCAAACTGATTACAGCTTTTTAATATTCCTATATTTTAATCAGGTTGTACATGCTGCCCTTTTGGTCAGGATGACAACATACTTTTAACCATGGACCTTAAGGTTCTGGGATTTTCCTATGGGAACATAGGGAATAGCCAGCTTATAACAAAGGCAGGGCATGGAATTTGGCCTGAAGATGGATACAACCATCCATCTCTGGTGGAGAAAATTATTGGCACTGAAATTGGATATGCACAAATTGAAAAATGAGTTGCTGGAAATTTTGTTTCTGCGTGAATTTTTAAATCAGTGAGACAGACCACAAACTACTCAGCATTTTTAGCAAATGCCTGAATAACTACAGTTCAAGGTTTCAAGCAACAGTGAACTCCAAGTGTATGATTTAAATGTCAAGTAAATTTAAGTTTACCATGACTACCTTCTAAAGAACTATAAAACCCACTCTGAAAGCAGAGAAGGCATGAGGAGATGGCCTATGCAGACTTGCTAGACATATTAGTCCATGCAGGAGTGAAGCAATGGAACAAGTCAAAGTGGAAACAATGAAAGGTACAAGACCTGTGGGAAGCAGCTACTTACTGATGGTACAAGCAGTACTGCTGGGAAAGAAACCCAGAATGGGCCCGCTCCCTTGGCGACGTAGCCTTCTCACCACTATCGACACTAACAACCATTGCCCTTCATTCTATTTCTCATAATTGCTACCATATGCTTGCCTGGCAGGCAGAGGGCTATGTACAAGTAGGCAGAGCATCTGCAATTCTTTCTCATCATCACCATTACCTAGGCCAGAGCTTGAGGAAGGTGAAACATGCAGCTTGCAGAGGTGGAAAGGCTGAGCAAGTCCACAGAGCCCTTACCACATCTACTCTTGATGCCAGCCCTAGACACAAGAATTCTATAGAAATAGCTTTCAAAAATAACTTATTTATTTATTTATGTAGGAAATATATACTTTGTCCTGTCAGGCCAGCTTTTGGTCAATTTAAAATCTTTAAAGTGTAAAATGTAAAAATATGGCAGCAGCACTGTTAAAACAGCAGCGATCACTAAAGATGCATTACTAAACATATTTACAGTGCAATCCTAGGGATGTCTTATAAGAATAAAGAATTATTAAATTCAGCGAGGCTTACTGTCAGGCAACTGGCTATAGGATTGCAACCTGAGTTGCATGCAAGTCTAATTGGACAGATTAGACTTATTTCTCAGTAGCATTCAGAGGATTGTGCTATAAGATATTATTCTAATAAAATCTCTGATTTTATGAAGCTGTTATTCTAATAATGAATTTTCATGGGATATAGTGCAAAATGCAGCCAAGCATGGTATTATTAAAGAAGTTTTGTGATTTCAGCGGACTTAAGTTTCACTGCAATCACAAATCAAGCAATTTGTGGGTAAAGTAAATTCCATTAATTTCAAGGATATTTACGTGTGTCTGACTTTCTCTGGATCAAGTCCAGGGAAAATGTGTATGTTTATTATGATGGAAAGGATAATAGATAATTTCAAAAGAAATTACATGTATTTGTTCATCTGCTGAAGATTCCTGAAATGTGTCAGCGCGTTGCTTTTCTCTTTGTGGAAAGGAGAAACTGTATCCTAGTGAACGCTGTCATTATAATTTATTTTCTGGAACATCCAGCAACATTGAACATTAACATTTTCTTCACCACAATACCACATTTCTGTATCTAATGTTCTTTAGTCTGGAAAAAAGTGGTTGAATGGGATGTGTGGAGGATAAAGGAAGGAAAAAATACACATCAACATCTCTTCTTATATTGTATATACAATTGCCAAGAAGGCAATCAGGGAGAAGAGACAGAGAGGGTAGTGGAAGCTGGCAGGACAGCAAGGAAAATTATAGGATTTGCAGTCAGGAACTTGAGGTGGGAAGTAAGATCTGAGTAGGAAGGAAAAAGAAAGTGTGGTTGATCATGCTGGGGGGAATGGCGAAGACAGCAGGCAGAAGTGGGGTGATCTCCCATGTTTTATTGATGGGGTTAGGGTTAGGGAGTGCAGATATTACATGTGCAGGTATTTCTCACCCAAGCCTTGGCTTTGGGCCTTCAGTTTTATCTTTTAAAACTCACACTGTGACACATCATCTCTGGTTTGCTTCAGAGTATATGTTCTACAGCTTCCCAAGTTTCGGAGGATTTATCTCAAGTATGAAGATGCTATTCAGAAATGTCTGCAGTATTTGGCTGAAACCATATAGTACTTTGTAGAAGGAGAAACAGCTAGCAGTTTGATATAGTCTATGTAATAGTTGTATGCAAGCAACCCAGTTTTTAGCTTTTCACATTGAACCATTTAAGTTTATATTGCATCCTCACAGGAAGACTCCATTAACTTCCCACCCATGGTTCATATCTGAGGTCATGTTCCTGGTGATTGAAAAGGAATCCACTCTAGTGTTTCTATGTTCTTTCTTTCCCACTTCTCCCTTTCATGATGCAATCAGCCATCAGCTTCAGTTGCAAGTGCATTAGAGCAACAAGAAGGAGGAAGGAAGGAAAGAAGGAGAGTGGGGGGGTGTCTTAAAAATAATGTACTGAATAACTTAGAGTTTTCTGTGTTGGGTGGATTAGAAGAGGTAAAAGCCAATTAGATACTTTCCTGGTCCACATGTAGTCAGAAGCACTAAGGAGAAATTTCCCCATGAGGCTTCTTAGAGAGAGGTTAGATGGTTATTTTTCTCCTATGGTTAAGTATGTATTTACAAAAGCATAATTATAATGCTTATATAATCCAATTAATGGATTATAATAATCAATACAATATTTTGAAGAACTAAAAAGCTGACTCTATTAGTTGGTCAACATCTGTTGTTCCTAATATTTGAATGATTTTTACTGCAAGCGCAGTCATAATATAATATTTATATTATATTTAAATATTAAAAGAGATTAGAGAGAATATATATATACACACACACACACACATATATAATATAAATACTAAAATAAATACTATATATTTTAATTTTATATTATATATTTTAATGTAATATCTATATATTAATATAACATAATATATGCATAGGATGTGGTTTAAAAGTCATATTACATTGTATATGGGGGAGACTGGGGAATTACTCTTTTGTACTAGTCTAAAAACAAAACATTTTTTTCATTTGAAATATCCTTCATACATGCAAAGTTATCAATTGATCGAAAACCTTCATAATTAATTGCCTAAAAGGCCTCTATCTGGGTGACTTTTTGTAACAAGTTCAAATTTTATATTGTTTTGGTATATGCTGCTGTGAACCATCCAGACAGCTTCTGCTGTTGGGAGGCATAGAAATAATATAAACAAATAAAGAGCATAACATTTGCCTTCCCTGTATTCACTATACCATTGAAAATTTTCCCCATAATAAATTAAATAATTGATGACCACATTTACACAAGATGTGTGTATTGAGGAAATGTGTGCACAAAAGTCTCTTGTGGGCTGGGACGATTAGATACTCATTTCATGTACATACAACCCTAATTAAAACTGCCATGTGCCTTTGTTTAAAAGAGGCCTTTAGTGTTCCACACAGTAATATATGTGGTAGTGAAAAATGGAATAGCTGGCCATGGTCTGACAAGCTTTGTGGTTTGTTTTTGTATGGAGGTACTGGGGGTTTGATGGATAAAGGAACTCCCTACTTTACATATGGAAAATCCACCAGCAGAGCAAACCCAGTACAAGATGCCACCTTTACTTTCAAGCACTTGGAAACCCTTTAGCCATACTGACTTTACAGAGATATTCAGCTGCTGCATTCGAACTGCAGTGCTATGCACACACCGGGATAAATCCCATTGAACTCAGTGGATCTTGCCTTTAAGCAGACATGCAATGATTTGTGGAGTGTTCTTGCATCTTTCCCAAAGATCATCCTCAAGTGCTAACTAGCATTTCTCCTTAAACTAGGGTGCAGCACAACTGAAAGCAGAAAGAGATCAATGATAATCATGTTGAACAAGAAATGCTCTCCTGTATAAAGGGCAGAGACTGTGAAACTGGTTATTCATCATTCATCCTTCCCATTCCTTGATGACAAAGCAGGACACACTTGGAGACTCATTGTTTAAGGAATCATGGGGGGAGGGGGGCAAAGGGCTGCCACACCTCTAAAACTTCCCAGTTTGCCAATTTGTTTAATATTTAGTTTTGCAACTAGATGACTATTTAACTTGAAAGCTAAACAAAACAATAGGAAACATGAAAGGTAACTGCAATTATTACAGGTCCCTAGATGCATCAAACTGTGTTTCTTCTCAATGCTGGTATTATATAACTCTGAATGACAGAACAGTTTCTCATTTTTTGTTTCCTTACAAGGGCAATATTGTACATCCAACAAGCTGTCAGAGATGCTAAAAATGGCTAGGGAGCAATTCTAACTATAAGGTAGGTTCATTGTCTTGACTTGTTGCAGGGGCTCAGCCATTGGAAAGCAGCCTAAAAAAATAGCAGTTTAAAAGGAGGGGTGGGGGAAAGTGGGACCTCGGGCTTTTGGTAAGGGCAGACATTAGTTCCATTTAGGATTTAAGTCATCTCACACTTAATTGTAGGCTTGCTGCATGTGCGTGTAGCAGTAGTAAAAGCATGTAATTTGACCTAATCAGATCGGCACAGGAACTGGATACTTAGTGCTAAGCAAGACCATGGAACCAAAGGACAAATGTGATCCCAGAAAAAGAAGGGGGAAAGTGGTATTTAATGTTGAAAAGCAAGAGCTAAGACCAAAGTAAATTGTTTTAAAACTGGACAGCTTTCAAAATGGAAAGAGGGTGAGTGAGTAAGTGAAAAAGAAGACATTTGCAATGGAATTTGGGCAAACAGGAATGGTGATTAAAATTGGACAAGTTCCCTGAGTTTGCAAACTTTTGATTTATAGCACCAAGAATTCTTCGCTATGGCTTTAAAATGTGTAACAACCTCAACCACAACAATTCATTTGTGTAACTTATGAAGTGTCAGCATCAGGGGTATAACATAGCCTCAAACTTTTTTTACAGGAAAAAGTGACACAACTTGTAATGTCCAACTTTTTGATTCCAGTGCTAGTATCTAGCCATGCCACAGTGATATTGCAAAAGGTGAAAGCATGCCAACTGTAAATTGCATTTTTTAGAACTCTATATTCGGCAGAATTTAAAAGCCCAGCAGTGCTTGTCCTTTCAGATAAGATGCACCTGATAAACATAACTTCCCACAATATATGATCAAAATATAGAAGTTTACTATAGAAGGGCCCTTAAATTACAATCTATTATGCTCAGTAGGGCTTAGTAGATAAGATTGCTATATACTAAGTATAGTATATACAAAGGGTATATGATGCTACAGACCAGTGATGGTGAACCTTTTAGAGACCAAGTGCCCAAACAACAACTCAAAACCCACTTATTTATCGCAAAGTGCCAACAAAGCAATAAAACCTGAAAACTGAGATTTTAGTTTAGAAAAAAGACCTCACAGTCAGTCCAAGCAACTGTATATATATCCTTGGCAGCGACCTGACCAACTATGCAAAAGCTCGGACGAGTCGTGGGTAATGACTTGTGATACCTTTCAAAGCATCCACAAGTCCCCTATGGACAGTCTTATCCTATGCTTGGCTACTGGGAGGATGCTGAAGAAACTTGGCTTGCATACCAAAAGAGACAGTTCTGTGTCCCCACTGTGGAACATGCGCTAACCGGGTGGACACCCCTAACCCTAATATAGAGCCAGTGTGGTGTAGTGGTTAAGAGCATGGGACTGGGACTCAGATGACCTGGGTTCTAATCCCCGCTCAGCCATGGAGCCAACTGGGTGACTTTGGGTCGGTCACAGACTCTCAGCCCAACCTACCTCACAGGGTTGTTGTTGTGGGGATAAGATGGAGGAGGAGAATGACGTAAGCTGCCTTGAGCCCTTTGTAGGAAAAAGGCAGGATATAAAACAATAAATAAATAAATAAATAAATAAATAAATAAAATGTAGGGGGAAAATACCATGAAAAGAGAGCAATTTTGAAAAAGCCTTCCTTGAGTAGCTTTTTCTTCAAAGCTCATTATTCTTGCTCATTCCAAAGAAATTCCAACCATCAAAATCATGCCAGACACCTCCTTTTTCTAACCCTAAACTTTCCTTGGTGCAAACCCCTCACCCTAACATAGGGCTAATGTTCAATGGGATATGATGCTATTTTGAAAAACCCTTCCTGGAGTAGCTTTTTATGCTCAGCTCATCATTTCTGCTCATTCAAAACAAATTCCAACCATCAAAATCATGCCAGGACATCTCATTTTTCTAACCCTAACCCTACCCTCATGCAAAGGGACATTTTAAATAAATCTAAAAATCTCTCTAAAAGTCTCTGAAAACGACTTGTCCACCCACCTTCCCTCCTCTTGTCCCCATATTAACAGTGGCCATACATTATAACTCTATGTGACATAACAATAACACATTAAATATAAATAATTAAATAAATTCAAGCCATCAAATGCTTAAATACTATGAAAAGAAAATTAAATTAAATCAATAACTCATAAATAAATAATAATAGCAAAATACCTAAATCATAAAGGTTCCACAGTAGTCACCATACTCTAAATGTAACAGCAAACCATTTATACCATTAAAACATAGAGGGGGGAAAAAAGGTCTTGGCCTGGCACCAAAATGTATAGAGTGTTGGTGCCAGGCACACCTTTCTGGAGAGCTGGTTCCACAACAGAGGCACCACCGCACTCCCCCTGGTGACCACCCTCCTTCCTTCCCGGAGGGAAGGCTCCCAAAGAAGGACCCCTGCAGCTGACCTTAGGGGTCATGAAGGTATATATGGGAGAAGGCATTCCATCAGATACGTAGGTCCTAAGTCACGAAGGGGTATATATACCAACATAAGCACATTAAAAAGGGCCTGGGACTCAACTGAAAGTCAATGGAGCTGATAGAGTATAGCTGTTATATCTTCACACCGTGAAGTATCTGTTAACAGGTGGGCAGCACCATTTTGCACCAACTGAAGCTTCCGGTCCATTTTCAAGGGCAGCCCCACAATAACCACGTTACAGTGATCCAAGTGAGACATTATCAGTGCATGAATCACTGTGTCGTGAGCTGAGAGTTCCTTCCCAAGTCTCTCCAGCACTTCCTGTAAGCCTCTGAGCATACACAAGAGATGTGTTGAGACCTCTCTGCCCCACCCTTCACTCAAAGCTTTGCTTACGAACGCTTCAGGGTCTGACTCTGGAAGGTGAGGCACTGTGAAAAAGGGCCCACCTGTATTCTGCACTCTGAGCCCCTAATTGGTCCAGCCTGTGGCTGGGCTCATGTTCTCCATCCGAGAACTTTCCCCTCTCCCATCCTTCATCTGCCTCAGTCCCACAGGCAGGATGGAGACTGCGCCCCATGGCCTTCCTTGAACCACTTCCATCCAGGGCAGGCGGAGACTGACACTGTGTGTGTGTGGGGGGGGGGGTGCAGGTGCAGGACTGTCAGTTACCACAACAATTCCCTGCTCAGAGTGTCACATTATCTTCTGAGACTGAGCTATCAGTCCCACCAAAACAGGCTATCATGTGTACCTGGGAATCTCATAGAGTGTGTGTGCACACACAACACACTGTTGCCAGATCCTGTCTGTCTAGATGGGGTACATTTGATGGAATAAACAGAGTTTGTGGAAAGCACACCTGGCCATGGAGCCTACCTGGTATTCCTATTCTCAGCACCAGGCCCAAGACTATGTTGGACTGCTCAGGAAGGAAAACTGATGTACAGCGGGGTGGGAGGTGCACTACCAGAATCCCCAGTCTGTCTTGATTGCCCAACACAAGGTTCAAACACTCAAGACCTGCCTCTGAGTGGACAGGGAGTCCAGAGAGAGGCAGTGAGCTCCTGCAGACTATAGCTACTCCCTCCCCCAGCCCCAAAGGCAATGTTGGTGCTGAGCCGAGTACCCTGGTGGGCACATCTGGGAGAGAATTATATCCCCTGACTTCCCCACCCAGGTCTCAGTGATACAAGCCAGGTCAGCCCCCTCATCCACTATTATATCACGGATGAGAGATGTTTTATTCTGAGCCAACCTGGCATTTAGAGCAGCGCCACAACATCTGAGGGCAGACTGATATGGTTGCCTGATATCTTCTGGATACTGGCCTGTAAGAGAGGAATAAGAATATTGGCTTACTTTACTGGGTTCTGTGAAGGACTTTGAGTTATATTCAAGCTACATTCTTAAACACACCAGGAATAAGGTTTTTGTGTACACAGTGAATTGTGCATGCATAACATTTTGGAGAAAGTCTCATTTATTGTTAATTTCATCACGCCTTGCCCTATATTTACTAAATGTACGTGTCCAGAATATGCCCCACATCCTGAAATTTGACCAAGCTTGGTCTGCGTTCCTGACCTTTGACAATCTAATAAGGAAAAAATGGCATTCTGTGTGATCTTGCTGTATTTTTCAAGACTTCTTTACTGGAATGAGTGTAATTAACCATTCAACCATATGCTCATTTTGGATCAACACTAGAACAAGCTCTGATTGTCTTGGAGCATGAAATGTGAACAGATTAAGCACCCTATTAGAAAAGGGTGGTTTATCTGACAAAAATAATAATACTGTTTACATAAGCTATGAATGTACTATGGCTGAACTACAAATTTGGTTAAGTCTCTGTAGTTGTATAAACATTTGTCATCCCTTCTTGGATTTAAAATGGGACTCAGCACTCCTTCAGCCTATAATTCCTTTTAAACCTTCATCAGAATGAGCTATAAAAAAGTAGAATGACTTGATTTGCCCTATACCTGATAAAGTGGACAACTACAGTAGTGTGTCAAGAGTGAATGCAGATTAATCATTTTATCTTGGCAGCAATTCCCAAACTGTTTATTCTAAAGCAGCTTGAGTATGAAAACCCATCAAATATACCTACCAAAGCCTCCAGTCAGGTTTAGTATTCTAGCTATTCTCTTGGTTTAATAAAAAATAAATGGTCTTGATCCTAGATATCCAAAGAATGCTTTTTCCTCTAGGAACCCACCTCTGCACTTTGACCTTTGGAGAAGACCCTGCTTTGTTATCATGCAAGGTACAAAGACCCATTCTGTTATCATATGAAGTACAATTGCTCACTGTGAAAGAGACTGCTTCTTCAATTGTTCTCTAACTCAATGGGATTCCTTGTCCTTAGTTACGTGGTTGACTTCTTCTTGAATATTAGCTTAAGTGTGTATTTTGGTAATAGAATGCATTCTGATCATTTGGCATTTCTTTCGTCTTTTTATAGTGTTCTTGGTATTTTAAAAGAACGGTTACTAGCTGCTTTGAAGTTCTCTGTTCAGGGCAATAAAAAAGAAAAATGCTGAAAGGTCTCAAAACGATACTGATCTCCCCCTTTTAATGAAATAGTTAAATATTCTAGTAAAACAATGAGTTCTCGTTGTGTTACTATGACAATCACTATTGTGATTACTGGTGATTTTAAGAAATGGTGCATTTTAAAAATGAATCTGCATCATTTTATCACAATTAATGCCCGTCTTTATCATTATCTGTACTCATGTTGCCATTTATATGGTTGTTCCTGTATGGTGCAGAGGAAGGTTAGTTTCAAACTCTATTGGGTATGGGTGGCCCTCCGTGTGTTGCTGTACTCCAGTCCTCATAACCGCCAGCCAGTATGGCTAATGGGTAGGAATTAAGGGAGCTTGACTCCCAACAACTTCTGGAGGACTACAGAGTCTCCATCCCTGTGGAGTGCCATTTCAGTGCCGTTTCAGTGCCATTTCAAGGCTGTACCTGGTTTGTTGTGGCTTTTTTCTTGGGCCTTCTTTTCGGCTTCCTTCACTTGTTAGGACTGAGCTGTGTCATATCTTGATTGATCGCTTGCTATTTCAGTTTATCCTGTATTTATTTATTTATCATATTTCAGGCCATCCAATAGGTGAAACTCTATGGGCAGTTTTTTATAATTTAAAACAATTTCAAAACATAAAACACAGCACAGAATACAGTAAAAAATGCAAATGGTCAAAACTACAGTATATATAGAAAGGAGAACTATAATAAGATCTAGCAGAAGCACAAATATTTTAAAACAATGCAGGATTTAAGGGAGAATGAAACTAACATTGCTGGGAAAATAAAGTCTTCACCTGGCTTCTGAAAGAATACCAGGCAACCCTCTTTGGAAAGTTTATTCCATGGATGGGCTGCCACAACACAAAAGGCCCTCTTTTTAGGAGTCACCCACCCACCTACCTCAGAAGGACTGCTGAAGAGGGGGCAGGTATATATGAGAGGGGGATATCCTTCAAGTAAGCTGGCCTTATCAGTTCACATTTTTTAATGGGACATGGATACCTTTCTTTGTATGTGCTGTGTTGATAATTGTGCATTTTTCAAAGTTCCCAGAGTTTAGTAACTCTCAATAACATCAATGGACTTGGGCACTTTTCAGCTACACTATAGTAACCTATAAAGTGATGATGTGGTCAAGAAATAGTGATTTCAAATTTTAACACAAGATAATGCCTTTGATCATCATGCAATATCTTTTGATCTCAGTACATCTTTTGTTAAATAATACAATTGATCCTCAAGTTGTATTTCATTCATTAATGGAAGGCACATTGATTTTCACTATAATGTTCTATTTTTATTGGCTTACAACTTTCCAGACCCACCACACTTTTTCTCCAAAGAGGAATGGAATACTAGGTGAGAAAACTCTTGAATTTTTATGGTATAGCTGGAACTTTTTCAAATTACATAGAAACCACTTCATCAAACCAGTTAAGTCAGTCTACTTAAATGTAAGCCATCTGATGGTCCAGTCTTATGAACTGTTTTGCAGTAAGATCTAGAACTGAAGGTTTTAGCAGTCATGTGAGCAGTTATTTTGACCTTTGCACAAGCTATAGACATGAAGCAACGACAACTGTACTTACTCTAGAAGGTCCCATCAGGCCTACCTTGTAGCGGTTCAGGTAGCACAAAGCATGATTTTGCTGCCTGCATTGCATTCCCAAGTAGCTATCCAGTAGAATTCTTCCAGGTGGTCTGGGGGTTGTTAACACTTTCCCCAGAAATGGTGTCCTGGTCCCTTCACCTGCAAACTTTTGCATTGCACTCTGAAGACAAGATAATTTGCCTCCATAGCAAGCTTGATGCTGCTCCTAAAGAGTTATCTGATGCTGCCAGCTGCTCAGTTCTGTGGGATCAGTTCCAGTTACTGAGGCCCAAAGATGTGGGTAAGTTACTTCCTGAATTGTGGCTGACAGTGCGCTCTTGATCCTTGCCCTCCCTGACTGATGAAAACTAGCGAAGTGGGTTTAGCTGAGTCCAGGGACTGTTAACTACATATTTGTGTGCAGGGGTTGTTCTTGCTGTCCTTACGGAAGCAGTAGTGCAGCCACCAAAACTGTAGGCATTTCTGGAGGATACTGATGATCTCAATGAGGATTGGGATGAAATTCAGTGCAATCTGTTCCTCTTGTGCACATGGATTTCCTCCCATGCTTGGCTGAGCCCTGGTGAGAGAAGTCCATGGATGCCTGCAAAATGCGCAACTGGCAGGCTTCCTCACTGCATACATCAGCACAACCAAAGGCTGTGTCCCCAGAGAAGAGCCTGCAGTGTGACAGCCCCATTTCTATGGCCTTCCCTGACTTAGAAGGTCAGGCAGGCACCAAGACTGTGCTGTTATTGCTGCCAGCTATAGGCAACCTTGCTCCAGGAAGCTTTTCTTGCTGCATGAGACAGATGCAAGTTTGCCCTTAAATAGAGGTCTACCACATTCATGGGTAAACAGGAGGTCAATACTGAGGAGTGAATCTAAAGAAAAATGGAGCATGAGGACAGAGAATACTGAATCTTCTCCCTGCTGCTGTTTTTCCTTCTATAGCCCGACCCCAAAGGGACAATCAGTGGCAGGGTTCAGATGATACAGACAGCTCATGCTCTACTCTTGCTTGTGGTTTGGTGTTGATATGTGGGTTATTCTGTTGTCTGAATCCAGCCATGCTAACCACAAATAACATGCACTTTCAAAGCCAACAACAAAGCATGCGGCTAAGAGATCAGTCACAGCATGATAACCCACATCTCATGTTGTCTGAACTCAGTTACTGTCCAAGCTAAGTGAAGGACCGCTCGTGCAGCCAGCATGTGCCTGTCCCTGAACCACCCGCCATCAGCTCCCTGTCACACCACTCTGGCCCTCACCACTCACGTGCATGCCTATTTGGGCCACCTCCTCTGACCTCTGTCCCTCCACATCACTGTGTCTGAGTCTAGTCCTCTGCCAGGCTCCAATACAGTTGGAGCCTGGCAGTACAGCTGCATGATTGACCAAGGTCAGCTATCCTTGCAGAAGTGAAACTGGCTCAGAATCAGCAGTTCTGTTGGAGCTGGATGGTGGAGTCCTCCCACCCCATCCCTGGCTCCTATAATAAGGCTAGAGTCTCCATTCCCAGGCAGTATATTGCCCTGTTAGCCGTTAGGCATCGCTATGGGAAAATGACAGAAAAGCCGTGTAATTCAGACTTCTTCACTGAAATGAAAGAAGGAAATGGGGAAAACTGCCCATCAGGCAGAGATCTGTGTTTACAGCAGAATGCACACCAAATTCTTGGTTTTCAAGTCATAAGGTAGGGATGGGTGAGAATTTTCTTTGAATCAAGAACCTAGCAAAATTTCCAGTTTCCCATATATTGAAGTAATCAAATTGGACATTAAAAAAAAAAAAAAAACCCTGAATGTGGAGCAAGTGAAACTGACAGTTAATTCATCAAAATGGAAGGCTTGGATTACTTAGCTCTTGAATAAAGAGTTCAAAATCCTTTATTTTTAGCCATATTTTTGGGTGCCACATCTCTTTTTCCAATGTTTCTTTCTTTAATAACTACATGGCAGGCTGGTACAATATAGTCCTTTTGGACTTCCTGAATGTGGCCAGTGCAGGTGAGAAATCATTTCATTCAGACTGTTGAGGAATAGGAACTGACTAAAGGTTGCAAATGTATTCATAAACAGAACAGAAAGAATTTGAAATGAAAGAACTGTGAATGTGAGAGAAAGTATAACTCACGGATTGACCCATTACTGTAAAAGGGCGCCGAAGCCTGCCTAGTCCAGTTCTGCAGCTGTGGAAACAGAAAACTGGACAGCTTGCTGGAAATTGCAGCTGAGTCAGTAGAGAGCAAACTGAGCAGGTATTCTGGTTGGACATGAGCTTTTGCTGAAAGGAGAGAGGTCAGCACTGAGGGGTTCAAGGACTGCACACCACATGGCTGTGTACCCCTGTTGAAAGGAGGGCCTTTGGATTCCATTTGTGAAAACCAGATTCCTTTGTGGAGTGAATGGCAATGCAGGGCATGACAGACATGTGGTCTCAGTTAAGAGCACCCACCTCCTTATCACCTTTAGTTGCATTATATGTTTTTATGGCCTCTTATAAGAATAGGGAAATGGGTACTCTCTGAACAAATGATTGCCATATGGATAATATAAAGCACAACAGAGAGTCATATCTTACCCTATATATCATTCAAAAGCCACCATGAAGCCATAGTATAATGCTCCCAAAGTTTCCTAGCATTCACTGTCAGATACCATCCTCTCTGTGACTCCAATTTAATGAAAATGAGCTTATTTTTAGAAATGTATTTCCTGCTCAGCAATTAGGTCTGCAGCACATAAGCACAGGAATGCAGAACAGCTAAAGAGAGCATTAATTTGTGCGTTGCGTGTGTGGCAAGGACTACTTTTGGATAAACATTAGTGTAATGTGATTTATAACTAACAGCCTGAACCTATACATGCAATTTAGCCCTTGTAGCTCAAGCAACAGGCTGTTCAGCTGTAGCTGGAGGCACATGTACTGCCTGGCAACCCTTCCCTTGCCATGTTGGAGAGCTGGCAAAAGCCAGAAATAGGCTTTCATTTGTGAGTATTTAACACATTCAGTCTATCCACAACCAACCAGTCCAACCTTTCACTGCTTTAAGCAGAACTAGAGACATTCTGGGACATTTTGTAGCCCGAAGCAAAGAGTGCAGACCTTCCTGCCCCGCCTCCTCACCTAGCATCCATTGGAGAGGATGGATCTGTCAAAATCCATTCCAGAGATGGGGCCGACCCCACTGGTTCTTCCCCAGATGTCCACCCCTAAGATCTCCAGATTATGTTGAAAGACAAGGTCTGCAAGGCAGTGCTGTGCAAGGAGACAACTTGAGATAATTGGCAACCTGATGAAGGACGATTTAAAAAATGCAGTGAGGGCAACTGCCAAGGGATGGGGGTGGTTCTTTTTGATCAGCATGTTGGTATCAGCACAACAGTCTCCAAAAGTGTGTTCAGGCTGTAGATGCATGCAGGGCAGACTAAAGCTGGTTTTATGCACATTCCCTGTCCCACTGGAGAATGCTGAGAAGTCTAGTCTCACTGGGGAGTCTAGATAGATTCTTAGCAGTAGATACTATTTTGCTCTCTTAGCAGCAGTGGAAGTAGATATTCTCTCTCTCCCCCCCCCCCATCTCTGGTGTGTGTGTGTACACCTATTATATATAGTGTGAGTGGGAGAGAAGGGGTATATATTCCCTTTCCCAATTGCTGCATCTTCCTTGGCTGCGCCTCCCCTAGCCCAAACTGGACTTAGTGAATAAAAACAAAAACATGACAATCATAATGATCTATTTAAGGAAGTGTTGTGAGAATTTCTGAGATCAGGCATGTGTATACACCAATTAAAATTATTACTCTAAAGTTCTGCTTCTATGCAAGTTTAGACAGAAAAGGCCTGCAGCTCCCAGTATGACCCAGTCAGCTGTGGGATTTCTAGGCCTTTTTCTGTCTGAACTTTCACATGATTGTGCCTTAAAGCACCTTGCCTAGACCATGGTGATAGACATGATTAATGCCGCAGTCCCATAACCTCTTACCTGGAAGCAATACAGTGGGATTTACCTTTGCAGAGCCTCTTGCTGTGAGCTTAGCATTTTCACAGCACTGAATGAATTCCACGGAAATGCAGCCTTTGTTCCTGAAGCCATATAGAAAATGACTGAAATCTACAGTGTGTTATAATTTTGTGGTCTGTGGCCCATGTCTATTGAAAGAAAAGGCTAACAAAAGAACAGAACTCCTGTGCATCTGCCAAAATCTACTCAAAGGAAAAGCAAATGCTTTCCCAAAGGCCTCTATGGACAACATTTGGAATTCCTTGCATTTATCTTTTGATGAAGAATTCTCTGCCTGGTTGTTTATAAAGGGGGAAGTGGTGACATATGCTGTAAACAGACATACATTTTCCAGGACAGGAAGAAGAATACAAAAGGAACTCAGAATCGCACCAGAGCACCACAAATCATTTTAAGAAGCTAAATGCCTTAAGGTGACTATATCTGGAGACCCCATGCTTTTATTTATGAGCATGCCTATACTTTTCCTGTTGAAAAAACTCCCATCAAGAGCCAATCTAGATGTGAGGCAGGAAATCTGTGATCGGATCACCTGTCATTTTTATTTTACTTTTAGGCAGCTGTAGGGCACTCTAAATATTATTGGAATATTGTCCCTGAAGGAGAGGGGGTTAATCATTTCCCTGTACCATTATCCTGCTCTTTATTCCTCCAAGCTGGTGTTAGGGTCAGGGCATGGGGAGAATATATAGGCACTGATATTTTTCTACACCCAACAGCTTGGAATGAAACTCTCTGCACAGTAGAGCAATGCAGAACTTGCATTAATTCTATTAGTTACTAGCGTTATTTCCATTATTGTAAATCTATGACTCATCTTTTCAGCCCCCAAATGTAGACATCCATAGTGTGTTGCAGTTAACTTGAACATTAAAAAAAAGTTAATATAATCTGAAAACTTTAAAAGCACTTTAAAGCCTTTTTTAAAAAGCAAAACTTTAAATTGGGTACCTTGAGCAGAAAGTGAGAGCAGGAGCAATCTGGCCAAGCAAGGTATCTAAGGTGAGATCCCTTGCTGAAAAAAGGCTTCCAATGTGACACAACCAGTGTGGCAGTTAGGGGGCAATCCTATGCAAGTTTAGACAGAAATAATGATTTGTTTCTTCCAAACTTGCATAGGATTGTGCCTCTGAAACACTAAAAAGCCACGAGGAACAATTTTTTAACAGCTTGCCTAAAATGGAGGCACACAGGATCGTCCCAGGTGAAAGATCTTCAAACTGTTTCCAGTCTACCCTTCTATCATGAGGGTATGAAAAGGAGCATCCCCTTAAACTCAAGAAGCTTGTTCAGGAGATGAAAGGGGTGAGGCAACTGCATGCAAGAAGAATCAAGGGGTTTCAGTCCAGTGGCCTGCCATCCTTCCGGTGTAGAGGGCGAACATCTGCAGTGGGACACTTCTGGCTATTCTTCTCATCCTCTCACACAACGACTGTCTCACTGGGGAGACTACTGGATCTGTGGAGGTTCTTCACATGATTCAGAGCTGAGGAAAATCACAGCTCTAATTCACAGAGAGATTCTACAGATACAGAAGTCTCCCCAGTGAAGACAGTCATTGGGTAAGAGGGTGACATGAATAGCCACTGAAGGGAGAGAGCTACACAGTTCTCAACAATGGTGCTCTTTGTGTAGCCTGTGGCTATGGCCAGTCTATCTTGCTGGGATAAGCCTGGTTTGAGCAACTCAGAACTCTTAGCCTTGGGTATTGTCGCCCAGCGAATGGCCTCTTACAACCTTACTGCAATCCAAGAAAATTCTTTTCTACTTGCTGTTTGATTTCATCATGATGTTAAGGAATATTTGGTCTGAAGCCAGCACATTATGGAGAGCAAAATAGTATTTATTTATTTAGGATTTTTCTAGGCTGCCCAATCACTTTCGTCTCTGGACGGCTCACAACAATATCTAAATAATAACATCTCCATCCTAAACAATAATAAATTAGATACCCCATGACTGAAATATATATATAATTAATAAAATAAGTTTGATTAAAATAATCAATTCTAATAATAATTAAAATTTATCTTATTTTATCATCATCACAGAAACTGCACTTCAGAGCCAGTTGTTTGCATGTGTGTGCATCCACACACAAGTTTAATCTTTCTCTCCCTCCTTTTTGCATTTTATACAGTATCAGAGCTTTAACCTTCATTGGGAACTACTGTGTCCTCAGCTCGTCCCCTGCTTAAAATGGTGCCCCATTTATTAAAGAAATAGGGAAGCTGGGAATACCAAAACTAAGACTATTTGAGCGTGTGTGCACGTGTGTGTTTGTGTCATTCATTCCTTTTTTTAGAAATTATTCTGTGTGTAATTTTTTCCTTTAGCTCTGTGCATATTCCTGACAACTTTATTTTTGTAGTCGACTTGTGGCAGATTCAACGCACTAAAGTCTTAAGTGTCAGGCTGTGGGTGGTCTGCTTCATTTTGAGTGTCTCCAGCCAAATGTGAATAGAAAACAGCTTTTTGTTCCACAGACTTTTGGACTTTAACCTTAACTACTTACTAGGATATAATCATCCGCACATTCCCTATTGCTAGTCTATAAGCTATTAGGCAGCCCAGTGTTGCAGCTGGAAAGACACAGGCTTCTCTCTGGCGACTAATCTAATCAGGAACATCAGAGCAAGAAGGTACATCATTTTAATTCAAATGATGATGACTTGCATCTTCTGTAGGGGTAGAACAGTCACAGATTGTTCTTGTCTTGTTGAAATAAGAAAGTTATAGGAAGAACTGTTTCCTGGTAGCTAGAAAGCCAAGCACATCAAACAAACCGAATTTAAAAAACAAAACAAAACCAGAACTTTGATCCATTACAAAATATTGATATATTATAATTTGTTGTGAGAATGAAGAGATAAAACTGCACCATGAAGGTTCTTGTTCTGGTTCTAGAGAAGTCCTGCAACGGAAGTGCAGAATCAAGGACCAAGCAGCTGCTTTCCCCTCCCACAAAGTCTACCAAGCTTTCCAAGGTCCAGCCCTGTTGCTGCTCCAGCCACCTGCTTTGCACATCTCCCAGCCAAACACTTGAGGGCTTCTCTCCTGCCCCATCTCCTGCCCCATTCCTATATGGCTATGCTTTGTAGCCATTTGTGGGTTACTGAATCACACGTGCAAGAACAAGAGCAAGCACAAAAATATTAAATTTGGAGATAAGCACATTTGCATTTCAAAATGTGGACAAGCATAAACCAATGCAAGTTCAGCAATTGAAAAAAAAAGATTCCATGTTGTAGACAATGTAACAAAAGACTCCTGACAATCTATGAAAAGCAGAGGGAATGAGTTTAGCAAAATCTGTACATCTCTAGGTTTTACAGATGATATAGTTGTGTCCTGTGAAACTCTTCTAGGCTTCTGCTTCTGATATTATTGAAAACCAGCATGTACGTAGTTAATGTAATGCTCAATTCACACATCCTTAGGCATAGTAGTGTGCTACTTATGTATTAACAACTTTGGAGGTTTTGGCTTATGGTACACACGAGAGAGAGAGAGAGAGAGAGAGAGAGAGAGAGAGAGAGAGAGAGAGAGAGAGAGAGAATTTTCAGTCCCAGGCTCCTACTGAATGGAGAAACAGTCTGAATTGAATCCCACTATCTCCATTCACTCAAAATGTAGCCATTTCTATAAATTCTGAAAACATTGCCCATTGGGAACTGCATGAACTATTTCAAGCAAACACACACATACACACACGCATGCGTGCATGCGTGCTTTTAATAAGAGTCTGTGGATTATTTTCCACAAATAAAAAGCTGCAGACTAGGACTAACTTACTGAGAATCCTCAGATATAGTTTGGTTTGGTGTGTAGCTCCCTGCACTGGCCATGGTGATTCAACGGGGGTAAAAAGGATTTGATCGATGCCCAGAGACTGACTTTTTCCTGTAGCTTGGCCATGTTGAATAGAGGCAAAATGTCTCCTAGGAAAGCAGAACTGAAGGCTGGCTTTACCCATTTTGTGAAATTGTAGGCAGGTTTATAATCAAAGAAGAAAAGGTGAAAAACCTCCCATGATTCCCCCGGCCCAAACAGATTTTTCTGTTTCTTCAACCACTAATATGGATAGCATATCGCCATTTAATTTCAGCACTGAGTTCTGTGCTGATTCAATTCCAGTGCTCATTTCATTTAGCTGTAGAAATAAAAAATATATCAACTGCATGTTTCATTTTGTGATTTATTCTACAAATTAATCTGGCCTTTCTTGCCCTACACATTTGCTGCTTGGGGGTTGTTGTGTGGGTCAGGGGGCTGTGGGTAGAGGCCATGAAAGAGTAAGCAGCACAAAGCCATGCTGCTTTTTCTCTCCCCACACCACACTTCCTGTTTTTCTTTTCCTATTCCCATTGACTATCAAGTAGGGAGCAATGTTCAAGGACTTTCCAGGGCTTTCTGAGCACCTCACCACTCCTTTTCTGCCCAATTCCCATTTCTTTTCCTGAATGCTGTTCACTGTGCATGAGGGGAAGCTGTGCAAATCAAGCTATGATCAAATGGGAAATCTCCCCAAAGTTGTGCCAGTTTCCTGCATTGGCTAAAGCAAGCCTGATTCAATCTACTGAGTAAACTTGGATGAGTTAAGAAATTAATGCAAATTAAACTGGGAATTGTTCACAAGATGAACATAAGCATGGGCTCCACAAAATGCAATAATTTTGCTGTATACATGCCCTTACTAGTGGTCATGTTTGGAAACTTGAGCAGAGCATGCTTACATGTTCTGTGAGCAAAAATTTAACTGGTATACATCCCTGTTGTTGTTGTTGTTAGTCGCAAAGTCGTGTCCGACCCATCGCGACCCCATGGACAACACTCCTCCAGGCATTCCTGTCCTCCACCATCTCCCGGAGTCCACCTAAGCTCACACCAACTGCCTCAGGGACTCCATCCAACCACTTCATCCGCTGCCGTCCCCTTCTTCTTTTGCCATCTATTTTTCCCAGCATTAGACTCTTCTCCAAGGACTCCTTCCTTCTCATTAGGTGGCCAAAGAATTTGAGTTTCATCTTCAGTATCTGGCCTTCTAAAGAGCAGTCAGGGTTGATCTCCTTTAGGATTGACCGGTTTGATCGCCTTGCAGTCCAAGAGACTCGCAGGAGTCTCCTCCAGCACCACAATTCAAAGGCCTCACTCCTTTTGCGCTCAGCCTTCCTTATGGTCCAGCTTTCACAGCTGTACATTGCAACTGGGAAAACCATAGCCTTGACTATATGCACTTTTGTTGACAGGTTGATATCTCTGCTTTTTAGTATGCTGTCTAGATTTGCCATAGCTTTCCTCCCCAGGAGCAAGCGTCTTTTAATTTCTTGGCTGCAGTCCCTGTCTGCGGTGATCTTGCAGCCCAGGAAAATAACATCTGCCACTACCTCCATTTCTTCCCCATCTATTTGCCAGGATGTGAGTGGACTGGATACCATGATCTTAGTTTTCTTAATGTTGAGTTTCAAGCCAACTTTTGCACCCTCCTCCTTCACCCACATCAAGAGGCTCTTTAGTTCCTCTTCACTTTCTGCCATGAGAGTGGTATCATCTGCATATCTGAGGTTGTTGATATTTCTCCCAGCAATCTTAGTTCCAACTGGTGATTCATTTAAGCTCGCCTTTCTCATGATGTGCTCTGCATATAAGTTAAATAGACAGGGCGACGGTATACAGCCTTGCAGAACTCCTTTCTCAATTTTGAACCAATCAGTGGTTCTGTGTCCAGTTCTCACTGTTGCTTCTTGACCCACATATAGGTTTCTCAAGAGACAAATAAGATGGTCAGGTACTTCCATCTCTTTAAGAACTAGCCACAATTTGTTGTGATCCACACAATCAAAGGCTTTAGTGTAGTCAATGAAGCAGAAGTAGATGTTTTTCTGGAACTCCCTAGCTTTCTCCATGATCCAGCGTATGTTGGCAATTTGATCTCTAGTTTCTCTCCCTCTTCGAAATCCTGGTAGTTCTCGGTCCACATACTGCTGGAGCCTAGCTTGTAGGATTTTGAGCATCACTTTGCTAGCATGTGA
>NW_025335268.1:109358739-109360689 GCF_004798865.1 Varanus komodoensis | reverse complement strand
CAAACACTAACATGATTGCATTTTTAATTTCTATTGTTTCTACTGTTAAGACACCTCTAAGACAAGTACTTCGGACATTGCACAAGTGTTTTCAAATAGAGCAATAATGCAATAGTATACAAAGATCTGAAACTTAAGAATTCAAAATCAGTGCAGTAAAAATACCAGTATAAATATCAAAACCATCAAAGCCAATAAACAAAATATAATTAAAAATAAAAATTCTAAAGGTAATAAAAATATAGTGGGTGTTAAAATTACCAGCATGTAATAGGGATTAAAATAGCATAGGTTCAATAGGTGTGGGAACCATAACCTGGAGACAGACAGAAAAAAGTGTTGGCACCATGGGGACCGCATAGGGAGAACCACTCATTAGTTGCCTCCTGAATATTTAGTATGTGAGGAGCACTCAGATGGAAGTCTTTGTAGCTGACCTTAGAGCATGAGTAGGTGCATATGGGATGGAGAGTTCCACAGGGCACTGAGATGCCAAGCTGCGAAGAGCTCCATAGTTTAAAACTGGCAGTTTGAATTGAGCTTGGAATCTACTGGATGCCGTTAGTGTTGAAGGACAAGGTAAGCTTCTAACTGAACAACTACATATTTAAGGTCCTCTATTGCATTTAATATAGTTATTAAGCTACCAGGACAGTACCCATGTGAGTGCTGAAAGCCTTCTGTCTTCTGACACCATGCTCTACTCACATCCAGGATCTTCTGCCTGAAGCAGCTGTTCACTACAGCCAATGGTAAGACTGGCCCAGAGACAGCCACATGATGTGGCAAGGTGCGACTCTTCCCACAGGTTGCAGATCAGGAGTGGCAGCAGATTATGTGCCCTGAGGGGCTCCTGTGGCCACAAGCAAAGCTAGTGCCTGCTCCAAACACAGCACCTGCCAGACCCAGGTGATGGCCCAGGCATCTCCACTGTCCCTTCCCCACAATACCTTGCTCTAAGGAACCCTTAGAGTGAGCCTTAATGGTTTATATTGCTTGCACTGCACCTGTTAATACAGCAGTATAAAAACAGGAAGGCAGATGAAAAAGATCCTCTCATTGCAGGTGGTGTAGTATCTTGAATTGGCCTTCTGAATGTTTAAAAGAATCTACAGTTACTCCTGATATCTATCATTATCATAATTATTAGTGTTATTGCTATTTATATACTTCTCTTGTCCCAGAGAGCACATAGGTAGACTAATAACCTTCATCTATGAAGAATCCAATCTTTGTTATTAAATATTTGATTCCTGGGCTTGTAAGAAAAAGGGAATAATAAGTTCATTACAAGCATTTTCCACTTCAACCATGTAAGAATATTCAAGAAATAAAGGGGGAAAAGGTTTTACAGATTCAGAATTAACAATGCTAAGACAATCACATAAGTCTATTACCTGACCTTCTTATCTCTTCTAGCTATTCTCTGGAATTCTGCATTCAATTGGGTGCACCTTTCCCTTTCTCCCTTGCCTTTCTCTTCCCTTCTTTCCTCAGCTATTTGTAAAGCTTTCTCAGACAGCCATTTTGCTTTCTTGCATTTCTTTTTCTTTGGGATGGTTTTAGTTGCTATCTCCTGTATAATGCTGTATAATCGGAATGTAAACTGACCTTTTCCAATCCTGTGGCCACTGTTGAGTTTTCCAAATTTGCTGGCGTATTGAGTGTAGCACTTTTACTGCATCATCTTTTAGGATTTTGAATAGTTCAGCTGGAATACAGTCACCTCCACTAGCTTTGTTGTTGCTCAGACTTCCTAAGGTCCATTTGACTTCACATTCCAGGATGTCTGGCTCGAGGTCAGTGACCACCCCATCGTGGTTATCAGGGACATTAAGCTCTTTCTTGTATAGTTCTTCTGTGTAATCTTGCCACCACTTCTTAATCTCTTCTGCCTCTGTTAGGTCCCTGCCATTTTGGTCCTTTATCATGCAAAGATGGGCATGATAA
>NW_025335268.1:109343922-109358639 GCF_004798865.1 Varanus komodoensis | reverse complement strand
ACCCCATCGTGGTTATCAGGGACATTAAGCTCTTTCTTGTATAGTTCTTCTGTGTAATCTTGCCACCACTTCTTAATCTCTTCTGCCTCTGTTAGGTCCCTGCCATTTTGGTCCTTTATCATGCCCATCTTTGCATGAAATGTTCCCTTCATATCTCCAATTTTCTTGAAGAGATCTCTGGTCCTCCCTATTCTATTGTTTTCTTCTATTTCTTTGCACTGTTCATTTAAGAAGGCATTCTGATATCTTCTAGCTATTCTCTGGAATTCTGCATCCAATTGCCTTCACAGAACCAGTCAACTTCAGCCTCTTCAGCATCAATGGTTGGACATAGACTTGAACTACTGTGATGTAGAATGGTTTGCCTTTGATTCAAACTGAGATCATTCTGTCATTTTGGAGATTGTATCCCAGTATTGCTTTTCCTACTCTTTTATTGACTATGAAGGCTACTCCATTTCTTCTGAGGGATTCTTGTTCACAGTAGTACACCTGATAGTCATCTTAATTAAATTCACCCATTGCTGTCCATTTTAGTTCATTGATTCCTAAGATGTCGATGTTCAATCTTGTCATCTCATGTTTGACCACGTCCAGCTTACCTTGATTCATAGATCTTACATTCCAGGTTCCTATGCAGGATTGTTTTTTACAGCATCGGACTTTCCTTTCACCACCAGATACATCCACAACAGGGCGTCCTTTCAATGTTGACCCAGTCGCTTCATTCTTCCTGGCCCTACTAGTACTATCCCTTTGCTCTTCCGCAGTAGGACATAGGACACCTTCCGACCTGAGGAGCTCATCTTCCAGCGTCATATCATTTTGCCCTTTAGAAAAGTCCATGGGGTTTTCATGGCAAGGATACTGGAGTGGATTGCCATTTCCTTCTCCAGTGGATCACATTTTGTCAGAGCTCTCTGCTGTGACCTGACCGTCTTGTGTGGCCCTGCACAGCCTAACTCATAGCTTCATTGCGCTACACAAGCCCCTTTGCTAGAGCAAGGCAGTGATCCATGAAGGAGTAAGCCTATTTACTCACTGCCTAGTCCATTTGTGTAGCACACGTGAAAGGGCTTCCTCCTCTGTCAATCCCAAACTGTAGAATGCACTTCTTTAAGAACTGTAGTTTTCTCCTCTTCTTGCCATTTGGAAAGGGCATGAAGATTTTTCAATTTAGCCTTCAAATTACATCATAGTTTTAATGTTTCACAGTTGCTAATATTCCTAGTTTTATTGTTTGAAATGGCTGTGCACTGCCTTTATGAGAGTATATAAAGGTTAATAACAACCTATGCGAATGGGACAGTATGGAAATACTAGGATAATAAATAAATAATATCAATGGCAGTTACTTCTGAAGACTGTGTAATGGGGAATTGGACACTGAAACACACATCTAGGAATGCACTGTCTGTGTGCATGTGTTTTTGTGACCTAAGATGTCCTAAAATAATTGCATGTGTTTGTGGCTGAAGAATTATGAAGAATGACACACACTCTGTGGATCCTTCTTTTGTTTCTAAGAGGAAAGATGGGGAGTGCCCACTCCAGAACGTTCCTCACTGGAAAGACATCATGTGGACGTTGACTTTGGAACTGTAAGGATCAAACAATGCATTGTCAGTTTAGGCAGGCTGAAAGGAGCACTTTAATGTGCACCAGGAATTAGCAGATGAGATTATTTATTTATTTATTTATTTATTAAAAAATTTCTATGCTGCCCTTGCCGTAGCCTTGGGGCGGCTCACAACATAATAAAATACACAATAAATTAAAACTAATGTTTAATCTACTCTTCTTCCTTATGGATAACAGTGCATTGTACAATAAATATGACTATCAGTAAGCATCAAAATGCAAAATGCAATAAAAAGTAAAATTGTGGGGGTGTTTTAGTTTTTCCAAAATAAATCATTGCATTTTACAAAATGCAATTAAAAAAAAAAGGACAATTGGTGGGGGGCGGGGCAGAAAAGAAATAGAGAAAATACAGAAGGCATTACCTCTACTTCATCAATGGGAATACTGCCTAATAATTAGAAAGCCGGGCTCAGTGTGAGCAGAAATGACAGGAAAAGGACTTTTTCAGGCTTCCTTCACATTCAGACTTTTCACAGAATATTTGTGAAAAGCAGATACACATAAAACATCAAGGAATGGGGGAAAACCCTGAGAAAAATATTGATATAAATAACATATATTGTGCTGTTTATGCAGACCATGTGGATTTCAAAGTTGGGAACATAATTCTTCAGAAAATGGTCATTTCTAGTGGTTAATGACCTGCTAGTCTGGGACCCATCAGGAGGGCAAGCCAAAGGTAGTTAACACATTAGGCAGCACAGCTCTTGATAATAAGTGTACTGAACCATATCTAAGGCTTGTTATTACAAACCATAGATGAGGGCAGCATAATGGGGCCGTTTGACCCAGGATGATGATTACAATGGAATATAGACACAGAATATAGAAGAGGAGCACAGCAGTGCACTGATTACAGATATTTCACAGCTTTCTCTGTTTTCTGATGTTCCGATGAGTGTCGATGCTTCTGTAGTCAGACCAACACCATCCGTACTAGCACCATGTCAACACTGTGGTCAAACCAGCTCCATGAGAAGTTGGGAGGGGCCTTGAGTTTTGCAGTGAACTGGATGCTAGCAAATTGGGAGGGGCCTTGAGTTTTGCAGAACTATGTATTTCTAACATGTTAGAAAAATGTGGTTCCATTGTTTTGGGGAATTGGATCACTCTGAAGTTAAAAGGGGCTGTCTATGGACCTGAACCTTATCCCCTTCTCATTCCCTAAGTAAGTTTAACATTACTGATAGCTCTCCCTTATCTAGCAACCACCTGTGTCCTTTGGACGTAATGCACATTCTTTCTCTGGGGAAAAAACGGAGCAAGTCTGAGTCAAGTCCATTCTTCACTATCACTCAGGAGAAGCAAAGTCAGCATCCGTATTGTATACCAAGCAGTGAACTGGATGCTAGAAGTGTATTTTGTTGCAGAAACTACTGAGTGGTTAGGCCTTCCAGAAAGCTGTTGGCATTTATTTGTCATGCATGCTGCACCTCCCTGATAATTGTCATTCTACCCTTTTTAAAAAATCATGTTAACTACCAGTGTATTTGTGATTGTATCTGTGCAACTCATGGGATGTTATAAAATTTGTGAAGAGATCGCACCCATCCTCAGATCAACATACATTTGTTGGCTAAATATGGCTAAGGATTCCACCATACAAACAGAGACCCTAATTGAAATGGGTTGCGTTCCATACTGAGGGGTCCCTGTGTGCCTCTCTCTACATGCAGACACACTCTTTTCCCAGCAATGATGGATTCGTAGCCAGTGGGTGGGACAAGGCCAATTGGCGTATCAGCAGTGAAAGAGTGGCTAGGTGGAAAAGTCAAGATCATCCTCATGTGCATAGTGAGTGCATGTGAAAGAGAGGAAGGGTAAAGTGAGCATCTTAGGGGTTTTTTTTTTTTTTTGGTTTTTGTTTTCCTTTCTAAATAAAAGGGGAAAAAGAAAGAAAAATTAACATGAAAAGAAAGAAAAAGATACCAAGGGATCATACACAAAAATTAGCAAAATTGTAAGTGTGGGAAATTGCACAAAAAGTTAACAAATACTCCTACCACTCTTATAACTACAATTTGAACTTAATAATACTTGGCTATTACAAAAAAAGCATTAACATGGATATCATGTAAATAATAATTCATCTTATATCCACGAACCCACTAGCAAATAATAATTGATTTTGTCATATTTCCCCGATAAAACAATATCATAATAAAAATAAATTCATAAAGTAATTATATTAATATGATCATTGTATACGTAATACTTAATAGTAACACCATCAATTGCTAAATAAATAATATATAATAGGCTTTCCATTTAATATAAAATTCATTAAACAGTTTTCTATATATAGCTGATTAGCAAATGTATCAACTAGGTCATCCTTATGTGAATTCTATTTTTTCTCTCAATTGTAAAATAAAATATGTATAGTAAGCTTTCCAATTATCATTACATTCTTTGGCTGGTCTTCTATTTATATTCTTCTATTCTAGTTAATTTTGCTATTGCTGCATATTCCACATTTATTTTTCCGATCTTCACTAGCTGGGCAGTATTCTGCTTTCCATTCTGTTGCAAATATAACTCTAGCTGCTGTTATCATATATTTAAATAATTCTTCCATATTTCTTGGAAATGTTTCTGGCACAATACTCAATAGCATAGTCTTAGAGTTCATAGGAAACTTAACTCTCACAATTCTCCGTATTTCAGCATGTGTTTCTTTCCATTTTTTTAAATGGAAGACTTACTGCAAGTCCACCACATATGGTAAAAAGTTTGATACATTTCCTCGCATTTCCAACACTTTATATTATAATTCTAATTTATGGAGTAATATACCAATAAAAAATCTTGTACCAATTTTCTCTTAGTGCTTGACTTGCTGTAAATGTTGTATCTTTCACCAATAAGGTCATTGGTGGAAGGATAGTTCTTCCTCAACATTCTGCATCCATCTTATCATACATATTTTCAGTTTCAGTATCATATTGCAGTAATTGCTTGTAAATCCATCTTAGCAAGTGATCTTCTCGCTGCAAAGTCAGCTTTTCAAATTCTGTTGGGCCTCTTATTGGCCTTCCACCTGTTTGAATTTCCTTTTGCAGTCTTGAAAGCAATTTTGATTAGAGAAGCCATTGTTTTTCCTTCATCTTTCAGTTTTTGTCAGGGTATAATTCCTCCTTGTTGATCAATCTTATCTCTATAAGTTATAAAATCATTGCTATTCCTGAGGTGCTTATCACAGTATGTGTCTATTGAAAACATCAGAGGAGAAACTGGAGGATTGATTATTCTTATAGCGTTCCAAATTTATCAAACTGTCTTTGATTACATAGCTTTTGTCATGTGTTAAATCTTTTTTTGATTGCTTCCTTAGCCCACAAATAATTATATAATCCTTCTTCCAAGTCTTCTGTTTCCAGTTCTAATAATCTTTCATCTGGCTTTTTAATCCAGTCCATAATCCAAGCCAAACTGGCTGCATAGTAGTATACTTTGATATTAGGTACTGATAAACCTTCCCTTTCTGTTTTGTCTTGTAAAACTTTAAATCTAATCCTTGTTTTTTTCCTGTATTTGCCATTCTTCTAGGGTTTTTCCTTGTAAGAAAATTCATATCATCTAGAATAGAAAATTCAATTTAGGTAGGACATTAGTTTTATAATAGAAATTATTTTCAATGATTACATTTTTAGTTTAGACCATCATTCTAGATCTTGTTGATGTTATTTTATAATTGTCTTGAACTAACATATTATTTTGTCCAGTCACATTTATTCCCAAATATTTAACTGGGTTAATTATTTCACATCCTGAAACTTTTATTTTTGGAATAATTTTAGTTTTCTTCTTAATTTTACAGCCAGAAAAAGATCCAAATTTTTCAATTTGACCTATTATATATTGCATGGATAGATGTGGATGTAAAATCATTGACACTATATCATCAATAACTTTTCATTTTATATTCTTCTCCATCTACTTTCAAGTCTTTAATTTTTGACATTGTCTTATTTTTTACTTCTAATATAAGAATGAATGAAAGTGGGGATAATAGACATCTTTGATGTATCCCTTTTTCCACTTGAAAACCATCAGTTAATACTCCATTTATTGAAATTGTTGTGTGTGGTTTTGTATAAATTGCATGCATCTAACTCAGGAATCCCAAATCACAATTGAAATATTGAAGGGGTTTTACTAAAAAAGTCCAAGATACATTGTCAAATGCTTTTTCAGCATCTAAAAACATAAATGAATCTTTCCTCTTCTTAACTAATTTGATTGCATTTATGACAAAACAAGCATTATCCTGACTGGTATGAAGCCAGTCAGATCTATCTGAATCTGCTTAAACTATGCATTTTCGTAGTCTTTCTGATGTTCTTGAAGTGAAGGTTTTGTAGTCCACATTTAATAGTGGATTAGGTCTATTGGTCTGTGGCAAAGTAGGATCACTGCCTTCTTTGTGGATCAGTGTTATATGATCTCCTTGCCATTCTGTCAGCAATAATTTTTCTTTATTTATTTCATTTCTTACTTTCTGGAGTGGCACTGTTCATTTTTATTCTGAACACTTATAATGCATTGATGTAAAACCATCTGGGCCAGGTGCTTTGTCTTTTTAAAAATTTCTTTATAGCCTGTGACATTTATTAAATGCTAATAGTGCTGTTCCATATATCTCTATGTTCAAATGCACATTTTTCAATATGTGCTTCTACATGCCGCTCAAGACCATCTTTTTATACAAATGTGAGAATTAGATTTCCATTAGATTTCCTTTCATATAAGTTTTACTTGCTTCCAATACTGTTGCCATGGAGAAATCACATGCATTATTAAATCTACAAAAATTATCTAAATCTTTTGCACACTTCTTTAGAATGAGAAATGTGCACACTGCTGAGTCCAGCAAGAACTGTACCCATACCTCTGGGTCCAGTGGGAATGCAGCAATGTGATATACCTTTGCATTTGACAGTATCGATTCACAAGAGAATCTGTGCATAGACTTTTCTTTCATGTATGTTTCCTCTACTTAACTGAGAACAAGTTATTTCATAGTCCTAAATAATATACATCTTCCAAAGTAGACAATGGACAGTTTACTGTCATTTGGCAAATTAAAATAGTACTAGCAGAATGCCACCAAATCCTTCCATTGTGCAAGCAGTTCATTGCATTTGCGCAACCAGTATTTGGGCTAGTTGCACAAAGGCTGCATGAGTGAATGGCAACCAGTTATACAAGTTGCATAAGGCTTATGAACAATAGGTTTCATACCAGTTTTCACAAGTGTAATGCGTAAAAGCTTATATGATCACTTGTGCAAGCATAACTTTAGTTGGATCCCCCTCTTACATTGGGTTGGGAATCCACTAGTGGGATGTCACTTGTGCTAATGGAATGGCATAGCTGGATATGCTGTTTGGTAAATTTGATCCTATGAAGCCTTTTTGATTCAACAAATCACCTTATGTAATCTGTTTTAATGTAAAGCTGCCTCAGGTTTTTCAGATACATATTTTATCATGTTCACAATCTTTCCTGGATAATCGTCTATATTCCTTGATTGTGCTTTCAGAAATCATGGCTTTTTCTTTTCTTTTCTCTTTTAAGTCAAAGTTTCTTCTGTTTAGTGATACATTAGTATTCCCTCTGCCTGCTCTTCACACCACAACTTTTGTTTTTAATAGTAATCCAACTTTATGGCTTTTAAATGTTTGAGTACTATATAAAATGATACTTTGGCAATTAGAAAATAGTTTTTTTTTTTTAAATTGCACCTTCCATTAAAAGTGAGGACGCCAAAGACAGCTTTAAAAAAATAAAAGTAACAGTAGGTACCTTTAGAAATGGTTTCTTTTAAAGGTGGAAGAAAGATATTTTTTCTATAGTTACATTTTTAAGCATTCACTACCTTGGGATGAAAGTCAAGTGAAATTGGTGAAATTGCTTTACTGGAAGAAACAGTATTCAGAGTTTAGCTGAGACTACAGCATATTTTTCATGACTATGCATCTTTGTAATTTGTATAACTACAAGTTTCTTCATTTTTCTTTCTTTTTATTGTGTGGAAAGTTACAGTTCCAGACATGGAAAGAGCAAAACTATTTAGAGCTTTTGGAACTTGTTCCAGTTTTATTGCCTCAGCTTTTGTTGTAATGGGATTATGCACCACATAAAAACAAAACAAAAAAATGAACAGATTAGTCAATATAATTCAAAGAAATACAGCATTTTTATATTCATAATATAAAATAACATACAATCCTAACATTCAGCATTCACTGAAACCAGCATGGAACCAACAGAAGCACAGCAAAAGCGATACTATTACTAATACTACTACTACTAATAATATGCAACATCAGTATTCACAAATGCTCCTAAAATGTACAAAGTGTATTTTTCTCATATAAAACTGACTGAGTCTTCTGACAAAAATGAAGCAGAAGTTGCTTAAGTACAAGATAGCTTATTTTTGTTCTATTTTCCTCCTCTTTATAAAAGCATAATAAAATTCCTGGACTTGTATAATATGATAAGTTGGCTTACCTCACAATCCCATATTTGTAGAAATCTACACACAGGTTGCTTATTGTTGGTGCAAACTTCCTGGCCTTGAATTCCCTGGGGCGGCCCATTTTCTCTGTCTCCTGTTCGTGTATCCCCACCGTTGGCTTCATAGTTGACACTGCCCCTTCTGATGCTGCATTCAAACATCCTTTCATTTCCCCCATTTGACCTTCTCCCTACCACACATCCACCAACACTAGCACATTCCCCATGTTTCATTGACCAATCTCAGATACATTGAAAATGGCTAATATGGGTCACAAATGAGAAGCACAGGTAGCTATATACTTGGGAGGAATGGGCTTGTTGAAGTTAACCCAGCATTGGTGTCTGAGTTTGCTTGAAGGGACGTTTTGACCTCCAAAGACTTGAGATAAATTGTCTGTTTCCCCTCCTTTTCCAACATTCTAATGGCCTTCCAGTAGCTGGGGTCCATTGCATATACTTGTCCAAAGCTGATAAACCTCTAATTAGCTGTAATTGGTGCTAGGGCATTGCCTCTTTATGCATTTCATACTAAGGTATGTGTATGTATGTATTCTAACTTAGACTACATGGCTTTCATCTACACTCACATTTTTTCAACTGAAGCCTTTATCCAAAAATTCTAAGTGCAAAAAATGAATAATTATTGTGTTCCAATCTGCTTCTTAGTTTCAGAAGTACAAATCAGGCAAATCCGCTTAAAAAGACCAAATAAATTCCTCAAGCATTTCTCACCTAGCAATTCTCACTAGGGTGGGCCTTGTTTGAAACAATGCTGAACTGCATACACGTTTGGTCAAATCCAACAAGCGTCTTCTTATGTCAGTTATCACAAAGGCTACAGAACGTTTGCTCTGTTTTTGAAAAGTGGGTACTAGGTGGGAGAAAATATGTTCAATAAGCAATGCCATGAGAAATGGTGTAGAAATTAGAATACGCAATTCCTGATATAAATCAGTCCAGTCTTATTGCTAACTGTATTGGAAATGATCTTCCATTTTAATGTTTGTCTGTCATCACAGACAGCAGGGATTCCAGCTTTAAATTAAAAGTCACTCTGGGCTTTCCAATGGAGCACCCAAGTACTTAAGAGTTTATTAATGTGATTCCAAATGTGGCGTGAAAGCAGAGCCTGAATGTCTGAAATAAGTTGCTTCATTAGGTTTCATGGCTTTTCTGGGGTTATTGTTTTGTTCTGCTGAGATTTAACACTTCTAATGCTGGACTGGAATTATCTTCAGGTTAAACTAGATTCCAGAATTAGTTCCACGGCTGGCATGCGTTTCTTTAAAAAATGGAAAAACACAGCAGGCACCCTGGTGCACACGTTTGCTTCAGAACCGAGAAGAGGAATATGAATTTGTTTTATGGTCATTATGCCTGCAATATTTTTTCCTTCATGTTTTCTGCCAGGGAGTGAAGGAGGGAAAAAAATGCTAAATGAGAATTTTTAAGGCAGATTTGTACCTCAAAATGATCTATAAAACACCAGGAGGTCATCTGAGAGTATACATGGAAAGCACAATATTATGAGGGAAGTACCCTTTGTTTGGGCAATGTCATGGATGTTATGGCTTCAACTTCAGCATTTTCTGGTTTTGACCTTTAAGTTAGTTTAAATTTATTGCTCACTAGGAGCAGTTAATACAATGCTGTTACAGTTTGACTTGTGGCTACGTGTATAGCTGACTCCAAAACAATTCTTACTGCTACTCCCATGCTTAGCTTAACTGCCTTCTTTATCCTTGCAAGCGTTTGGGGAGTTTTATAAGGACAAAAGCAAATGTCAACAGTGTAAAGTTACTTTAATAAAACCTGGCCAAGATTGAGTTTCCTATTTGGCAGCTTGCCACCGGGAATCCCTTTGTTAGTGCTGTAAAATTTCCTGTGACAAATAGGACTCCTTTTATTTCACTCCCTCTGACCGAGCACAGTTTAATTAAAAGGTGAAGAGTCCTGTAGCAAATGCTGAAATCCACAAACCACATGCATGGAGTACAGTCACACCAGCTTTGCAGGGGCCTTTTGTAATGGTGGGCAGTTTGTGAACTGAAGCTGCAGTTGTCTGACACACGAACTGCAACAGGAAGAGCAGAGTACCTGCATTTCAAGCACCATCGAACCATGCTCATTTCTGCAAAGCAGACCTAGGAGAAACATCAGGAACGTGGCCACCATGAAGAATCAAGGATTTATTGTCTAGTTAGATCATTAAGGCAGCTGCAGCTGTCACACTTAATACTGCCTATGTGGAAATTTAGAAATCTATTTGTCAATTTGTATGTGGAAATTTAGAAATCATTTAGAAATAATTTCTATAACTGAAGTAGAAATGTGGTATATCACACCATAATGGAGGGAGAGGATGATCTCTGTACTTGGTCATGCTGCCGTTGACTAGTAGATGATAGGTTATTCAAAGGCCCCTGTGACTTCTTTTTATGGGTCTTTGAGTTCAGATTGCGCAAACCATCATACAGAAGACACCCGCAGATAGAGAACTGTCTTCTGTCAAGTGTGGCACCTGGGCACCCTAACTTAAATGAATAAATGGCTTTTGGTGTGAAGATGGCCTGTGAATGAAAAGGCATAGTGATATTGAAAATTAAAACAGAACTACTTGATTAAGCAGATTAAAGAATGTTCACACTGGAATAAACAATTGAAACATTGTGGATCTACTGGCTCCAGCAAATCCTAACTTTGTCGTACTTGCTATTTGAGTGTAAAGATAACAACCAAGTTAAAAAATGAAGGCTTATAAGTCATGCTAAAGGGATAATCCTATATATGAAAAAAGAAGTAATATTCCAGATTACTATTTGTCTCTGAAAGCTCTTGTTCATGTCACAGTCATTCTATGGCTTATATGCAAAAACTACTCCTACCCCAAATCAAGCACAAAATTCACACAGATATTTCTTATATTATACCCCCGGCCTGAAATTCTACCCAATGGCACATAAATCTTCAGTCAAATTCCAGATTTCAGCATAAAATTTCTACCAAACTTTGGTCAGCTTCAGATATGCTTGTTTGTTCTATTGTGATATGCATCAAAGTTGCATGCTATTCTTCTAAAATGGGCCTACACATAAAGTTGTCTTAAAATGACAGGAAGAACATTTATCTTATGTATTATTATTGAGTATAAGAGATCTTAAGCTATTGTGGTATCTTTACTTCTCTGAAAATGCATGGAATAATACTTACCTTATGATATTATTACTGAGTGTAAGATGTTATGGTATCTTCAGTTTGAAGTATTCTTCACAGCCACATGGTGTGGAAAAGAATCTAGGCAAATTCACCCATTCTGACCACTGTCTATTTGTACACATGGTGCTTTGCTTCTTATCACATGCAGGGTGGCCATTCAGGACAACAGCTTACATCAAATTAACATACAATTTTATACAAGTTATACAAATTTAGAAATCATTATTTATTATTATATTATGGTCTATGAACTGTGGTAAGCCATTCAGAAAGCTACTGAGAAGGGCTGGGCTGGCCAGGGGCTTTGTTTGGCTGTGTGATATTTAGCCTTCCTGCTGCGCTGCGTGTAATTGTAAGTTTTTAACTGTTTTTATAATTTTATGGTATTTTAAGTTGTTTTATGGAGTCATCCCTGGCCATGTTGCCGCTTGCGCTTCCTGGGGAGCGCATGGGCGCTGCCATTGGGGTAATCTTGGGCAATGGACGTTACAGCGGTGGGAGCTTAACGTGTCCGCATAGAAGAAGGAGGGACAGATGGTTGACACCTGTCCCTACTTCTGGTTTTGCTCCCAGCCAGAGGGTGCCAGAAAGTCTTGTCAGCCGCCCCTCGGGCCTGACAGTGCTGTTGCTTAACGCCAGGTCGGTCAATAACAAATCTTCCCTCATCCATGACTTGATTGTGGATGAGGGGGCCGACCTGGCTTGCATAACGGAGACCTGGGCGGGAGAGGGGGGGGATGTGGCTCTCTCCCAACTATGCCCGCCCGGGTATCTGGTTCAGCACTGTTCGCGCCCAGAGGGGAGGGGAGGGGGGGTCGCTTTAGTTTACCGAGCCTCCATCTCTCTCACGGGACTTCCTGTCCCTTCGAGGCCAGGGCTGGATTGTCTCTACTTGGTGTTGGGCGTTCGAGACAGATTGGGGATTCTGTTGGTGTACCGTGCACCCTTCTGCCCAACAGTCTCCCTACCTGAGCTGACGGAGACGGTCTCGGACCTGGTGTTGAGGTCCCCCAGGATGTTGGTCCTGGGGGACTTCAATCTCCATGCCGAGACTGATCTGACCGGGACAGCTCAGGACTTCATGGCCTCCATGGCGGCCATAGGGCTGTCTCAACATGTCATTGGCCCGACCCATGAATGTGGACACACTCTGGACCTGGTTTTCTCGACGGGGCAGGAAGAGGGTGGTCTGAGGGTGAGGAATTTATGTTTGACTCCCCTGTCATGGTCAGATCACTTCCTGGTGAGGTTTGTGCTCGAGAGTGACCTCTCCCTCTGTAAGGGTGCGGACCCGATTGTATGGGCCTGCCCCCGGAGCCGGATGGATCCGGAAGGATTCCTGAAGGCCCTGGGGGAGTTTCCGGCTGACAAGACGGGTGCTCCTGTTGAGGCTCTGGTTGAACTGTGGAATGGGGAGATGACCAGGGCTGTAGACACGATCGCTCCTAAGCGTCCTCTCCCACCAGGCAGAGCCCACTCTTCCCCTTGGTATACTCCTGAATTGAGGGCGATGAAGCAGGTTGGGAGACGGCTAGAGTGTAGGTGGAGGAAATCACGTGATGAATCTGACTGAACACACTTGAGAGCCCACTATCGGGCCTATGCTGTGGCGGTGAGGGCGGCGAAAAAGAGATTTTTTTCCGCTTCCATTGCCTCCTCACAATGCCGTCTGGCGGAGCTTTTTCGAGTGGTGCAGGGCCTGGTTTGTCCAGGTCCGAAAGAAGACCTGGTTCCACCCTCAAAGGCCCGCTGTGACGACTTTGCCAGGCATTTCAGGGAGAAAATCGCTCAGATTCGTCACGAGCTGGATTCCACTATTGATACAGAGGTTTTAAGGGAGACCCCAATGCCGCCGTCTGGTCCAGAATTATTGGATGAATTTCAGTTATTGCGGCCCGATGATGTGGACAAGGTGCTTGGACGAGTACGTCCCACCACTTGCCTATTGGACCCTTGCCCGTCTTGGTTAATAAATAATTCCAAGCATGGGATTGGGACCTGGATTTTGGAAGTGATTAATGCTTCTCTGAGGGAGGGTCGGGTGCCTGCCCTTTTAAAGGAGGCAGTAGTCCGACCGGTCCTGAAGAAGGCGTCACTGGATCCAGAGATGGCCACTAATTATAGACCAGTGGCCAACATCCCGTTTCTGGGCAAGGTGTTAGAGCGAGTGGTGGCGGGACAACTCCAAGCACTCTTGGATGAAACTGATTATCTGGACCCATTTCAGTCCGGCTTCAGACCCGGGTACGGTACTGAATCTGCCTTGGTCGCCCTGTACGATGACCTGTGCAGGGAGAAAGACAGGGGGAGTGCGTCCCTGTTGGTTCTCCTGGACCTCTCAGCGGCTTTCGATACCATCGACTATGGTATCCTTCTGGATAGGCTTGCGGGACTGGGGGTCGGAGGCACTGCTTTGCAGTGGTTCCACTCCTATTTCAATGGCCGGTTCCAGAAGGTGGTGCTGGGGGACTATGGCTCTGCGCCATGGCAGCTATGCCATGGAGTACCGCAGGGGTCCATTTTGTCCCCTTTGCTGATCAACATATACATGAAACCGCTGGGAGAGGTCATCAGGAGGTGTGGGCTGCGGAACCATCAGTACGCTGATGATACCCAGCTCTACCTCTCGTTTTCCACCAATCCAGGTGAGGCAGTGGCTGTGCTGAACCGGTGCCTGGCCGAGGTAATGGGCTGGATGAGGGCCAATAAACTGAAGCTCAATCCAGACAAGACGGAGGTCCTGTTGGTTGGTGGTTCGGGCTTCGGAGAGGATGAACTGAACCTTGTTCTGAATGGGGTTGCACTCCCTCTTAGGGACAAGGTCCACAGCTTGGGAGTGCTCCTCGACCCGGAGCTTTCACTAGAAGCTCAGGTGACAGCAGCGGCGAGGAGCGCTTTCCTCCAGCTTCGGCTGATTCACCAGCTGCGCCCCTATCTGGAGTACGACTGCCTTGCGACAGTGACACATGCACTAGTGACTTCCTGTCTCGACTTCTGTAATGCGCTGTACGTGGGGCTGCCCTTGAAGACGGTCCGGATACTTCAATTGGTCCAAAATAGAGCTGCCAGGCTGCTGACGGGGACTGGGCGTTGTGTTCACATGACTCCAGTTCTCCGTCAGCTTCACTGGCTTCCCATTGAAGTCCGGGCCCAATTCAAGGTGTTGGTGATGACCTATAAAGCCCTAAATGGCTTCGGTCCTGGTTACCTGAAGGAGCGCTTGCATCCATATATGCCCAGCCGCCCCTTGAGATCGGCGGGGGAGGCCCTTCTCCGGGAACACTCCGTGAAAGAAATTAGGAGGGTGGGTACTCGGAGGAGGGCTTTCT
>NW_025335268.1:109305781-109343822 GCF_004798865.1 Varanus komodoensis | reverse complement strand
TCACATGACTCCAGTTCCCGTCAGCTTCACTGGCTTCCCATTGAAGTCCGGGCCCAATTCAAGGTGTTGGTGATGACCTATAAAGCCCTAAATGGCTTCGGTCCTGGTTACCTGAAGGAGCGCTTGCATCCATATATGCCCAGCCGCCCCTTGAGATCGGCGGGGGAGGCCCTTCTCCGGGAACACTCCGTGAAAGAAATTAGGAGGGTGGGTACTCGGAGGAGGGCTTTCTCTGCGGTGGCGCCTAAGTTGTGGAAAGCGCTCCCCAGAGAGGTCCGCCTGGCGCCGTCGTTATTTGTTTTTCGGCGCCAGGCGAAGACCTTTTTATTCAAGCGGCATTTCAACTGTTAATATTATTCGATTTTATCTGGCCAGGGTGGCTTATTTTATACTGTATTTTTGTATTTTTAATTTAATATTTATATTTTTAATTTATATTATAATTATTTTGACTTAGTGTTGTGAGCCGCCCCGAGGCTTCGGCAAATGGGGCGGCATAAAAATGTTTTAATAAATAAATAAATAAGTACAGAAGTACTGCTATTATGACTAATACTAATATGAATAATAGTATAAAAAGAAATACATTTCATCATATTGTAGAAGGCTGTAACCAGGTGATGGTGATGATGATGATGATGATGATGATGATGATGATGATGATTTATATGCTGTCTGATTAGTCATAAGGGTCTCTGGGCTTACAATGCAATCAGCAAGTGCAATAAAACCAATAATGACAATAAAATCAATAATAAACAGCTGAAGGAAGAAAACTATTAATAACAAAAATAAAGAAAATAAAGTTGAAAATAAAAATAAAATAGAATAAGAAGGGGTACAACATTAAACTAACTAAAGCAACAATAACTATACATAATCTATCAAATTATAAAATGGCAGCAACAATAATAATACTAAGCTCTAGTACTGGACGGCATATAAGAACTTTAAATAAATAAAATAAACATTTAAAACATCCATTAAAATCACAAACCAACTGATTCACCTACAAAAGTGCCTGCAAAAGAGGAATGTCTTTAGCTTGTGTCTAAAAGAATACAGTGCCAGTGCCAACGTAATCTCATGCGGAACTGAATTCCATAATTGGTCGGACATGACTTCGCGACTAGCAACTTAAAAGAAAAGGCTCTGCTCCCTGCCATTCCCCACCTCACTTCACTCCAGGCTGGGATGCAGAGGAGTGCCTCAGATGGTGACCTCAGTGGCTGGGTGGGCATGTGTGGGGGAAGGCATGCCCTGGAATAGCCTGACCTCAAGCCATTTAGGGCTTTGCATTGTATTATGAGCACTTTGAATGGGGCCCAGATGGTGACCAGCAGCCAGTGTAGCCTGCATGAGACTAGTATCTGTGCTCATGAGTGCTGGTCCTTGTCAACAGGGAGGCTGCCTGATTTTGGACAGGTTGCAACGCCCAATCCATTTTCAAAGGCAGCTCCACATACAGCGCATTTCAGTAATCCAAGTGGGAGGTTAGCAGCACATGGATAACCTTGTGTGCCTTCCTGTTCAGTCTGATGTTCAGATGGTAACTGCTGATGGGGAAAGCGTTCCTACTATTCCTATCCTTTAAAGTGGAATCGGATAGGACAGTTCTTCAAATGGAGGACTGTCTTCTGTAAAAGAGGACACATAGGTGCCAGAACAATATCGGTGTTCATGTGCATTATCTTGCTGTTGGCCATTTGGTGAATTCATGGCAGAGATGAGTTTCCAGCCTGGACTTCCTGATTCATAGCTCAGTCTTTTAGCCAAGTTCAAAGGACTTCTTGAGATACAATGCATAATCAAGCCAGTTCCACCAAAAATCAGATGGTTTTTTTTTAATAATATGCATTCTCATAGCCTGAAATGACCCTTTGGGTGTGTAAAAGTATTTGTAGGGCAGCTGGGCATGGATCTCCATCATCTCTGCTTGAAAGCCCCAGTGTTTTCCTCTTGGGCAATGCCTAAAATAAGAGTTCCCAAAGCAGGTTGGGTACATCAGTATTTTCATTTTACAAGATCCACTGATGACATGCCAAACAGACATATTTTTTAAAGTATTTATTTTGTCTGGGTTATGTTTTGACAAATTTTTCTTGGACAAGGCAGCTAATGCCCTCTTCTCACTTCTACATTCTTTTACTGAGACAACTGTTCAGTTCTTCCATTTCCATGTTTCTCTGAGTAATTTGATGTGTGCATGGAGAAAAAATGGCCCCACAGTATAGCATTGCTAATACAGCCACAAGGAAGTCAACAGGGCTCCTAATTGCAGTTTCCTGACACATAAGCAGATATATAATGCACGGTCATTGAATGAATACAAAGCCATAATTCTACTGAAAAGTACATTTTGCTGGTGTTCTAAACAGTAGGGAAGCAGCTTGAATAGCTGGTAATATAAACCATCCATACATTTATCTGTTTCCAGAACCAAAGCCTGCAAGAGTATATGCACAATTAGCAATTGTTTCAGATGAACAGGACATCTGGTGAGTTTGCCATTTTCATGCTTCACAGTTTCTTTGAGTTGCTATTTAATTCTCATTTTACAATTTCCCTATTTTCACATGTATGGAGATATAGAGAAACTTACACTGATTTGATGTAGGGGAATCCAAATAACATGCACTTTTAATTATATTGATTTCTGGTTGAATGGAGTGTAATCACAGTATAAGGTCCAATCCATATATGGCTTTTCCTTCTATTTCAGAGAAAGTGCAGTTCTTATATATAAACAGTTCTTAATGTTAGCAGCGATGTATGAAATCCTAAACCATTTTTATTGAAACTATGGTAAGCACCAGTTTGTTTGGATTTTGATAGAATGGCCACATTCAGGCACAACATTAAAGCCTATCATTCAGAATGTACTAATACACACTGGCAGTTTACTCCTGCCTAGCTTTTCCTTCCACTGGGAGAATCTAAAGCTTTAAAAATCTCTAAATCCTAACCCTGGCTTGTCACTCCCCTAACAACCAGGAAAAGAAAAACAACTTCAAAGCCTGGTTTTATACTGTGGCTTATTAGGAGAGCAACAAACTAGCAGCCCAGCTTCAGCAATGTTTTTGCTTTCTCATTTGTTTCTGGTTTGTTTAGCCGATGGGAAATGCTGGAATGGAGTGATCAGGCAACATCTGTGAGCATGCTGCTCTTGAAGAATAATCCGGAAACTGTTGGCAGGAAGTGCTTAACTGCGCACTGCTTTTTCTATGCATTCCCTTTGCTTACAGCCAAAGTTGTCACTTCATGGGAAAGAGTGACCAGATGGAAGGAGATTGCAGGAGGAAAGCAGGAAGAAGGTTCACCAAAAGAATAGTAGAATAGTAGAATCTACGTAGGAGATTTCCCTCTGTGGAAAAGTTGCAAACAGATCTTACTACATCTTCCATTTGCATCTTCATTCTGACTGAAGTTTGACTTCAAGGTTTGGTTTCATGATGTTGGCTCATGCTTTCTCTGAAGGTTTGCACAATTTAGGAGGAGTGTTATCTTGGATACCTGGCTGATTTGTACTGATGAGTTCTCCTATGCTTGTGCTAAAGACTCCCTAATTTGCACTGGCATTACAATACATTGTAATGCTTGGCCTACTGGCATGTCCCATGATGCTCCACCAAGCCATCCTCCTCATGAGATATCCCAGATTTCTTCAGACATGCCAGGTATCATGATTTTTATATGTTGTACTTTTTGAGATACATACTGAAGTGCATGTTAAATTTATGATCCTGTTCTGGGGGAAGGGGGGATTGCTGCAGTGCGCAGATACTGCTAGTGAAAGTGTCCTGCCAAGCTTTGACCAAACAGCAGCAACTCTGATTAAGCAATAAGCCCACTCAGCCTTCAGTCACCTTCCTGCTTCAATGGTCTCCGCAATGGCTGCTCTCTCACTCTTGCTCTGTCTGTCTGTCTGTCTGTCTGTCTGACTTGCCTAGTGGACTGGAGAATAACTGTAAATAGGCTCCCGGCTCCCCTCCCCTGTAAGGAAGACCTAGCTGAAAATGTGCCTGTACGCATGTCAGCTCAGAAGTCAATCACATTGACTTCAATGGCGCTTATTCTTGGGAATGACAGCATGGGGGCTGGGCTACAATTGCTACCAGGATGGTTTGTCAACTGCACCATATTGATTAGTGCCTACCCCAGTGGTGGCAAATCTCTTCCTCATGAACACTGCAGCAGTGCCCCTTGAGAAATAGAAGGGGCTATAAAGTAGCTGTTCCCCAAGATTGCCCTGCTAGAGACACTGCAATCTTTATTTCTTTTAAACACTGAATTAGAGGCTTTGCATTATACTGGGGTTGGAGAAACATGTTACATAATACTGAATTCTTGATAAAACATTAATATACCAGCACATTTCAGTCTCTTAAAAATAATAGTTATTTGCCAATCGTATTTTTCCATTTATTTTTCCATCTGCAGAAATAAATAAAGTTGTGGCTATTGTATTTATTCTGTGATTGCATTCAGTTTCCCTTAGGCACTATCCAAGTATGTGTTTAAATAGCCAGTAGAATGGGAATTTTCATCAGCAAAGTCACACAGCATTTAAAACATAATGAAAGAACTCACCCACCCAACCCCAAGTTAGCACAACCAACTTGATTGCCATTGTTTGCAGAAACAAGGAATTAGTTGTTTGGTAGAGACCAGTAGTCCCACATACCAGTTTGGAGGGGTGGGCAGGTGGGAACAAATGACAGGAAATGAGAAAGAAGTTTTGTATTCAATCATAAGTTTAAAGAGTTGGGCAGAAGTTACTCATCCAACCTGGAGCATGGCCAAAATGCAGATTAACACCTCTGCTCCTGTGAGACATGGCAAAAGGCCCTCCATTGTTCCATTCCCTTTCCATCCATAACCATAAGTGATTGTGAGGTTTTCCATTCCAGTCAAGGCAGCTTGTTTCTTTGTACCAATGAACTGCTAGGTCATTGTTTTGATACATTTTCAGAGGCAGGAGTGTGGGCACATACTATAGTTTAGCACTCTTGGGCTGAGCCCTTTTAATCAAAAACTGGGATCAGATGCAGGTTTAACAAAAGCTATTGTTGAGAACTGCTTTATTACATTTCATGTAAACTGTAGGAGTCATAAGAGCAAAAGAGGACAAAAATCTAGCTTCAGGTAAATTAACTGCTGCCATGTTATTTATTCCATCAGTTCATAGATGTGATAATAAAATTATAAAGATCAACAGAAAATGGCACTTTGGTGACATGGAGTTGGGAATTATATGAGATCCATCAAGATCACAATGTACTACATCCTTACTCAATTTTAACTTTTTTTTCTTTTTTCTTTTTATTTCTCCAATGTATACAATGAACTGTTTTTTTCTTGATGGGATAATCTTTATTTTCAGCACATGCCTCAACATTAAAAATTGTGACTTTGCCAAAAATGGTTATCGATATCCCTTGTGCAAAAGTTGCCAGGACAGGATTCCACCTGCCTGATGCCAGCATGGGCAGAGCCTCACCCTTTTCCAGCTCAAACGACGAGCCAACTTTCCCATGCTGATGCCTGGTTACATGAAGCCCTGTTAGCAAGGCCTTTCTCTTTTCCAAAATATATATGGGGTGGGGGCACACGGAAATTATGCTGATGGCCACTGTGCATGTTTAGGTGCAGTACGGAGTTCTCCGCTCATGTGTTTCAAGATCCACATGTTGGGTGAGAGGCAGAGCTCTCCTCAGGAACAGGGCCACTGGTCTTGGTAATGTGCAAACTGGAGCACAATAGATTCAAAAGGGATTTTTGGGACCCCATGCTTTGAGGATTTCCACTACAGTTCAATTACCTACTCTGTAAAATACCGATACCAGAATCAGGATGTGTTTCTATAAAGTATGGGGCCCTGAAAAGTCAAGAACCTGAGTTTTTCCAGTGAGATCATCCAATGAAGTTGAATGGTGGGAGATTCAGGAAAGATAAAATGAAGTTCTTCATATAATACAGATTTGTGATGGCCACCAGCCTGGATGGTTTTAAAAGGGGATTTGGTAAATTCTTGGAGAGTAAGGATGTTAATGATGGCTACATATTACTTCCTAATCAGAGACGGGGTGACGACAGGAAACATGAGCAGGAGGGCACTATGGCACTCATGCCCTCCTTGTGAGCTTCCCAGAGGCAGCTGGTTAATCATGGTGGGAAGAGAATGTCGGGCAGGAAAGCCCTTTTGTTTGATCCAGCATAGCTCTTCTTAAGGTTTTTAAAATGATGCATGATGTTAGGCTTTTCCAGCTTAGCTTTCTTTTTTTTTTGGTTAATGTGTCATGACCTTTTTTTACGTAGGCTTAACATGCAACTTGCTCATCCCCTTGCTTTTATTGCCCAACTTGGTTCTCTTTGCTCTCTTTCATAGGTAGAAGGCAATTTATATGAGGGATTGACTTGCTAGACTTACCTTGGTTTAAATCGTGCTTCAGACATGAACTTACTGCATGGCTCCTCTTCCCCAGATATAGATAGAATATTGAACTTTAATACTGACTCTTGCTGGCACTTACAATGCAGGTCAGAGTTTGGCATATTTCTGTTGAAACAGGATACTTCTTGTTATTAAAACAGTTAGGAAGTGGTAAGACCAAAAATCCAAAAAAGTAGGTTTTCAAGTGAAGTTTGGACCTGGATCTATATTTTACTAAGTCTGGGGTTTGGAGTTGCCTTGAATTATATATTCCAATAAAGAAAAGTGTCAATGCAAAATAAGATAAAATCCTCCCCTGGTGATATAAATTGAAATTCCATGGCAAGTAATAAGCTAGGATACAATGTCTGAAGCAGAAAATAAAGTGAATGAATTTGGTCTGACGGCGAGAAGAGTGCTTTTCATTTAATGAAAGGTACAAAGAATTGTAGCAAATGTGCTAAAAATTAGGAGTAATATTTTGTGCAAAATGAAATCTGTATGTGAATGTCTTACTTGCCAGATGCTGTATTTAATCAAGGCAGCCCACATAGAAAGGCCTTTTATTTTTCCAGTTAGAGGTTAGTGGTTAGGTTCCTATCCAGAATTTGAAACTGAAGAGTTACAGCATGCAGAATAACTGCTGGTGTTTAATTTAAAGGATGACCCAATTGATCAGCTCTCTATGCAAGGTTAAAGTTGATCAATTGATGTCCCAGGGTCTATTGAAACTAAATGTATTGAGGTCGTCTCTGTCCAGATAATTAAGGTCACTGTATATTTCTTCTGAACATGAAGTGACTCTAGTCATTTTTGCTTTCAGTAAACGTTCACATATATAAAATTACATGTTTGTAACTAAATTGTTTGCATGGAACAGGGAGAATAATGTGTGCTATTCCTAATTTCTACCAGGGATGTGCCAAAAAGACTCACTGTTTTTCACAAATTGTTTCACAAATCCTCTTCCTTTCAGCTGTTTTTGTCTAACCAATATGAAATAATTGCTGTTCACTGGCAGTGGGTTGGATCCTCTTTCTTGTTCTGGAGCTTCTCCCATGATATGTTGTATTGTCTGAGTTTGGATGATACAATGAGAAAATGTGGTTTTTCATCATTGGTTGTTTATTTCATATGAACCCAGAGCCACCCAGCAATTAAAGCAAAAAAGCCTGTACCACTCGCTTTTCATGAACTTGCCAGTGACAGCTCTTCTACCAATATGAAAATGGCATTTTGGAAAGATCATCTTTTTCCCCAGTATTTTTCCTTTCCTCAGTATTTCCCCCAGTAACATACTCAGAAAAGTGCTATTTGGGTTGCTGCTGCTGCTGCTTCCTCTCCGACTTCTCCTGTCAGTCTTTTACAAGTATGGAAGGGCAAACCTACAGCTATCCAATGCAAGCAGTCTTTCTTGAGTAATCTTTTTGTTTAATGTTTCACCTGCCAAAGGGGTGCTTCATCTGCTCCATGAACAATCAACCCACCACAGCTTATCCACAAAGTGGCTTAATGTGATGTGTGAACTTAACTCCCAATTTCCTGGCACATCAATATCTTTTATTTAGTAAAAACTGTTAGTAATCAAGGAGGAGACCACATTTCATATAACACTATGTTAAAGAAAGCATCATAAAGAGGAATGCCTAAGTTACCTTTTTGGTCATCTCTTAACACCAAGGGAAAAGATGGAAATATTGTGGAAAGAAGATAGAATGATGGTTTGCAACATCAGTAAGAATTTTTCTCTTGCAAGGAAGAAATGCAGGCAACTTCTATCCTAAATTCTATTCATTCATAAATGTTTCAAGGCTTGTATTCCAAAAGTTAACAGTGCCTGCTTCTCTCAGGTGGTCAGTATCTTTAGAAACAGTTGTCTGTGGCAGGGAGGTTCATTGATGTTGCAAGACTCATGTAGATAGCTTTTGAGGCTCTTGAAATTAAGCATGTTTTTCATATTCTGTGAAATTGCAATGCTCTGAAACAAGGATTATTGACTCAGAGTAATATTTTAACAACAGCAACAAATATCTTAAACAAGAACAAAATCGTATTCCCATATTTTAAAATGAATGGAGGGGTCATGAATGGAGAAGGGAATAACTGAGAGTGGTATAAAACAACAAGTTCTTATTCCCAGAGTTATGGTAAGAACATTGGAAGCCAATTGGTCCAGTCAGTGCTGTTGACACTGACTAGGTTCATATAACAGGATAACACACATTCATAGAGTAAATGTGGGTTATTACTAAACCATGGATTATCCTTTTTCTGAACCCAGCTGAGATAATGTAAACAGTTCATAACCCAACAACAAATCTTGAATTCTTTTCATGGGCTGTTTGTGGTTAACAGGCCCTGACTTGTTAGCAACTTATAAGCCATATTTTAACAACCACCCGTGGTTTATTGACAACCTATAATCAATCCATACTTAACCCTCGAGTGTGGCTTATTGCCTTTACTGATCCCAGCCACTGACTGGCAACAGCTTTTCATGATTTCAGGCAGAAGTTTTCCAGTGTCGTGTGAAGATGCCGGCATGCAAACCGGATACTTTCTGCATGCAAAGCAGCTGCTCTGCTTCAGAGCTAGAAGACAGGATAGCTAGTTTTGATGCAAACAGAACAACCTTCCTATTCTGATGGACACTTTTGACAGCCTTCAATACTTGCTGTGTTGCAATGCTTACTGCAAACATTTTCCATAAGCTTCAGGGCTCTTTGTAAAACTATTCTATAATGCTATAGAATATTCTATGGCATAAATTGGTTAGTAACAGAGACCACATGCCAGTAGCATGAGCTACAGATGTGTCTCTGGAAGTCACACTTTGGGTCATATGAACTACTCAAAAAAGTATATATGCTTGTATATATGCTTTGAATTACCTCCAAAGGTTTGGTTATTACTCCAAAATTCTAGATACCATTCATTCTCAGTTCTGAAAAATGAATAATGCTGTGCCAGTGAGACAAAAATGCAAATATGGATCAAAAACAAAGGGAAATTAATTGTTAACTATTTTTATAGCCAAAACTGATGCAAAGTCCCACTTGCAATGGGGACATCACTGAAGCTGAGAGCAAAAGCAGATCTGGCTGCACTCCTTCCAGGTAAGCTGAGCTCCTGGAAGCTCCCTCCTGAGCTAACAGCACCAGCAAAGTCTCCTTTCTGGGTCAGAACAACCTTCCTTCTACACTTTCCATTTCTGGCCATCAGGCACCAGCTGAGCAAACAGGCTAGTTTCTAGCCAGCATGCTGCTAGTACAACCCACCATTTTAATTCCCCAGAAAGTTTCTGGGCCCTGTAGGAGCAATGTCTTGGAAATGCTGCTCCACTGGGGGTCTAGGACCATAAGTAGGAGGATTAATGATGGGTGCCAGTCCAGCGGCATAGTTTTCTGACTGAAGCCTCACATTTTGTGCTGTTGTAGTGGTCCTCCAAACATACGCGAGGGACAGTGGGGATCTCTCGAGCAGAAGTGGGGCAGTAAGTCCTCTGAAAGGCTCAGGACACTGGATGGTAGATGGTGCTAGGCCCTGATGACTGTCAAAATGTACTAGAAGCACATAATGTCTGCTCTATACCAGTTCATGAAAAGAAATCAAAGGCCATATAAAACCTGAAACTGTAAGTGACAAAAATGTTTTGCTCTGGTTCATTATTGATGGTGAATAGAAATTCGCTTCAGTGATACTTCAGAAAACAGCTTCCTTCCCTGACATTAGATGTGTTTATAATTTTGCAAAATATTAGATGGTTTGGAAGGAAACATGGCAAAGAAGCACTTTTTAAAAACCAAAAATCTAAGCCCAAAACATTCACTTCCTTTGCAGAAGGAAATGCTCAAGAGGATACCTTAACCCTAGTCACAAATTGACTAATTCGTTACAGTCTGCTTTTTACATTCATTCCCAGCTGAGAGAAAGTGTGATGAGCTCGGAAGGTCCCCAGCTGTGGGCACCTCATTAGATAAGACTGTCTTTTTTGCACTACTCTACGGGTAGCAGACATGCACTCATAAGAAAGACAAGGGTGACTTAAACTTTATCTTGAAAGAATGGTGGGTTCTATGACATGCAGATAAGTTGTGCTACTGATAGATAATAAATCACTGAAATGAGGCTTTTATTTTTCCAGATCACTAACATAAGGATGACTGTGGTTCAAACAAGGCACTAATAGGCTCACCTATTCATTTGTTAGCATTATATAATAGGAGGAAATGGGTCTGTAATGGCTTGCTTTCCCATAATATATTGGGTCAGAGTGTTCATCCAAAGGTTGTTTTTGTGGTCTCCAGGGTAGAGTCATGCTCCCTTCTATATCATTCATGCCAAAAGTAGCCTCCACTGAGTTTTGACATTTAAGGAGGTAAAAAAAGGCCAAACCTCAAGTTAAGAGCTAGTCGTTTTCTGAGGGTCTGATAAATTTGTTTAAGCAAAGGGTGAAAAATCATTTTGAAAACTGAGCATTCTCTCCTTTTATAAAACAAAAGAAATAAAAACATCAGAATTGCAAGCTTTGGACAGCAAATTGAATTCCACTGCCTCTTTTGTACCTTTGTTTTGTGTAACTTCTTTGTAGATGAAGGCACTTGAAACCTGTTTGCTAAACTTAACTATAAGATCTGGGGGAGAAAAATGTTAAGTTACATTTAGGATATTCTTGGCAATATGCAAGTTGCTTTTCTTGGAACACCTTGAACTTCTGTGACTGGCTCCAGGAGTCTCCATTTATTTGGGGCATCTGTGGAGTTGTGTGAATTTACGTGGAATGAATTTCAACCCTGGCCAAATGTGGGCTGGATTTGGTTTGGTACTTAAAACAAACGTAAACCTCGGTCTGGCCTAGAACAAAGTTTGAAGCTTATGCTGAATGGACAAGTTTGCACAATCTTCTCTCAAGTGCCAGTTCTCCCAAACATGTATGGCTCCAGATCTTTTTCAACATCAGTGGGGGATGTCAAAAACCAGCAAGTCGTTGTTAGTTAAGCCTTGATTTCCTGACACTTGAAGTTGCTTTTATTATTTGAGTGGCTGTTGAGTGCTTATTGTGAGAGAACATTTCAAGAGTACTTTTGGGCCACTCAGTCCTATAAAATTATTGGAGGAATTTATTTCTTGGGACTATGAAACATGTCACCAGAAATATACATGAATTGTCACAATAATAGAGCAAGGTCCAAGTTAAGCTAACCAGCTTTTTTACTCTTTCCAGGATTCATTTGACAAAATTGGCAGCAGTTGTGAATTAGCTTACTGCACACCCAACCAGGAACAGAGGATGGGCATATCTATTCTCTGATGTCCCCTTCAATACTGATGCCAAGATTCACGATCTTTTTTGTCTTCTATCCCTCCATTGCAGAGGTCACATGCCAGTTTTGGCCTCATCTCATGTGGTTCTCAGCCTAATTTCAAAATCCATCTGCATATGTATGTATGTATTTAAAACATTTCTATACTGTCCTTTGACCAAGAGTCTCAGGACAGTCTTTCAATAAAAGAAAATGAAGCAAAGCATCATCGTCTCCAAAATCCCAATTAAAACGACAATTTAAACCTTAAAATCTTGGGAAAATACAAAGGTTTTGGTCTGGCATAGAAAAGAATAAAGTGTCTGCACCAGGTGGATCTCTTTGGGGAGCATGTTCCATACCTGGGGCGCCACCACAGAAAAGGCCCTTCTTCAGGTAGCTATTCTCCTAATCTCCTTCAAAGACGGTCCCAAAGAAGGACCTCTGGCCCAGATCTTAAGGAGTGGACAGACACATAGGATCAATTCCAGCTTCTTGCAGGAGCAAGCGGTCCCTTCTGAGGGAGTTTGCTGGGTGGACATTGAGGACAGAAAGAGAAATGGGTGGCAGGAAAAGAAAGAAAGGTTGACTTACCCACCTTTGGCTCCATGGGCTTCCCACCACTGGCTTTGGTCCCATCCAGTGTGGAGCCTTTGACAGGTTATGAATGAGGCAGTGTGCCCTTGATGGTAAAACATTGCCCACACCTTCTCCACGACCTTGTGACAGACTAGAGTAACCCATTGAATTGAACAGGAAAATGTACGGAAGGCAACCTCTTTTGGGTTCCCCTGAACAGTACCCCCTGGCAAAATTAGATGCTGGCCAGGGCCTTAAATCCTTGATATATTATTGAATGAATATCTTGTTTCATTCTAAAAATGGTGCAGTGTTACCAGCAAAATAATAGCCTGCTGTTGATATACCCAGAAAATACTGACCAGCATAGGAAGTCATTTCTCTTGCTAAAAGTAAGCACTTTTCCACCTCTAAAATGGATTGTGTTATATAAGTACATTACATCACTTTATCTTTTAAAGGCAGTAAACAACAGACTTTACATTGTCAAGGCCTGCTACAGAACCTTTTAGCACATCCATTTTTGATATATTTGTTCCAACTTGGATAAAAGGAGAATGATTAATCCGATTTATTAAACAAGTTTTTGAAATGTATAAAACCCCTTTTGGATTTAAATTAAGAGAGCAACCATGCTTTTTCCAGCTTGTCTCAAAATGTGCAGCTGCTGCTTCATTATAACCCTGTGTTAAAAAGCACCCTGCAGGAATACGGAATGGATTGCACCTTTAGCATGCACGTATTCAATGCACTACTGCATCAGAAAGCATCAGTCTCTAGCGTTGAGGCCAGAGCTCTTTTCTAATTTCAGATCTGGGAATCTGGAGATCCTGTGGCTTCTTAGACACTCCTAGACCTAGGCAGGATCACTCTGCCTGTGATTTAAAAAAAATCAAGGTACCTTTAGGCTAGACATGGATGAATTGAGCAGTTTCAGTTTTTCTGTGGTTTTTTCCCCCCACATTTAGGTATAGCTCCTATCTAACATTGATTTTAAACTTTGAAAATTTAGACATATTTTAACATGCATCACTCACATTAAAAAGTGCAATTTGACATTGAACTTTGTCTAATATGCGCTCCCTACTCCCACATTTCCTAACATAATGAAGTTCTCAATCTTATTTTCACAAAATATGCATTCTCCCAGGATATGCAAGTTTATATACAAATTTAACTGCAGATTTCAAAGCACAACTGAGTTTAAGGAACCTACTTATGCTGAAGGGCAGATGCTCACCTGAAGTGTGGTTCTGGTCAACCTGGACATTCATGGGTACGTTGAGTCTGAAGAATCATGTGAGGTCTTGTAAGCACGGTCAGTTGAATGAGCTTGCACATCTCCCATGGTTGTGAGTCCTGCCCTAGTGGCACTCCCAGCCATAGCAACTTTATGGGGATGGTTGGAAGTCTGATGTGTGTGCCTGCACACCATCCCCTGCCCATTTTGGGTGTGTGCATGTAAATGACTTCATAAGGTTTGGGTCAGATCACCAGTTGTTACACCAGGGGCATCATGCCTCTATTTCTGATGCTCAGGACTGAACAGAGGTGCTCATGAAGCCACAAGGTCACTATCTAAGGCACACAGGTGGCATTAGTAGGCTTTGCCTGTTGTGGGGAAAGTGGAAAACTAGGTGGGAAGGAAACAGAATGGAGTACTGAAGAGGAGGATATGACTGACTGGCTGGAAAGATGAACAGGGGTACTTTATACTGCAACATGTTGTTGCACTTCTCACGTGTGTGTGTGTGTGTGTGTGTGTGTGTGTGTGTTTCAATAAAGGAAATGAAACACTGGTTACAGTGTTAATAGTACCCTTCAGAAATATGAGCTGTTGCCCAAAGCACCGCATGGGAGCAAGTTCTGTAGAAATGAACAGGATTTTGAAAACCTACTCAGGAACCCAGAGAAGTGCTGATAAAATGCATCTGTAGGTGCAAGAGGATTGGCCAGGTTTTCCTTTGAATAGCAGCCTATTTGAATGCATAGGGTGCTTCCCCAAAGGGACCCCAATATTTAAAGGAATTTGGGGAATGCATGTCTGGGGCAGGTGGGAGGATGGGAACTGAAAAATCTCCATGTATGTGACGAAAACTACATGTGCCACTTCAGATTCTGATCTTCGTCCTTTAAGGTTCACCACAGTCAATATGTCTTCTCCTTATTCTGCCAATTGCTGAGGAAAGGGAGAATAAGGGAGAAATGAAAATAAAACCCCAATTAATGTTGGTGTAACTGTATACCATTTGGTAACTCAGCGGTTCAACCTACAGTATGTTGTCCTTGGATCTTGTAACACTTCCCTTCGCAGAAAAAGAGCCAAAGTGAGCATTTTAACCTGAGCATTGTGGTTTTAATAAAAACATTGCTTTTCATTTAAATTGATTGGAAATGTCCTCTGCAAATATTTTACTTTGTTAAAGGAGAAGAAATATGGAGCTTTGCCACTGCATAGTACTTTCCAGGACTTTCTTTTCTTTTAAAGACTGGATAATTAAGTACTCTCTAACTAACCTATGACTAAGAGTGGCCCAAAAGAAAGGAGGCAAGTCCTGGAGGACATTCAAAACACTGAAATGATCAAAGCCTTGAATAAATTAGAGGCTTACAGAAAGAGTTGCACTAATAATGTTATGAGGAGACTAAATTTGGCAAGAGGTGATCTTCTCCCAAGCTGCTGTGCCAGTTCATAGGTGGCCAGATGGGGGCGCTAGGAATTAAACTGGTACAAGGACAAAGAAGCAACCACTATGTGGTGTTATGATGGAATTGCAAGCTCATTAGAATGGTCCTGCAGGGAAGTGGGTTGACATGGATGGATAGGAACAGGAAGCTGATAACACAGCAAGGATCAGTGTCATTGTGGCACATGGCTAAGAATCTGAGCCAGCAAACCTCTGACCCAAATCTCACTCTGAGGGAAAAGCAAGGGGGCAAAGCTTTACAATGCTACTGGAAAATTAAATGCTGTCAAATAATAATATTTCTGCATTGAAATGATCCAGTGCACTTTGATAAAGTTTTTCTTCAGGGGCACAATTTTCTGACTGAGGGAATTTTTCTCTGTGGTATCTCCCTTGAATAGGAGAGCTTGACTGTGTCCTTGACAAAGGTCAAAATCAAAATTTGCTGGACATTTTATAAGGGGAGTTTAGAAGGATACTGTAGTACAACATTTCCATTGGTCTAATAAGGTTTTACTTCTGGCTTCTGTATGTTTGATGCTATCTTCTTCCTACCTATGTTTGATGCACTTCAAATCACTCACTGTCCTTGAATTTCACAGGTGGCCTCAGATTAGACAAAATTATGGAGGGCAGGCTTAGCTATAATCAGTCAATATGTATGTCCCGAGGCAGCATACATCTGTGTGAATAACAGGGAAAGACCATCACTACATCCTGCTTATGCACTTCTAGGCGCATCTAGCTGGCTACTATTAAAATCAGAATATTAGATTAGAAGGACCTCAGTTTAATCAATGAAGGCAATTGTTGACTAAGTTCAACACACTTGAGTTGAGTATGGGTTGACCCTGGGTTGTCATTAAAGTGTGGGTTTTATTGAAACATAGGTGATATTGTTGTCTGAACCAAGTTGAGATAATACATCTACAAACCTACAGTTCGCAATCCAGCAACAAACCATGGCTTTTCTTCATAGGTTGTTCATGGCCAATAAGCCATGATTTGTTAGCTCAGCTGGGTTCATTGAGAATCCACATTCAACCTGTGCTCATCCTTTGAGTGCAGGTTATCGTGCTGTTTTAATCACTAATTTTGTTCCGTGCTCCAGCGGAGCAAAGCTCAGGGAACCAAGGTTCCATTTAGATGCCAGGAAGCACTTCCTGACAGTTAGGACCCAGACGGTATGGAATGGGCTTCCACGGGAGGTGCTTGAGGCCTATCGCTGATGGTTTTCAAAGATAGGCTGGACATGCACATGGTGGGCATGTCGTGAGCAGAGCCGGCTAGAGCCGGGGGGTCAGACTAGATGGCCTGGAAGAGCCTTTCTGACTTGCTCTGTTTCTGTTTCTATGTGTCAGTGTCATGGTAAGAATAATTTGAGTACCAATGAAGGCTCTTTAAAACTGATGTGCATCTAAGGAATTCAGAAGGAAACAGCTGGGAATGGACAGGTTAAACTGCTTGGTGGTGCTGGTCTAGAGTGAGAACCCTTATGCTTAGAGTGGAGTAAATGCACAGTGGAGTAAATACATAATTAACTGTTCCTCAATTCAGCAAACATTGAAAAGGTGAGACTCCCAAATAACATTTTACACAGGTAGCACATGATACCCCAAACAGCTTGGAATCAGGGAATCTTGGAAATTCCTGCCCCAAAATCATGTTAAGCAGCTTGAGATATTACCTTAAGAGTATCTCTCTTTTGTGCACCAGGTGCTGGTGGAGAAGATAAAGCAAGGAAGGGTCTTTTCCGTGCTTGTGCTTAAACAATGCAACGGTGGTCCATTTCTCCTAATCATCCCACCTGCTTTTTATGGAACTCTTAAGATAATCTTCTCTTAATGGGTATTTGTATTCAAAACATGAGGTGATGATAATACACTTTTTAGTTATCTCGCAGCTGCTACCTTTTGTTATGATGCTGAGGACAGGTGTTTTTTAACTGTTTTCCTTATTGTTAGTGCACATGCACGCGCACACACACACGCACACACACACAAATTGATTTAAATCCCACCCATTGTAATATAAATTGGGGAATGAACAGATATTTGTAAAGTCTGGGTGAGACTTCTCATCACAACTTTTTGTTCCATCCAGGCAGCACACTCATGCTAATGAACAATTCCAAGTAAGGGAACAAGTGTCAAAAATTGGTGCTTTGACAATAATTTGATGTGTCTCTGAGACAGAGGACTTTGGCGGAGCAGCTTTGCATAAGATAATTGACCCTCATCAGGATTAGAAATAGACTATATGTGAGAAAATTTCCTTGTAAGGCTATATACCATTCTTATCATCAGAATTACTTCCAAGTCCCATTATTTCAAATAGAATGACACTGTAATTTTTTAAGGACAGGAATTTCCAATTATATTTGGAGAATGAAAATAATATGATGGGGATTTGGTGGAATTAAGATACAGGTATTTCTCTTCTCTCCTTGCTGTAGTGAAGTAAAAGAAAGATGTTATTAATTTGTTGGGAGATATTCCTAAAGGGTGCTAAGGGTGCCATCTTATACTTTTAGACAGAAAAAAGTTCTTCAGTTCCCACTACTCCCCAGTCAGCCATACTTGATGCATACATAGTTTCTAGCAGGGGGTTTCGGCACCCAGCATTTGGGGGTACAGGCATGATTTCTGCAATAGATTAAAATATGTATGGGCAGCTGTTGAGGATGTAGCCATGCACAAAGGGATGTTCCACGACTCACTGGCAGAATGCAATATTTGCCAAGTCCTACCCCTGGCATCTCCAGGTAGGCCTGGAAAATTTCTGCCTGAAGCCCTGGAAAGCTGCTGCACCAAATGAGGTGGACCAAGCATCTGGCTCATAATGAGGCAGCATATTTTCAGAGACATGCATAAGGCATCACATGGCTAGTCTATGTAGGGCTGCGTGGAGGAGATTTTTCCAGACTGGAGTGAGCTGAACTTTCACTACTGAAAACTTCTTGGAAGTCTCACTGAAGTGAACTAAAACGTATCAGGCTCTAAACTCTGTAGTTTTTATTTTTGGTTTATCTCATATGTTTGGAAACATATCACACGCATCCTTTTAATACTATGTGAACACTTTCTTGCAGAAACACCATCATCTGCTTGCTTTCAACACTCTGCTTATAATTTTTGGAGCTGCCAATATGTTCTTCAACACATTTAATTAGACTTCACAGCAATTATCTCCCTAAATGTTTGTAGTATCTTGTAAAGCTCAAATAGTGACATGTTCAGACAAGACCAGATCAAACAAACTAGCCAAAGAGTTTTGGCCCAGTTATTAGAACCAAAGGAGGCATGATAGTACTAGAGACATTTCTTTAACTGTGGGGTCTGTCCATATCATATAGAAAGTGGGATGGAATAAAATTTTAAGAGCAAAAGGAGTGTGTGTATAAGGGGGGGTGGGGACTGCTACACTTTCCTTCCACCATATATCTGTTCCCCTGAAAAGTTATTGATAAAACCATGGGATCTGAGCAATCAGTGGCTACCACCAAGTTTTGTTGTGGCTCATTGTGGGCTGATCAATAAAAATGTTTCATTTCTTTGAAAAAGACAAATTACATGTTGGACATGGTTTGGAAAGGAATTGAAAATAAAATTGCTAAGACCACTCTCCCTTAGGCAATCCTGTGGGGTGACCACACATAGAATTGGAGAGGGCTAATGAGGATCATTTGAAAAGTGGAATTGTGTGTGTGTGTGTGTGTGTGTGTGTGTGTGTGGTGCGGGCAGGGTTGGCTGTGGGCAGCTGCTGCACATTTAAGGCCATAAGGGATGGGATCCTTCCCCACACATGTCGTACTGCAGCTGGGACAGACATGTGCTCTTGATGCCTGAATCCTGTTGTATTTGTGCATGTGTGCAAGCCCTCCACATACATGAGGCAGTGGCTGGCTTATTCATGGTTTTTGACCAGGATATGCTCTTCCCTTTAAATGAAGGGCTTTTTAAAATTTGGATTTTTTCACATAGTTCATTATTGTCAGCTGGGTGCTGAGTTTTATAAGCAGAAACCCATTCATGCAAATGGATCTTTCCTATCCTGTTTTCCCCCACCCTGTGCAGCCCCATCTGCTTCCCAAAAAGCAGAGGTTTGAAGACTCAGAGTGACTTGTGGCACAGAGTGAAAGGATAGGATTACCAAAAAATCACATGGTGTCCCCTTACACTTTCACAAGTTTAAATCCAATCCCATATATTTATACAAACAAGCTCTAGATAGAAATGTAGGAAGCTTTTTAAAATACCAATATTGGAAAGAATAATAGAAGAAATGTTTAACCTTTTGACATGCTATAACCAGATTTACTGTGTTAAGCTATGGGAAATAATTAAAGACCAGTCATAATAAAGTTAATGCTAAAAATAAAAATAACGTGAATGTTAACAGAAAAATTGGTATGTTCTTTCCAATAAAAGCACAATTTGTTATAGATAAAATGTAGTTTGTTATTTTATGCATTGGTCTTGTTTCCTGTCATGTAAAATATACAAAATGTCAAAATTAAATGGCTCATGTCCTGTTAAACTCTTCAAAAGAAAATCACATTGCTAGATGATGGATACCAAGGCAAATATTTCTGCTGGGTTTTTGTATTAGTCCAGTTTGGCCACCAACATGTGGCAGCTTCTTCTCTTTCTGAGTCCTACAAGAGCTGGGCACAGCTGCAGAGCTTCCGCTCACACCATTTCACCAGGGGCCTGCTACTTGTGCAGTGGAGACTCAGAGCTTCCTGGCATGGGAAAATAGCAGAATTGCTTCTTTCCAGATGGGGGCAAGTTCCTGCAGCTCCCTTCTGAGAGCTCTGCTGCCCTGCCCCATTCCAGAAATGGACCTTCCTGCCCATTCCCTGGTACACTAACAGTGTGTCCTACTGCCATGTCGACAGCTTGGATACTGCCCCTGTGGACTTGTTTCCTCTTTCTTTGGCTGCTCAAGGTGTCTTGAAACCATCCGATTTGTGGGCTATGGCTAGGGGCAAGCTTTAGTCCTGGATCAGATGCACTTTTTGCTATTATTCGGTGTATGTTGTTAGGTCTCCATGTGAATTATTAGGATTACTATTCCTAATAGTAATTCTAGTTAGCAGCAACTAGAACTGGGTCTTAGCAGCAGAAGTGCAATACTTAAATTCCAGATATTTGCCTATTTCACTTGCCCATAAGGGTAGGATACAGTTTGACGCAAGGATCCTAAACATTTACAAAGAAAGCAAAAGCAGGATTCCTGCGGCCTGGATGAGGCTTTTATTTTCAAAGAAATGTTCTGCTAATCAATCAGCACATTGCATACCACTGAAGGGTTTCAAATTACTGCCTACAGAACACTTTGCATATTTGTCTGTGTTTTTGACATTCAGTTGACATGGCCTTATGACAGAGTATGTCCTTATTAGCCATGGGCATGTTCCCCCCACCCACTGCACCCTCAAGAAAAGTTTATGCCAACTTCTGTTCTAATTATTTCATGAACAAATAGACAATGTCTTTCTCTCCTAGGGAACTGTATGATTGTTGAGGTTCCCCAGTGTAAATAGAAGACGGGTTATATAATGATGCCAGTAAGCGAGCTGGCACCATAGAATAACACACACAATGGTATTAAATTCTAAACATGGACACATTGCTCTGTTTTGCTGCATGCTCTTGATGTCATTTGATTAGCTGATTAGAATTTGATCTTCTCGGAATAGGTGTGTTCTCCCTTTGAAAGTTGCCCAGGGCAGCAAACAAGCGGTTTGTTCTGACTTATCATGCAAATGTGAAAACACCATTCCTCCCAAACAATTTGAAAGGCATAGAAACACCACTGCCTGGTTCATGACTACAAAAGTTAAAATGTGGTGCAAATGAGTTCCAGATTTGCCATTGGCACTTAAAATAACATATGCAAATCAAGCAAATGTTCATAACTTGGCTGCTTGCATAATATACTTCAGTTCACAAAATGTGGAATTTAACTGGGTCCACATTCATAAAAACCACATGCTGCATTCCACCAGGCCTGGTGCTTCAGTGCACATCAGACTAGATTCAAATCACAGGACATTCTCTTCTATGTATACTAACTTGTATGTATGGTAAGTCAGGAAAAGCATTCTACTCTAGCCTTCTTCCTGTTGTGTTAGTTTCTTTGTGCAGGGAACTTTTGGTTTTGGGCTTCATTGCACTGTGATGTCTTTGCACTGTGATGAAGGACTGGAGACAGGCAATGATTATGATCATTCAAGAGGGACTCTCATTAGAGACTGTCAAAGTACAGCAAGCAATTTGCTTACAGTAACCATGCCAGAGGCTGTGGCTGATTAGGGTTCATGCAAAGACTGAGTTTTGAGATGAACATATCATCCTATGACAATGGTAATATCACCAGTTTCCTCTTGGGGGATGCTGCTTGTTTGGAAGTTCTCCCACTGTCAAAATTACCCCCTACTAGTGTGAAAATTTATATACCAAAGGAGTATAGACTTCTGGTAAGATATGATTTTGACTTGAGAATGCTTCTCCACAAGCACATGCACAAATATATTAATCCTCCAATTACATACAAGCCATATATTTTGCATACTTAGCTTAATTTGCATGAGTTTTATGCATATGGAACAACCAAACAAACATTGCTTGGACATTTTGCATTGCTTTTCAAGTATTGCTATATTCCCACCAAACAAGAGCAACAAGAAAAACCTATTTTTCTTAATTTGGATGAGTATTTAAATTTTGGGCACTGTACTTGCTTCAAATGCTCCTCTGGAATGGTGAGGGCTAGACAGTTATTGACAATAGACAGACAGACAGCTTTCTGAAAATCTTATTCTTTTAACAACCTGCTGAAAACTTAGCAAAAGCATACCCAGGGACACCTGCTGCCCTTAAGGCCATGAGTTACTCACCCAATGGTTCTGTGTTTGTTTTGAATCAGGAACGAATGAAGCACAAGTCCTGCGGAGGAGCTTGGTCTACATTATCCCTGATGTGTAAAACTTTATAAACATTTTCTTGCTGCAGATCCAAATCAGCTGTGGCTAAATCTATTCCGTTATTCCTCTATAGTAATGGGGCATTCAGTGACATTTGGAAAGTAGTCAGTTCAAGCATCATGCTAAATATAATGCTTCTTCTTTATTTATTCATGGTTATATGCTGCCTGTTTTGCTTCCAAGGGACTCAAGGTGGCTTATACCATTCTCCCCCTCCTTTCAGTCCTATCTGCACAACAACCCTGTGTAGGCTGGGCTGAGAGTCTGTGACTGGCCCAAAGTCAGCCAGCGAGCTCCATGTCTGAATTGGGACTAGAAGTCCCAGACCCACAATCTGAGCCCCTATACCACACTGGCTCATGGTGTCTTACTTCATTACTTGTCCCTTGTTCCAGATGCAGGCTATATAGCTCAAGAGAAGATGAATGAGTATCAGAGAACACACTAAGGTTTTATCAAGTGAGTTGCATTCTGTGTAAGTCTAACTTGTCCTTTTCAGTGGACCTGCTCTATGCATGCCCTCTCTTCCCCATCTGAATCTTATACACAGGCTTCTCCACTGTAGATGCTCACACCAATGAGACCAGTAGGATTCCTGATGCCAGGGGTGCTGTTCGGAGTATGGCCCCACTCTGTGGTCATCGCATGGGGTCCCCTTTGCACAATTTGCGTAGGAAATACCCCATTTACTTCATTAAGTTTTTCAAAGGAACAGCTGAATTAGTCTGTCACAACAAAAACAATTTAGAGTCTTGTGGTGCCTTAAAGCCCAACTTTTGTGAAACGTGTGCTACTCATCCAATCTGCTCTAGTTTGAAGCAGGTATGCCTAAAACTACTGAGTAGACTGGTTTACATTGTCCCTGAAATATAAAGTTGTACGAAGATTCTTTTTGCAACTTCACAAACTCTTTACAAACGTTCATCAGATATCTGAAGTGCTATGCTAAGTTACAAGTATTTCTATAAATGGGGGATCAAAGGGAAATGAAATACATAAAATATAGACAATGGGAATTATACTATTAAAGGTGACTCTTCACAAGGCATGGTTCTTAACAACAGAAGTTTACCTGAGGCCCCCACATTTTAAAAATATGTAGAAGCTACAGTAAATTCTTCAAAAGAACTTGTTTTTTTTCAAAAGGAGCAATCCTTTATAATTCTTGATATAAACATTATGTAAATCTCTGGGGAGGTATTTAGATAGACTCCCTTTCCAAATTCAGAAGAGCCAAGTGTGGATATTATCTAAGTTTAATTCAAATCATATGAGGTCTTTTTTCATTTTTGCCATATTCTGATTTTAATTGTTTTCAGTTTGGCAAAAATGTCCACCTAGTTATGGGCAGCCCTAACTTGTATAAATGAAAAATTTTAATAAAGTTTATAGATAAATTCAGTGTCAAAAACTCACTGAATTTTTTTGAAAAAAAAGATAAAAAGCACAAAAGCATTGTTTAACCAATAAAAAAAATATCTAGCTTTGCAACTCATTGAGAAATGGAATAATAAAACATGTGTTTAGGAAAAAATCCTTTAAATTCTAAGACAGGATCCAAATTGAGAAAGCATTACCACCTTTTCAGAATTAAAGTATGAGTTAACTGGTATGATTGCAACTTTCCGTTCATTCCACCACTTCCATTCTCCCTTCAGCTTCTGAAGACTGCCTTCCAAAGCCTTAGTCGTGACAACATCTTTGGGGTGGGTGTGGAGATGTCCAAAGAATTCCTGGGATGCTGTCCAGTAGAACATATGATTACTTTGTCCAGTGGACTATATAATTGCTTTTGAATAATTCTAGTTGTGTCAGAATTGTATCCATTTATTCTTTTCCATGGAGGCTGGCCTGGTTATCCTATGTAGAATGCAGAAGAACATTGCTTATAGAACTGATCATGTTGGAAGATGGGCATGTGAATGCACCCTTAATATTAGGACTGGCATTTTGAAGTGCTGTAATAAGCACCTAGATAATGTAATTTCCTAGGTAGATATGGAGGTGGGTTTCTTGGAAGCTCTGGTTCCTGCTTTTTTTAAAGGTTATTGATGAATAGCAGTTTTTTGATAGGAAGCCATCTTAAAATAGGGTTTGTTGTTGTTAGTTGCGAAGTCGCGTCTGACCCATCGTGACCCCATGGACAACATTCTTCCAGGCCTTCCTGTCCTCCACCATCCCCCAGAGTCCACTTAAGCTCACGCCGACTGCTTCAGTGACTCTATCTAGCCACCTCATTCTCTGCCGTCCCCTTCTTCTTTTGCCATCTATTGTTCCCAGCATTAGACTCTTCTTCAGGGACTCCTTCCTTCTCATTAAGTGGCCAAAGTATTTGAGTTTCATCTTCAGTATCTGGCCTTCTAAAGAGCAGTCAGGGTTGATCTCCTCTAGGACTGACCGGTTTGATTGCCTTGCAGTCCAAGGGACTCACAGGAGTCTCCTCCAACACCACAGTTCAAAGGCTTCAATTCTTCGGCGCTTATGGTTCAGCTTTCACAGCCATACATTGCAACTGGGAAAACCATAGCCTTGACTATTCACACTTTTGTTGGCAGGGTGATGTCTCTGCTTCTTAGTATGCTGTCTAGATTTGCCATAGCTTTCTTCCCCATGAGCAAGTGTCTTTTAATTCTTGGCTGCAGTCCCTGTCTGCGGTGATCTTGGAGCACAGGAAAATAAAATCTGTCACTACCTCCATTTCTTACCCATCTATTTGACAGGAAGTGAGAGGACTGGATGCCATGATCTTATTTTTCTTAATGTTGAGTTTCAAGCCAACTTTTGTGCTCTCCTCCTTCACCTGCATCAAGAGGCTCTTCTTCACTTTCTGCCATTAGAGTGGTATCATCTGCATATCTGAGGTTGTTGATATTTCTCCGGACAATCTTAATTCCAATTGGTGATTCATCCAGCCCCGCCTTTCTCATGATGTTCTCTGCATATAAGTTAAATAGGCAGGGCGACAGTATACAGCCTTGCCAAACTCCTTTCTCAATTTTGAACCAATCAGTGGTTCCGTGTCCAGTTCTCACTGTTGCTTCTTGACCCACATATAGGTTTCTTAAGAGACAAATAAGATGGTCTGGTACTCCCATCTCTTTAAGAACTTGCCACAATTTGTTGTGATCCACACAATCAAAGGCTTTAGTGTAGTCAATGAAGCAGAAGTAGATGTTTTTCTGGAACTTCCTAGGTTTCTCCATGATCCAGTGTATGTTGGCAATTTGATCTCTGGTTCCAAGGGTCTGTTGTATATCTCAGAAAAGCAGCATGACCCCACTGCAGTATAACCGTTAGAGTGTTGCTGTAGGACTCTGAAGATCTGCATTCTAGTCTCCACCCACTGGATGACTTTGGGCCAGTCAGCCTTACCTACCTCACAATGTTTTTGTGAGAAAAAAATAGAGAGGAAGATGTTTATGTACACCACCTTTGGTTTTCTGAATGAAAATATAATAATAGAAATGTTACATAACATAAAAATAATTATAATTAAAAAGTGCCGGACTGCTTTCAAACACCATCATTTATTATTAAAATTCAATGAGAAAACAAAGGCAGGGGAATGTGGATTGGAAGGAGAAAAACAACATGGGAATTGTTCTTGGTTATTGGCCATCAAGGCTCTGAGTCCTCTATTGTTTTGACTCTGAAGAGATTATACAGGCCTAATCACTCATCTGGGCTACAACTCCCCCCTGCCCACCCACCCACACATCTTACAAGGCATACCCAAGCTAGGCCTCAAATAGACTAAACACAACAAAGTCTACCACCCAAGGCATCTGGGAGTGACATCCCATTGTCAAGATGGGCTACAGAAAATTGAAACTACGTATTAGCTGGCTTTATCTGGAAGCAATATGGTGACGTGCTGTAAACATAACTTTTTCTTATATGTCTGTACTGCAGCAGGTTATTTCTGGATACTATTGCTATCTTGTTGATCTAGTTTGTCGCTTCAGTGAATGGTTGTTATAGACTAGGATGCGCCTTATCTAAATCTTTAAGTTTTGAATGCCTGTCTGACTGGAACATATGTAACTGTATGGGCTAGGTAGCAGACAATGGATCTTGTGATGTGTAATGTTCTAAGTAGCAGCTACAAGCATGCTGATAGACTGCATGGTGTTCAGAACTGTATCTATCTATACGGTGGAATTTGTATAATTACACAGTACTGTCCAGAAAGTGAACCTGAATCATGGATTGGTTTCAGCTCAAGTTGCCTGTGGATGAAAGTCATTACATGTCTGGGTAGGATTTCTCAAAAGCCTCTTTGAAGAACATATTTGTGGTTAAGGCAATCTCTTCACAAACACGATAGCTTTACTTCTTTACTCTATAAACACCCAGAGAGATTTTGTGAGTCTCTTTGTGCATAGACTAACACAGGAAGATCAGAAATTTTTCCAGATGGTTCATCGTAATATTCTCAGCAATGCATTTTGCTACTCTGGGAACTTTTTGCAAATGCCTTCTGCATATCCTACAAAGTTTGCTCTATCCTGCGATGTCTCTATTTCTTTCTTCCAGGATATTTCCCCCCTGTATATTTTGGTCTGTTGAATATCTGGCATCCTAGGCAGTCTGTGTTTTTCCACTGATTTGTTCTGCTCAGTGCCCTTGTCAGTGCTCCTGTGAACACTATTATTTTTGATTGTTGTCAACTATATTGTGTTGGAATCATCGCCCCTCATTAATTCCCATTACTAATATTTCAACAGAATAATACTTCTACAGTTTCTAGGAAAAAATAACCATTGTGTTTCAGGCCAATATTTCCATATTCCAAAGAATGGCTTTATTTTAGCCAGGGTGTGTATGCAGTGAAACTAACAATAGCCTTAAAAAGCATTCTAGCCAGTAGAGTCATAATTTACTTCTTAGTATGCCCTATTGTCTTGTTATCTGAAATATGAGAACTGCTTCTTCAGTAAGGCAGAAGATACAATTCTTGTATTTCTCACAAAGTGAAGTATCAGACTGAGCTTTAAAGTAAGCCAAATATGACACTTTGGTGTTCCATAGTAGCTACACAGCTATCATTTTCTCCTTAATGTTTAAATTAATTTTTGGGTCATCATCAGGCCATGAAGGGAATAGACTTTGGACCTTCCACCCATGCTTTACCAATGAGTTTTTGTAACTGGCACGAGAATAAAAACTTCTAATGATAAAATTATACTTGTTATTCTAACAGAATTTAATGATTTAAAATATTTGATTAATATTTGACTGGTATCATTTAAACAACCAAGTGGGTCATAGAGCCTTCCCTAGAAGCAAAAATGACAAAACTGAGGTTGTCATACTATATGAAAAGGCAAGGCTCACTGGGGAAGACAATCACGCTATGGGCTGAATCCATAAAGGAAGCCACATTCTTGAATTTAGAAGAGCCTAGTGGGGCTGCTATAGACAGGGCATTTTGGAAGGCTTTCTTTCATGAGGTCCCCCTAAGTTGAAGATGACTTGACAGTATATAGCAAAAATATGATTTGACCAAGCATTTTTCCACTTTCTAACCCTAGTTCTGTAGAAAAGCAAGGTACAGATGCATCATATGAGATGCATGATTTCTGTAGCAAAATTTGACTGCAAGCATTGTGGTTAAGAAATCCAGCATACAAAAATCACAGAAAAAATAGCATATCTGCCAACTTCATTCAGTTGTTACCAACCATAAAAGACACACGAATTGTCACCTACACATGGAAGATTGCTGATAATCTTTGGCCCACTCATTTCCAAGGTGGTCTTTGATGCAGAAAATGTTCTTCTCACCTATCTCCACAGCCCATCTCATATTCCAAATATTGTATTGCATTAAAGCATCAGTAAAAAGATAACAGCTGTAAGATGACTTGTTGACGCAGAAAGAAGTTGTCTGGTTTTAGTGGTACAATGTGGCAACAAACAGTAGGATGTAGTAGGATGTGTCGACATCATATTTCATTGCTGCCTAGCAAAATCCATCATTCGAAGATCTAAATCTAGAAATAAAACCTGACAAGGGAGAGCTGCAGCTCAGTAATGGAGTATATACTTTGGATTAGGCAGTCCTAAATTTGATCCCTGGCATCTTCAGGCAGGGAAAAACTCCTGCCTGAAACCCTGAAGGTCCTCTGAAAGTCAATGCCTCAGTATTGGGCTGGAGAGACCAATGGTTTGATTCAGTATAGAGCAGTCTCCTATGCTCCCAGGAGTATAAAGAAAACACTGGCTAGGAAGCCCAGTGAATGTCATGATTTGCCTGGGGTGAACTCAAATGAGAGGCTTTTCCTCCCAGAAAAACAAAATGAGTGTTCAAATTGATTGGTATATTGGGCAAAAGGGAGGGGGTGTTATTTGTTTCAGCTTCTAATAAAATGATCTGTGGCACTGGGAACTGCAAGTATGAATTTGAAAGAAACTAAAGCACTATTTTTCAAATGAACCCAGGATTTTTTTTTTCGATACTACTAAACAGTATCAGCACCATAGCATAAATTACTTTATAGCATTCCAGCTGATGGTAATTAAATTTGAGTGAAGGAGTTTCTGCTCGGCAGCGGGACAAGTTTTTTTTAGGTAGCTTGTGAAACTGGTCAGCTGAAAGCTTTAAAGTGGACCTCTGGCAGTGACAAACTTTCTGTTTATAAAGAAGCTTTGTCTCACACCAAAGACTAATAATGTGTGCAATTATCTGAGAACATATAATCACTTGCTTACTTTCATCTTGTGTGCAAATGAAGCTGGGAACCAAGGTGAAGTTAGAATCCAGTTATACATAGGGCTTACTCATGCACTCTCTAGTCCTTTGATGTCAGTGGGAATGTAGTGTAGCTAAAGAAATGCATGATAAGACTACCAAGGTTAGCCTGAGTAGGCAGAGTACCAAAGCAAACAGGACTTTATTCCTGGGCAAATCAGGGAATGTGTGGTTATGCTGTCAATGCACTATAGCACATGGCTTCTGGAAGTCCTTTCAGCGTGTCTTATCTGATGGATTGACCTTCATGTCTTTACCCCACACTGCATATACGCGTTGCTTGCTGCTGATGCAACAGCTGGATATAGGAGAAAGAGGCATTTCTCTATGAAGGCCCCTCTGAGACCTGGACCCATCACCGAGCTCATTTCCAGATGTGCAAAATCCCTGACAAGCTCCGTTAAAAGCTCAGGAGAGTTGCAAGAGTGGTGAAAAGCCAGATACCAACTGAGCACACAAGCCCTGGTGGATGGGAAGAAGGGGTAGGTCCTTTGCAGCAGATCACAGGACTGATCTGTAAATATAGTGGCTACCACAGAAATGCAGGAAGCCCTACTCCAGCTCATGGTGGTCACTTGACATTGCACAAAATTAGAGAATCAAAATGAGGAGAAACTTGGACACAAAGATGCATGATATTTGCCTGGGTTAATTTATATATATGGATGCAGATTTGGACATGAATGCTATTTAGCTCATCATAGTGGATTAGAGTGATGAGCTTTGCTCCATCTGCTTCTCAGATGCCAGCTGTAGAATTTCAACTCTCCTGCCCTCCTTTTTTAATGGCCCTTGATTTCAATCTAGACCTGCATCGGGCAACTGATCGAATTGAAGACATCTTCAAATAGATGACTTCCTCTGCCAGTCTATTCATCCTTCTCACCACCACTACTAGATAGAGCAAGAGAAAGATAAACCGGTATGTTTCAATGGTGAAAAAGGATGCATTTCCAAGGTGTGGACCTTCACCAGATAACTGATCATGCCTGTCCTTGGTGTTGGCCTGATCTTTTCACCATCTCTTTAAAAACATTTTTTTTTCCCATGCAGAAATAGACCAATTGTTTTGCTGTCTCTGGATTGCTTTACTGGCTTTTTTACAGGTAAAACAATCCAAGGAAGAAGGTACACTAGGGACTTTTTTACCAGTGTTGTAATGCCAGACTCACTGATGTGTCATATGATGTACACCCAAACCAACCTCCTCCTGCTATTTCTGCCATTACATTCAAGATTTTTTCAGACCAGTTATTGCATGACTTTATTTCATTTATTTTTCTATACTGCCCTATAGCTGAAACTCTTGTGTTTTTTTTCGCTGTGTAATGGGATGTGTTTAGCAACCCGTTGTGTGCTAAATTTTCTGTGTCAGAGTAAAAGGAACAGAAGGAGCAGCTTCAGTTTTGAGGTGGAGGTCCTTCTCAGTGGCTCCTTCTTGAAGATTAGGAGGGGAGTTACCCGAAGAAGGGCCTTCTCTGTGGTGTTGCCCCAGTTATGGAATACACTCCCCAGAGAGGTTTGTCTGGCGTCAACGCTTTATCACTTTCGGTGCCAGGCCAAAAATAAAGGCCTTTTTTTCTCTCCATTATTTTAATGTTTAGTGGGTTTTATTATACTGGAAGTCTTTGAGGCTGTGCTCCATTTCATTTGTGTTGCTTTTATTGTAAAACCACTCCGAGATGCTAGAAGTTGAACAGGATATAAAAGCTTTAAATACATACATAAATAAATAAAATTAGAAAGTGCCCCGGCAGTGATCAATCCCTTTGGCATGAATTCCATGATAGCATTTCCTGACAAACAACAGAGGCTCTAGTGTAATTTCCCGCCACCACATCTCTGTTTTGACTGTGTGATGCTTTGTATGTGATTCTTTTTAAACTCTCTTGTAGGCTGCTTTGGGCACTTTTATAAACCGAAAGGTAGGATACAAATTCTCCAACACAGCTGGCCCTGTATATATTGATAGCAGGGTTTATTTTCACGTGAAATATCAACTCAGTGGCACTCACATAGGCAGGATGTTTTAAAGACTAGTCTTCTAGATTAATGTTATATAGGCCTTTGGGGGGGAGGGGGAAGCATTAAAAATTACATATTGCACACATAAGAGTGCTGTTAGTATCCAAATGGCTTTTCTAGGCAATATAAGCCTGGAGTGCTGTAGATTAATTCTTTGATAGTTTAAAAACAAAATAAACTTTGTATGCTGAATTCTTTCTTTCTGTTAAGCAAGTAGCTTGCAGCCAGCACCTCTTTGTACTTCTGACCTGCTCGGGTCATACCTTCTAATATAAACTTCTCTGTCTCCTGACAGTAGCTACATATCTCTGCTGTACTAACACAGCAATACAAAGCTCTTCTCTATGCCCATTTAACTGCATTAAAAATGGCCCTATACCATGATGTTTTCATGAAAGTATTTTTAAAATAATTATTTTCACAGTCCACATGAAAAGTGAATTCCTCTCTCTGTGTATTTGTGCATATCCATAGCGCAGCAGTAAAAACGCCATTATTGAAAATGTTCTTTCACTTAGATAAATTCAGTTAGTGTTTTTACAGAACTTTTTTTCCTCTTGAGAATCTACAATTGATGTTTGGTGGCTGTGATCACTGTGTTTCCAGAAATGAACTGTTCTGATATTTACCTCCTAAACAAATTGTGTGGATTTGAACATAGCACTCAGTTGAACGTACACTTTTTTTTTGAAAATTATGACATGGTTCTTGGCTCAAAAACAGCAGGCAAATTCATTTTAAAAATGATAGGAAATACATTCAGAATTGCAAACTTTTAGACAGATTTGGGTTTGAATTTAAAAGAAAGTATGTTCATTATGTACGGAAACACATATTTAAATATGAAATGTATGCTCAAGTCCTCAACACAGTGCAAAACAGTCATGGACTGAAAGTTGTCCTTACTCCAGCACCCCTCACAGCAGGCATTCTGAATATTTAAAATTTTCTTTCATTTTTCAGCCTTCCACTTAATGGACATTCTCCAAAAAGGCTTCCTTCTATAGTGGTAGAAGCAATCCAGTAAATGACACAACAGGCCTAGACAAGGCTGGACTGGGTGGAGTGGGTCAGCTACCTCAGGCAGCTAGTTATGGGTATCCTGAACAGTGTTTGTTCTTTAAATTATTTTGATCGCATTTTGAATGTCAGGTTTGGGAAGAGGCCCCTGTGAAATGTTCTGCCTCAGGTGCCAGAATGACTTAGCTAACTTTGGCTACTATGCAACTTTACTGGGTGAGAAGGATAGAGGGGCCATTCGGTATCTGCCTCAAGCAGCTTTAAACCTGTTCTAAGTTTGAATCACTAGTATTGATGTAGTGCCCTTTGGCATCCTGCACCCTAACCCTAACCCTGCACTCTCACCCCAGTTCCCTGTCACACAAGGGCTTGCAACTAACATAGATGACAGGGAAAACAGGGAAGAGACAAGGGTAGAAAGAGAAGAATGGTGAGAGCCTAGAGGTATGATAGTATTAATGTTTCTTATCCTTCATAAGAATTTGATTTATTCTCAAAACACACTCCATAATCTGCAGCTGAACCAAGGATACAGTCACTAGTTATGCAGCTCTCTGTTGGATACTTCTTTCTCTGAGTTTGGGTTGACTCATGATATGAAGTTCTGCTAGGCTTAGATCACAGTTGGCTATGCCTCTGAAAAGTTTCAGCAAGAAGTTGCTGAGCAATGGGGCAAGACCAGTGGAACATAATTCTTTGCTAACAATGGACACTATTTTGAATCTACCTGGGCATTTTTAATGTCTGCCCTTCTAAGCAATCTGTTACCACATTTGAGAATAGAAAATGTAATGAGAACTTTTCCCACACTTTATGCTGGAAGCATTTTAAGCCAGAGTTGCTCTTCCTCCCCTCCCTTCCTGCCCTTCCACCTATTCTATCCATGGAAGGAAATCTGTACAGCAGAGGTTCTCTATGAGAGGCTTGGGTTGGGGCTTGTCTTCTTCCAAGTTACACCTGCTACACTTTGCAGAGGATTCCTCAACCCGCTGTAACTGCGTGAAAAGAGGTGGTGAGCGTTGTCAGTGGGGAGGGAGTATTGATGAAAATCATGCCTCCCCTTTCCTCCAGCACCAAGAGAATTTTACTGAACCCAAGACTGGATCAACACAGTATTTTGTGCTCAAATCTAGCTATTTGAGACGGAAAGACATGTATCCATGTCAGACACGAATGGGGTGTGTACGCTCATTCATTTGCCTTTTTAAAGTCATGGAAATATGTGTCAGTTCTTTCCTGACCTGCATCTCTGTGTATGTCAGCAGACATGGTGATGTTATATATTCTCGTCACATGTATTGTGAATGTAGTTTGTATTCCATGTTAATAAAATTTATTTATTAGTAATTTATTATTAATTACATCTCTACATTTCTATACCAGCAGTTGGGAATGGGTGGCACAGCAGCTTAATGTCGCTGGAATTGTCAGCCAGAAATGGTTGGCCCTCCACTGGTTCGAGCCCAGCATCCACCAGATGGAGTGAATTCCCATCATTTGCTCCTAGCTCCTAGCCAACCAAGCAGTTCGAAAGCATATAATGTGAGTAGATAAATAGGTACACTTTGGTGGGACAGTAACAGTGCTTGGTCCTGTCATGCTGGCCCCATGACTGCAGGATTGTCTTTGGACAGTGCTGGCTCACAACCTTAGAAATAGAAATAAGAACCACCCCCTATTAGCCACTGGCAAAAATCCACAGGGGATCTGGGGGGGGGGGGGGCGATGGACAAAAGCCATCTTCTGCGCAGTTCACAGCAGGATATAAAAACAATAAAATACAATACATGAAACAGCATTTAAAATATTTAAACATTAAATAAAATAGCATTAGAATAAATTAAAATGCATTAAATAAAATGAAAAAGACCTGGTCAAGAAGAGAGAGAGAGAGAATGCATTGTGTTGATGGCCATTCTGGGCTCCTAGTTTATTTCTTTTTTACTGGCATGGTTAATTGCTTACCAAGAATCTTTCAAATTGGAGTAGTCTGCCTATAAGTGAAATGGATCCCATGCACATGATCAGGAATTTAGTCCAGTTCTCCTTTGAAGCACACAAGCTTTCAATTCACATATGTTTCAGGGCTTAGAACAGCATGTAAACTTCACACCATTGTTGGCCTGACCCCACCACTTAAAGTTCATTTGTTACATTATAATATGTGCATAGTCATTTCTAAAAAAAACTGTGGAAGCACCATACCAAATTATGTAAGTTCCAACGAAGATTTTCTGGAGAGCATATGAATAACTAAGCAAAGAACTGAACAATGTTTCTTTTGTGTCATCCAGGCCAGCAAGGATATGAACAGGAAAAGTATGGCCTCGAATACTATGTATTGCTATATAGCTGCTGTAAATGAACATTCATATTTAAGCAGGTGTTGAAATTAAAGTGAGAAGAGATTAAGCTCTACCAACACTTTAAGAGAAGAGTATGAAGAGACAGTTATGAGTGACTGAGTGTTAAATGTTGCCAGCATTATGAGAGCCAATCCATATATACAGAAAAATTGTACGTGGAATACAATCCTTCAGCACAGAACATAAGAGAATGACCACAAAGTGCTTTCATGTTAATAACTCCCCATATATCAATAACAACTGTGCTGTGGAGAAAGCTTAGTGCTAAGATCCTGCTACATGAAATGTAACCTTCCTAATGTCTGGAATATTCATGCTGGATTTGAGGAGGGATCTTAGAAGGTTTAAGCAACAGGGTTTGAGGTAGAGCTGAGAGGACTGAATTGTGAGAAGGAAAGGCTACAGACGAAAGTGTGGTAGATTGCAATTAGATTCCTGGTGGCAGCAGCACATGCTGAGAGAAAGAGAGGGAAATATCAAGAAGCTAAAGACTCACCATATCCAAACAAAATATAGGAGTTCACTCATGACACTTGCACTGAGAGCCATAGCAGGGCTTCATTAGCACCCTGTTCAAATTCTTCAGAACTCATGAAGTTCCCAAGAGGATGGGAGCATGAGCAAGAATAACAGCAGGCCAAGAACGGAAGCTTGACAAACTGACGGGGGAGTCCCTTATCTCAGTGGACGCCCTGAATGAGCCAACTGATAGAGAGGAAGGTCCTCTCCGCCAAGTGAACCTACTAGCCTTTCAGATCAGCTGTTGCTGCCGTCTTGCATGTGCTGCTGCCTTCAGAAGTATTGTTGATGCCAATGAGCACTACTTCTGTCCTGTGCGTAGAACCCCCATACCCAGGAGGTTAGGAGACAAATCAGACTTTAGGAACGTTAGAGAAATCCACAATGATTCAGTTTTGTTTGGATTGCTATGAATCTGACATATGGATTCCACAGTAGCTCGGCCTTTCTTAAGTTGGCAGGTTCAGCAGACTTATGGCCTGGTGTTCTACTTTCTGGATTGTATGTATATTTATTTGTAGGAAAATATGAAAAATAAAGGAAAATGCATTTTCCCTGCTAGGGGCATCTGCATGTGGTGGGGCAGATTTGTGTATTGTGAAAGTGCACACTTTTCAGTGAGGATGCAAGTTGAAGAAACAGAAAAACCAGATTCCATCAATGAGTGGATGATGGTACAAAAGGCACCTGACAGTCTGTAAAGCAAACCATACTGGTACATCTTCATCAGACATTAAATTTAAATCTTTATTGAGCAGCCATGTCTTCTTCTTTTTTGGTTTTTACTTTAGAGTAGGTGTAGCACCTCCCAATCCAGCCTGATGCTGGTGTCTTGATCCAGATATGGTTTTCTCAGCCTGTTGTAGTAAAAATGAAAAAGAAGATGACAAAATGACTGCTAAATATAGATTCAAATTAATGTCTAATTTCACCATATATTACCTTTTTTATCTGTGCTCTTCTGGCAAGGGAAGGCATGTATTTCCGACTGTTCTGCTGCTTATATTTTGTAAGTTGCTTTGAATAATAGCAAAGAATTGGAACTAGAAATGAGATCTCCAATTAATTGAATGGTATAAAGAAGTTTGGAATATAGCGGTTAATGATAAGTTGACGTGTAAGATAAAGGTGAAAAAAGGATTGGTAAGGAAGAATGATTTTAACAATATATGGGGTAGGTTTATTAAACATGTATCAATAAAAGGGGAGAGTGATAAAACCCCAAAGAATGTTTTGCAATTTTGGATGGAAGGGGGTATCCTGGAAAAAGTGGAGAAATGAAGGAAAAAAAAAACCTAGGCAGCCATGGTCCCGATGGAGGGGTGCTAAGGATGATGGCTATTAAAAAAAATTGTGTGTATTGTGTGTGTTTTTATTATATGATTTTTGAATTTGTATTTGTATCTTATAAAAATAAAAAAAATAGTAAGACTGTTGAATGATTCCTTCCTTTGGAAGGGTAAACCAGGGTAAATGTTCATTTATTCGTTTCTTTAAAATTACTTTTGGGTCCTCTTTCCTAAGAGAAAAGCCCTCTCAGAATGATAAGAATTTTGATGCACATTTATTATTTAGGAATATTTTAATATGAATTCATCAAATGAATGACTGAACCTACAAAGAACTGGAAAACATAAGTCATGGGTTTGGAGGAAGTCATGTAGGAGAGGCCATATTTCTATTTTCTCATTCCCTGCAGAAAGGAAAGTGGCTGATAATTTATCAGAATACTATTCTCAAGTCCTATCATAAAGCTTAGTGAGCTATAAGAATGTAACTCCTGGTATATGAGATCGCTGTGATGCCTAGAACAAGGTGGTTTCTGGCTACTAGGAAGGTAGACAGCACAGCAGTGGTGCAGCTCCCTTGAGATGTGGCTTCTCCTATTACAGCTACACGTTCCTTTCAAAAATGCTGGCATCATCGCAAGACAGATTTTTGAATTATGGAGAATAACACATGTTTCATCCATATATGAAATACCAGAAGATGTTTCTGTAGTCAAGGCATACTCTCAGAGGGATTAATATCAATAATACACTGTAATTCAATTATCTTTCAATGCCCAAGAGTCTACCCAGGGAATTAAATGGAAGGCTGTCTTGCTTATTTGATGAGCTCCCTTCATGGCTAAATCTATCACTGTCAATTAAATTTATTATGCAATAATGAACAATGCGGGATCTCCACAGAGCCAGTATTCACTTTAATAGATCATTAACTTTCTAGATCTTGTTCTTCTTTTTTTTCTTGCTGCTATTTTCATGCCTTGCCAGCATGTTCATTATCCTAGCTATTAATCTTATTGTACATTTTACACTTGTTTAAAGGATTTTTTAAAGTCCTGCAATTAATGGCCACACAAATATGAGAGCACCACAGATGGGAAGATTATATCATTAGACGTTAAAGAAAAATCTCTCATAGAGAGAGGTTAGATGGTTATTTTTCTCCTATGGTTAAGTATGTATTTAGAAAAGCATAATTATAATGCTTATATAATCCAATTAATGGATTATAATAATCAATACAATATTTTGAAGAACTAAAACGTTGACTCTATTAGTTGGTCAACATCTGTTGTTCCTAATATTTGAATGATTTTTACTGCAGCGCAGTCATAATATAATATTTATATTATATTTAAATTTAAAAGAGATTAGAGAGAATATATATATACACATACACATACACACACACACATAATATAAATACTAAAATAAATACTATATATTTTAATTTTATATTGTATATTTTAATGTAATATCTATATATTAATGTAACATATATGCATAATATGCAAAGTCACATTATATATGGGGGAGACTGGGGAATGACTCTTTTGTACTAGTCTAAAAACAAAACATTTTTTTTTCATTTGAAATATCCTTCATACATGCAAAGTTATCAATTGATCGAAAACCTTCATAATTAATTGCCTAAAAGGCCTCTATCTGGGTGACTTTTTGTAACAAGTTCAAATTTTATATTGTTTTGATATATGCTGCTGTGAACCATCCAGACAGCTTCTGCTGTTGGGAGGCATAGAAATAATATAAACAAATAAAGAGCATAACATTTTGCCTTCCCTGTATTCACTATACCATTGAAAATTCTCCCCATAATAAATTAAATAATTGATGACCACATTTACACAAGATGTGTGTATTGAGGAAATGTGTGCACAAAATCCATTGTATCAGGGAAAAATTACTAGATAATACAGGGAGGGAGGGAGGGAGGGAGAGAGGGAGCAAAGTGCATACAAAAATGTGTACATTTTGGGGAATACATACAACATCCAGATGTTCATGTGGGCATTTATTATTATTATTATTATTATTATTATTATTATTATTATTAT
>NW_025335268.1:109305116-109305681 GCF_004798865.1 Varanus komodoensis | reverse complement strand
GCATTTATTATTATTATTATTATTATTATTATTATTATTATTATTATAACATTTCTATGCCGCCCCTTGCCGAAGCCTCGGGGCGGCTTACAACACAATAAGATACATTGAAATACAATAGAACATAATAAATTACCACTAAATACAAAAATACAAAAAATACACTGAGATACAATAATATAAAATTAAAATTAACAGCATAAAATAAGTAAATAAAGAATATAGGAGGAGAAAAGAGAAGAAAGAAGAAGTTGCCCTGGCCGGATCATTTATTTTAACAATTAAAGTGATGTTTAAATAAAAAGGTCTTTACCTGGCGCCGAAAAACCAGTAACGATGGTGCCAGGCGGACCTCTTTGGGGAGTGAATTCCATAGGTTGGGCGCCACCGCAGAGAAAGCCCTCCTCCGAGTACTTACTCTCCTAATTTCTTTCATGGAGGGTTCCCGGAGAAGGGACTCTCCCGCAGATCTCAATGGGCGGTCGGGCATATACGGACGTAAGCGCTCGTTCAGGTAGCCAGGACCCAAGCCGTTTAGGGCTTTATAGGTCATAACCAACAACTT
>NW_025335268.1:109098569-109305016 GCF_004798865.1 Varanus komodoensis | reverse complement strand
GTTGGGCGCCACCGCAGAGAAAGCCCTCCTCCGAGTACTTACTCTCCTAATTTCTTTCATGGAGGGTTCCCGGAGAAGGGACTCTCCCGCAGATCTCAATGGGCGGTCGGGCATATACGGACGTAAGCGCTCGTTCAGGTAGCCAGGACCCAAGCCGTTTAGGGCTTTATAGGTCATAACCAACACCTTGAATTGGGCCCTTCCTTCCAGATGGAAGGTCCCTCACACTACCAACCAGAAACACTGTGCTGTGCAGCATTGTCATCTTATTTCCCTTGCCAGATGTTTTGCAGTAAGAAAAGGGGCAGAAGAAGCTGCAGGAAAACGTGAGCAAGCCAAAGGCTTACCACTGGAAGAGGGAACTTGAGACTGAGGCAGGGCAATGGTGCTTTATAAGCCACAGGTTCTCTTAAGGGAAAAATATAGTAAACTCATATTTACTATACGGGATGGAATAAACTTAATACTGGAAGAGCAAAACACTGGGCAGAATGCTAGTTGACAGATTCATCCATTTCTATCTGTGGTGCCCCCATTCATACATAGAAATAATAAGCTGTTGCTGCATGGAAAGGCATATGTTCAAGGGTAGGTTCTTTATAATCCCCCTCTGCCTTACAGAGCTACGTTCTGACAATGAAATATGGTGTGGGGGGAGAAGTTTGGCTTAAATTAAGCCATGACTCATGTATAGGTTGATGGGGGGGGGGCAGGGGGAAATCACTTCATAAAAAGTAACATTGGGATTTATATGTGTAAATTAACTCCACTGAAAATAATTGAATTCAAAATGGTATAAAAGTTCATAACCGTCTAAATAGAATCATGAATCATGTGCTGCCCTTTTGTGATTCTTGAGCTACAACTGATGAGGCAAAATCTTCCTTAGTTCAGCTCTTTCTAGAATGCTCTTCATTCATGGCTTGATTTTGATATTTATGAGGGGGTGTGTGTGTGTGTTTGCAGTCCTTCTCTCTCTTACACACAAAATTATCTACACTGCAACCTTTATTAATGTCAAAAAGACTTACTCAGATTTGCTAAGATTTGCACACGTTTTTACGATTGCCATCTGGAAGTCATAAAGCAAAAGGTGCAGAAATGCTGATGTTTCACCTTAACCAGCTCAAAATCTATGGCTGCAGTTTTATATCTGTTTAAGCATGGGGATACATTAGCCTTGTTACTATTTGAATTATCTAAATATTTCCTCTCTTCAGTGGAAAAGGAAGGCCCACTGCTGGGTATGGTATGTGTGAATGATATGAACCGTGTATGTACCGTGAGGGTCATGCCATCAGAGGAATTCAGAAAACACAGGAACCCTCATCTTCAAAACGAAATGGGCAGCATCAGAAGGAAGGCTTTCATTTCAGTAGGTGCTTCTGACAGAGGAGACACCAGCAGGTGCAGGGCTTGGGATAAAGGCTGTGTTCAATGGCAAGGGCTGCTACTGGGCCATTTTCCCATCAACCCTGAGCACGAATGGTACCATAACCCAATGGAGGAAAGAAATGGAGGATTGTCTCTGTACTGGATTGCTATATCTGCTCACTGTCTGATATATTACCAAAGTGGTATCAAACAGCAGGGGTAAGTTGGATCCTGGAGCTGAATGTAAGCTGTTTGGACCACAGGCAGATGCCCCATCTCAAGCATGAGCAACCACATCCAGACTCCAGACTGCTGGGATTGCTCAGGATGTGCTCTTTGGGCAAGCTTGAAGCGTGACAGCACTTGCTCAGAAAATAGGTACTGGGCATCAGCTGCCAATGTTGTCCTCAGAGTCAGCAGTGCATTGACACTTGCCCCACAAGTAACAGTAACTGGTTTCCCTTATTCAGAGAATGAGCGGCCAACCAGGAGTGAGGAAGAGGCTCCATGTAGGCATTAGGGAAGATTTGCAGGAAGGGCTGATCCATCTGTTTGTCAGCGGCAAACAGGAAAGTTATGATTTCTTTTGCATCCATTTTGGAACCAATGCAAATTGACCTTTGTGGAATCAATTTGGTTACATTTGCGTTTCCAAATCAATACATTGGGTTACAAAGGGTTAGGACATTCATTACTCATTATATCGGGGGACAGAACCTCATGGGTCATGGGACAAATCCAGCCAGCCTGTGGTTCCAATCTGACTCTTCAGGGTTTCAACACCCCACTGTACTTCCATCACAGGTAGACAAAGTCTTACCCCTCTTTAGCAGCAGAAGCAAAGTTGACTTCAACAGCTACTCCAGGCAGTAACCATTTTATTTAGCCACAGTGTGTTTTTTTTCCTTTTTTGTTAGAAAGCCATGGTAATTTATGATTCCACAATGAACTTTTGGATGTTGTAGCAATATTGCACACTCTGGAGTCAACAAATGGTGCTTCCCGCTCCCACCCCCCACCCAAAAAAAAGAGTGGTGGCTCCCACTGACAGCTGACATTCCCCCTCTAATGATAAGGAACAGCACAATTTCCTGGGCATTGTGTGGAAATAAAGTGGTGGCTGAAATTAGATCTGCTGCTCTGGTGATGGCAGGTAGCAGCACTGGCAGCACAAGAACCACCCAGCTAAAAAGGACAGGAATGAAAGAAAGGAAGGAAATGTAAATGCTGACATGAATATGAGCCTAATAAATGAGCAATGGAATCAATGTGATACTAATGAACATTGCACAAAGCTAAAGACACATTTAACGATGAAGACAGACTACTGACAAAAATTCTTTTTTCCTTCTGCATCTCCATACTGGCTACATGTCCAGATTCCCAGGGAGTTTGCAGTGAACAAATCTGCTTCTTCAGCTTCCTCTGTATTCCCCCACAGTGTATTTCATTGTCAGAACTTAGCTCTGTAAGGCAGAAGAGAATTATAAAGATGGCTGCAGTCAGGGCATGTTCTGAAGGACATAGAATTTCTAATTTGCATTAGAAATAGGACATAGAAGGACATAGAAATTTCTACATGCATGCACTAATGACCAGTAACGCTTCTTACACACGCCAGATTACAGAGATAGGCTGTGTCTTCCATCTTTGTGTACATTTGATGGTTGCTTATATTCTATTGTTGATTGGTTCTTATGTTATTTATTTAGCTTGACAGTTTTTGTAAATCTATGTAGGTTAGTTTGAGAACATATCTTGAAAAGAGATTGATAAATACTCTAAGGCTGTAATCCTATGTATATACATACCGGGGTTAGTCCCATTGAATTTCATGGGATGTATATTCCAGTAGAATTGTATAGGATTGTACAGTTTATACATAATTAAAACACACATTTCCCATAGGAATAGATTTTACAAATTCAAATCAAGAGATGGGATCCCAGCTTTGACCAGTGGCATTATTCAACTATTAGATGATGGTCTTCCTTGAATGATGCCTGTGGTCATTTGGGCTGCTTTCAGATGGAGAACCCCTTGTGCTAACAATACAAGGGTTTTGATGGCTATTCTATAGTTTCTTCTTTAACAGATGCTTTTTATGCAAACCAAAAAATGGAAGAAACAACAATAGGGTTATAAGTGGAAGATGACATCTTCTGGATGTGCACACCGCCCCCCTGCACATAAAATCCCATGGATAAGGTACAATAAGTGCATGAAGACAGTCTAGGTTAAATCCTGACTGACACTAGGTCAACTGTGCAGGTAGAAGTGGATCTCCCTGCTTCCTTCTTCCCAAAACAGATCCTTCAGTCCCCCAAAAATGCAGAGTCAGGAGACCCTGCTAAATGGAGCAAGCTGCTGCAGCAGGGGGGCAGGTGCCCTGAATTCAGGGAGATGCCACTTCCCTAAGTGGGACCTTTTATGTAATGAAAGGGTCTTACTCTGGTGAAAAGCAGATCCTGGCTCCAAACTGTCACCTAGAAACACCCATATTCCCTCAGAGGTTGTGGCGTCATTTTTGCATAAACAACTATTTATTTCCAGGATGGTGTAGATGTAGCTAAGGAAGGGACAGATGAGGGAGGGAGGGAGGGAGGAAGTATCCCTTTCCACCAAACTAATAAAGGTGCATATACAAAGAAGCCTTAACATCTGGTCAGGTTTGCTCATCATAAACACACCTGAATGAAAAGCACTTCTTGTTCTGTGGAGCAGAGCCAAGTGAATGATGGAATGAGATAGAGTCTATGCAAGAGCTCCTTTCCTGCATTTCAATCGCTAAATTAGAGGTAACCTGAGAGTAAAATATGCAGGCAGCCTCGGGGCACATCATATATTCCTTTATTCTGGAGCCTTTACATAATTAAAAATGAAAACTAATTGCTCTTACTATTCATTACTTCTCTAGAATGTCACAAAATTGGTTTCTGCTCAGTGATGAAAAGTCTAAGGGATTTTAAAATCAAAATGTACATTTCGATAACCTTTTCCCGCTCTTTAATTGGCACACTAGGAACTTCATCCACACTAGGTTGATAGTGTTAGCCTTGCTTTTGTGACATTTTAAAGTTTGCAATAAATACAGAGATGCAGGGCTCTTCATAAGATTATTCCCCTGAATTGTTGCTTCCATAAATGACTTGGGACAGCTCATCACTGCTGCCCTCTGTAGTCATGCAAGGAAAATCATCCTAGAGAAGTATTACAAAGAATTCATACCAACAAAAGACACAAAGTAACAGCATTAGCCGAGCAATCAATGTCATAAGCCTTTTGTTTATGATGCCTGTGCACCATGCTCATTGTTTTGTATCCTGTTTCCAAGAACAAACTCCCACACTTTATAAAGCAGTTATTTTTCGGAGATATATTCCAAGAGTAACATTCTAACACATTTCATTATTGCTCTTATTGGCATCTAGGACACTCTGTTGTTGAGGAAAACTCTTGGAAAAAAATTGAAAAGCCTTTGCGAAGCAGGTAAAGACAAAAGTCAAAGAGCTGGACTTCAGTAGCCTGAAAAATAATTACCATAATTGATCTTGTCCTTACCCAAAATCATTCTAAATTTGTTTGGTTTGATTAAGGAGTGATTCTTTAAAACTTTAGGATATCAGAAACATGCAGAAGAAATGTAATGAACTTGCAAAAATCAACAGATACTCATGTTCATCTTCCTTTTGATATGCTGTACTGCATAATTTAAGGCAACCCAAGAGACCAAGGATACCTTACCTAACATGAAGAAAGATAAGTGTTTATCTCAGAAATCTTTAAAGCAATAGATCACTTGGTGTCCATTATGGATTGATTTTGCGTTACTTTATTACAAAATGCTTTCATCTCACTCTTGGTCAAATATACTCCCAAAGTGGCTAAACAAATAAAGCTAGTATAACACTAGAAAAAGCTACCCTCCTTTCCCGAAAATAAGACCTAACCAGAAAATAAGCCCTAGCATGATTTTTCAGGATGCTAATATAAGCCCTACCCCAAAAATAAGCCCCAGTTAAGATCATCAGCCAGATGGATGCGTTTAGTACATCCATTGCAACACAATTCGGGGTTTGGAGAGTTATGAGAATTTTCCAGAAGGAGATGGCATGACTGTATTTGAATAAATGTAGATGTTTGTCCATGAATAAATGTAGATTGTTGTACATGAAAAATAATGTAGACATCACCTGAAAATAAGCCCTAGTATGTCTTTTGGAGCAAAACTTAATATAAGATCTTATTTTCAGGAAACATGGTGGAATCACCAAGCACTGTAATGCACTGGAGAAAAGATACAATTACCAATAGAGCAAGAGGTCCCCTCTGGCTGGAGAAACAGGAACACTGTTGGAGATATCTCTTTAAATAGGCCTTAAATCCTAGACCTGCACTTCCTCTCATCCATAATTTACCCATTTTCCTCTCATTTATGGCTCAGACAAAACACATCCCTTTTCATGAAATATTTGCAAACTCTCTTCCTAGGACTGGCTTTTATGAGAAGAATGAGTAAGCTGATTCAAACACTTGAAAATTAAAATAGTAAAAACAGCCATAACCTTGAATAGTTGATTTTGCCACCAGTAAATCTCCCTGGGTTTATTTACTAAAACTGTACTACTACTATTACTACTGTACTGTATTTCTGTGATTCCCAGAATAAAAAAATTCAGCATCAAACTCTTTCAGGCACATCTTGCTGTACCAGAAATTACCGCATGTTCAGTACCCATTTGCAATGCAACTATATCATCAGCCATTCAAACTACGTATGTCCCATTCATCAACCAGACACACACAATTGACCTAACTGCACTCACTACATTGCAGCTAGTGGTTATGACCAGCTGCTACTTACAAATAGGACATCCACCAGGATGAAAGACCACCTCCTCCACTATAAGCACTCCTCACTCCAACTCTCTACTGGAATGTTCCTGACACTTGTCCTGCTGGCTCTCACCATACTATTCATATTTCTGAATGTTTCTGCATACTTAATTTGGGTACAATCTTATGCATATGTAAGTACAAGTAGAAACTAGTCCTGCAACTTGTGGCATTCCCCAGCCAGCAAGGTGCTGTGGTTTGCCACTAAATTTTGGTAGCAAGCTGCTGGAGGTATGTGGTTTCCACCACCAAATTAGTCTGTGTGGGACTGGTGGCAAGAGCACGTTACACTGGGATCCAGAAAGTATGAAAATCGTCTTTGGACCCTATGAAGTGGCCCAGCCTTGGCCTACAAATGACCGCTGCCCAGCCACATACTGAGCTACCACAGAAGGTTGCTTCATATGCTCCTCTACCCCCTGCTCATCTACTAGTGAGCAGCAAGACAAAAAATCGTCCATATGCTTCAGAGATTAGGAGGAAAGATTCTAAGGTATATATGAGCTCCATCCCCCACCCCTCTCTCCGTTTTATTTCTTTCAGTGGTTAAACACTATGAACCAGGTGGTCAGCACAGGAGAGAAATCCATCAGCCTTCCAGACAATAGCCACAGTCCTGAAGGACGGAGTTGGTAGGTCAGCCTTTGCTCATCCTCTGCAGTCAGGAACTCCGAGGGCTACCTCAGACAATGGAACATGTATCACAAATGATCTTCTGCAGTAGCTCAGCTTAGGAAACAAAACTGCTCAAGTGCTAGTAATTACAGTTATAGAGAAGCAGCATTGCTTGTTAGGGACAAACAAAAGGCCACAACTCTGTGGTCAGTGGAAACATTTTTACACAAGACTGAAGAAGCCTTTGAACATGCTTTGGATGTTAAAGAGAAGATGCCTCACACGTGCAATTATTCAGCATCTCTTTACAACTGTGAACACATGTTCACATGCAGAGAAAATTATAGCTGTGAATACCAACGGGTAGGCATACCATTTCTTTTTATGTCCCTCTTGTTCTGAGATTGTGCAGGGCCAGTGAAATAAAGAAATGTGCTATTTTTATACTGAACTTAATCATTTTTCCTCTCCCAAACTGCCTGCCCCACCCATATATATATGAAACTACACCTCCAAGCTGACATGTATAATAAATATAGACCAGTTCCTGGCGTCTTTCTCTGCCTGCACCTGGCAGAAAAGCAGCAGATAGTTTCAGGCTCTCCAGACCTCTCACTGGGCCCAGTTCTCACAAGGACCCAAATTTCTTTAATATCATCAACAGGTTAGGCTGGTGACTGCTGTGCCACATGGCTTCTCATTGACTGCAGTTTTAATTCTGACTGATAAGAGCTGTGCATGGGGCTGAAATCTATTCCCAAAATAGGTTTACCACCATAGAACAGCATGGCTAGTGCCTATAAAGCACAGAAGAAAATCTGCAATGGATAAGGAGCCAAACTGACATGGGTGTCTCCACTGTACCCTGAAAATCAAGGTATTCAGGGATAGCCTATGACCACAAGATGCACCTTTAGTAGACAGATATATTTAATCAACATTGTCAGAAAGTCTCTGTGCATCCTTTTTTAAGGCTGTCATCATTAGAAAGAGAGAAAAGTGAATGCATGTTCTTTGAGGCTGGCTGGCTGCTTGCTTGCCTGCCTGCCTGCCTTCCAACCCCCCCTCCCTTTTTTTCCAGGCAGAAAAAAGGTGAGAAGAAGCTTTAACCCTCATCCCCAAACACTATGATCCTGATTCAAATCAGACTATCCACACTTGCAGGAGAAAGAAAAATGATCAGGCATAGCTACACTATGCATGATTAGCTGAACATTTAATTTGCTATTCTGCATGAATGTGATATGAAGGTGCTTATCAAGGCAACAGCGATTTCACAATGGTCCCTATCTAAGTTAGGAACCCGGGAGATGGGTGTGGTGGTTGTGAAGGAGATGTGTGTTTAACAGGGAGTGCTAAAGCACATTGCAAGTAGCCAAAGCCTCAGGTACAGTGATTAAGCTCAGCTATTTCTGTTCTCTGATATCAATTCATGTGCAGTGTCAACAATGCACGTCCTGTGCCATTGGACATGGGCTCCTTTACAGCCATTTTTTACAACATGGCTGCTGTAGACTGACCACCCTGGACCCAGTTACAATCATACTGGGGTTTCAGATAAGCTGGGAGGAGGGGCTGCTTGTGGTGCCCACCCCCGGACCTTGCACATGGCATGGACAGAGCTGCACCAGCTGCTTCTCTGAGGCTGTCAGAACGACCTTGGAGACAGGGCTGGCTTCTGGGGCAATCCAGGGGTGGGGAGGGGAGGAGACCTGCACTGCCAAGATGCAACATAAGCTGGCAGCATCTCAGCTTCCTTCTCCTCCAAAGTGTTGCAGTTCGATGGCGGGAATCAGGCACAGTCCTGAGTTCCGAGGGTTATGGGCAGCTGCATTAGTTTACAGTTTTATCTGAGCAGTATCTGACACTGTCAGTTTACTTGTAACAGTTACTATTCTTTTGCATTTCTGTTTTGGTTTATCACATGTTAATGAAAAGAAATAAGTTTGGCTGCTGCATATGACAGATAAACAGAATTAACACATTGCACGTTATCATTCCAAAAAATTAAGGAAACAAAATCCTAATTTGGAGTTTTTGTTATGACAACTTGCTCTTGTTTCTCATTTCATGGTTGCAAGTTGTGTGTGGAGATGCTATAAGACCCTATACTGAAGGAATCCTACTAGAGTTTACTGATAAAGATACTGTGATAACAGTAACTATATAGAGCTGATGTCAGACTTCTGCTCTTTATTGCTGAATTTGCTTAATATATGGTGGCTTCCAATCTCCTTTGTATTCTTAAATAGCATTTTGTACACCATGGATTGTGAAATGGAGGCCAGCGGCTACATATTGTGCTATGATTTATTTTATGAGTGTTTGTATAACAAAGACGGGTGATCTTAGAGACATTTTGTGTATGCTTGGCACGTCTCTATAGAGGTCTTTGATACACATGTCACATGCATGTGCAATTTGGCGTGCATATATGTTGCACTTACATTTGGATTAAAATATTCCTTCGGGACATTAAAGTGCAATTTTGCTATATTAATTCCTGACTACATGGATTTGTTAGACTTGTGTCTTATCCTGATGGACCTCCTCCCCTTTGTTTTTACAAGCTAATAGTATAAGCCAGGACAGCAAGTTTTCCAAGGGAAGCTGTCACACCCAAACAGCTTTCACTAATGGCACTCTGCTAGAGTATAACCAGACCAGCAACACTGCATGTTGCCCTTTCTTCTTAACTGTTGTCATCCTCCTTAATTTTAAAAATAAATAATTACTAAACCGGTGCAGGTGTCTGCCATTGCAATCTTATATAAGTCTACATATCTGCACAGAAGTAAATCTCATAGATTTTAATGAGGCTTACTTCCAGTAAAGTAGGTAAAGATTGCTGCGTGGACTGGAAGTTTATGCACATACCTGATGAAGTATTTTTTAATTGCATGGAATTTTAAAAGAAATGGCAATTTTTCACACTCTTCCACCCCCTTTACCATCTGATTTGTTTTATTTGTCCTGAAGGAAACACACAGCATGGCAGAAGAAGAAAAAAGGGCAAGAAATAATGTAAAGTAATAATAGTGAGCAATTATCCATCCAAGGTACCTCTTTACCTTGACTGCTGAATATTCTACACTGCAGTAAAATATTGCTGCAATACTGCTGTCAAAGCCTTGGCAGGCACTTCCATATTTAGAGATGCTCAGATATCACTTGAACTTTTCACCACTTTTCAGTTGTATAAATATTCCTCCAACTTCATTATTGTGTCCAATACAACTGGCTCAGCTAACACATACAAAGTGACTTATATAAGAAGCACTTTTAAAAAAATGTTCAAATTGTGTGTACAGGAAATAAAGGAGATGAAACTTCTCCTGAACTGCAAGAAGTGTCTTGGAGCCAAATAACATGTGACAAGCTTACATGTGGTAGTTTACATAAAGAGGAAGCTAAGAGTAAATTTTTACTTCCACATATTCTGGAAACCTGTTGTAACAACAACCCTAACTTTTCTCCCCAAAGTCTAATGATGAATGGAGAATTGTGTATCTTGTTCTTTGCACTTCACTGCTCTTTCCTGCTTACCAAAGTCAAAGTAATTTTTCACCTCAAGTGTAGTTATTAAACCAGTCAGTTGCTGATACAGAAAAAATAATCTATGTTTTGATCATGCAGAATATCTTAATGTGCAAGTAGTGTGAAGCATGTTTGTTCTCTATCTTTACTGGAGACCTGCACATAGGGCCTTCTGTGCCACCTTACAAATGGTAAAGGGAAGCTGATACAGTGACATATCCAAGTTTAAATAGTTCATTCAGGGTAAAAATTCCTTCAGAGTCAACAATCAATTTGAGCAAGGGCATGTCCACCCTTTCTTAAAGAGATGAGAGTACCAGACCATCTTATTTGTCTCTTGAGAAACCTGTATGTGGGTCAAGAAGCAACAGTGAGAACTGGACACGGAACCACTGATTGGTTCAAAATTGAGAAAGGAGCATACTGAAAAGCAGAGACATCACCCTGCCAACAAAAGTGTGAATAGTCAAGGCTATGGTTTTCCCAGTTGCAATGTATGGCTGTGAAAGCTGGACCATAAGGAAGGCTGAGCGCAAAAGGATTGAGGTCTTTGAATTGTGGTGCTGGAGGAGACTCCTGCGAGTCCCTTGGACCGCAAGGCGATCAAACCGGTCAGTCCTAGAGGAGATCAACCCTGAGTGCTCTTTAGAAGGCCAGACACTGAAGATGTATCTCAAATACTTTGGCCACCTAATGAGAAGGAAAGACTCCCTGGAGAAGAGCCTAATGCTGGGAACAATTGAAGGCAAAAGAAGAAGGGGACGGCAGAGGATAAGGTGGCTAGATGGAGTCACCGAAGCAGTCGGCGTGAGCTTAAGTGGATTCTGGCGGATGGTGGAGAACAGAAATGCCTGGAGGAATGCTGTCCATGGGGTCGAGATGGGTCAGATGCGACTTCGTGGATAGCGACAACAAAATGCCCACCCTGCAGGTTTAATCTCGTTTAGTGTCCTAGGGCGCATTCAGAACTGGAGTTCTGTTGTGGAAAAACAATGATCTATATAAGAGAACATTTCACAAAAAGACAATCCTTTGGACTTGTTCAGTATGTTGGTGAAATACAGTGTTTCACCAGCACACCTCCAGTTGTGTAGTGGCCTTTTTTTCATCCTCCTTGTCGTCCCTAAAACTGCTCCAGAGAATCCTCCAAAGATCTGAAGCAGTTGGGGGACGAGTGCTCGGTGAGATTTTGCTCTGTCTTTCCAAAAGTTCTAAGGCTACTAAAACCCTCTCAGTATTGTACTAAACACCCTAGTTCCATGAACGCTGAAGGACAGACAAAAGGCAGGGGCAAATCTTAAAATTGGCTTTCACGCAACAGTGTGGTACTATACTCTCTCCAGACACTCAGTGGTATTACTTGCTTCGGTGGTACTTACTGTTTCTAGCAATTCAACTTCAGCATTTGTTATTGTTGCCTGCATTTCTTTACTGTCTTGACTTGATAATAATGTATGTAGTACTTGCCCACATATGGCTATGCATTTTATTTATTTATTTTGAGATTAAGAATCAGTCAGCTCTGCTTTAGTCAAAGAGAACAATTGCCATTAAACATCTGTCTTTCCACAGGAAAATATAACCGGCTTAATTGAAATGTTTTTTATACATGTGAAAGAACAATATGTTTGCTAAGAGACAGATACATTCAGTTATGGTTCATTATTATCCTCCATCTTTCTAACAAAAATAAAGTCTGCTTTGTGCCTGTGTACATACTTTGTTAGCATACTTGCATTGGTAAACAATGTAGCTTACTGCTGTGGTAGGTGGACCACCCATACAAGCACATTTGAGACATGTTTGAAAAGCCCTCTAGTGAAGCCAGGAGTGTCACTGAACTTCCTGGAAGTTGGCTCCTCATTTTATTGAGCAGAAGACACACACGACCCCAAACACTATTGCTCTTTGTTTAGATGATGCATTTTCCTTATGGATTTCTCATTCCTCGGTGCAAACGTTTCTGTAATAATAAGGCATTATGTTTTACACTTTTCAAGTTTCTTTAAAATCATCATTTTGTCCAAGGATGTCAAATTGCAAAGAATGATCTTGAGTCGTATTGTCAAAGTCTGAGATTTGAATGACATAGTCAAAATGCATAATTTGTAAGACAGTAAGTGTGCAAACCTATGCATTCTTATGGAGAAAAAAGTACTACAATTCCCAGCATTCTGGGATCACAGAACTTTATGTATGCAGAGGATTTCACCTTAAGTAAGCATAGTTTAGATCCTTGCCTTTTCCATCTACATGGATCAGGAAAGGAAGCCATGTATTTAGGGTTGACTAAAGGCAGACACCAGTGGAAGAAGAGATTTGAATCTAAGTACAGTCTTTATTGATATGAGTACTCTAAACATGTCACCAGTACAAATGTACCAGGGGCTTGCAGACAGAAACACCTGATGCTCCGTAAATCTCTTGGCTTTTGTTAAACTGTTAAACTGATGTCTTGGCTTCAGCTAAGCCATTGTGCTTTTGTCCAAATATGGTGCTGTGAGGCCAAACAAAAACCTGTCCAAAACAGAGAAAACAGTTGTTCGCTTTTGCCTTGTCCTATGTGAAACACATGAAGAACATGCTGTCATAATGACACCAGACTCAAAATTGATGCAACTGAGTCCGTCAGTTTTGCTTTCTCTCACATTCATGTTTTTAAAAAATCATATTTTCTCTCCTGAGGAAGAAGAACTTTCTGAATATTGGTGCATTCTTATAAAAATAATCTCAAATGAAATTATTCACCATATACACCTACCAAATTCAACAGGTTTAGCAATTGCCAACATGGAGCGGACTTTGAGGTAGCTGCTTCCCAGCTGTTAAAAATGAGGCCTCTGTCTGAAAAAGAAGTGACAACCAGTGATGGATGCCATTAAGAACTCAACCTGCCTGTGCTCAGAATTTTGGCATCCCACAAGCTTGAGAGTTGAAAGTAGAATGAATAAAGATTCTTTCTTTCTTTCTTTCTTTCTTTCTTTCTTTCTTTCTTTCTTTCTTAAGCTTCCACTTTAAAGCTATTAGAGGTTATTGTTTTTAAGCCAGATGATTTTGTATAAATTCTGATTCCAATTTGTGTAAATTATGGCTTGAATTGCACATTGAAAAAAATTTGGTTGGAATTTACACTAATTTTCCAGGCACTGAAACAAAGAAAAACAAAGCAGATGAAGGCCTGCTTTAAGAAGTGAGGACTGCACACTGCAATCTGCTACATCAGAGCAAGTTGGTGCCACTGCTGGGTTGATGGGCTGGAATCTGGGAAACTGATCCTGGTCAGTCCAACAGATTTTCCCCACCAAATGGATTTATCGAGCAGCAACCCTACCTCATACTTCCTGAGATACCTGATACACAGGATTTAAATCCAAACATTTAAGAGCTAAACATTCAAAGTCCTTGACCTGGATAGATAGATTTTGATTTCTCCTGTGTGTGTGTGTGTGTGTGTCTGTGTGTGTGTGTGTGTTTACTCCCCCCCCCACCCGCCAATCTCTAATTCTTTTTCCCTCAAATACACATATATTTTTTTCCAAATTTAGGTTAGTTCTCATCAAAATCCAAAATTAAATAAAATGGCATCAAAACCCATCTCTAAAAGCCACCTATAGCAGGAGGAACAGTCAAGAATAAATAGCAACCAGAATGAATAGCTATAGCCTAGCTCTTCATTATGCCCATTGGATCTCTGGTATCTCATCATTATTCCTTCTGCTATAGCTGCTCAGGAACTGACCTTGCACTGCAGATGAGGAAGAAAGTGGGGAGGGGGAACCAGCTTGCGATAAAAGCAAATACGCACCCATGCACCAGCATGTACAAAACTCCTACAGATGAGGGTGAGGTGATTCCTTGCTATTCTCCTTGAAGCAGACTTTTGATTTTCCTAAACAAATTGTAGCATATATAGGAGTCTGGAAGTTTCAGAATCTTGGAATCATATAACTTGCTTATCTATATGCTACCAGACATGCGTATGCTGTACCTGCTATCGCAGTGGAGAGTATCTGCTGCAATTTTAGTGCATGAGGACAGAAAATCAGAGCTGTGGCCTGTTCGAATGAAATATACAGATTCAGAATGAATTCATTCCTATCAATGGTTCCAAGAGTGGACTCACAGAAAACGTATAGGAGGTAGCATTGTTTTGCTGGTGGTTGCACCATACAGCCAACTCTTGGAATAGCCAGCCAAACAGAGTTGCAACAAGTTGTGGAATGGCTTCTGTGGCTGCTTGTGGAAGAGCTTGTGCAGGTGGAATGAGAGTTTCAAATCTGGCACTTGCAGAAGGATGAAAAGAAGCTTTGCACTAGCAGAAGGATAGCCTTTAATACAGCCCAGTAATAAGGCTTCATTAATATGCTTCTGATCACTGGGACCATGAATTACACCAAAAGGGAATTCAAGGTAAAGCTGTAGCTGAAAAATGCAATTGTCACTGGAAAAGTCACTTTGAAAGGTAGTCCCAAATTTCTTGAGCCAATGGATGCATGCCAGTGCATACTGTATGTGGGGAGACCAGACAGGGGTTCTGGCATGATGCGGGGATTTCACCCTTTATCCCAGTTGTGGTTCTTATCAGATCTTGCAGTGCCTTTCTGTGCAAACAGCAGGGGTGTACGTGTGTATGCATGAAAAAGAGCGAGCGAGCGAGAGAGGATTGATTCTGAGCAGGTCCACAGAGGTGTCCAAGAGTTAAAGCCCTTCCTGCACAACATAGTCCCAATTTGGCTAGATTGACACCAGCACCATAGTTTATTATTGTAATTTATTATTGTAGTTTATGTCTTTTTAAAAATAACATACCTATTATGTGTGCTTTGGACCTTGGATTTCAGCCAGCTAGCCTGTGGAAAACAATAGAACATGATACATTCATTTGTGTCCAAAGTTACTTTGCTTGGAAGGTGCCTTCGACCCGCTCCCAAGAGTATGAATTCTATGCAAAGTAGACTGCCATGGCTTGAAGAATGGCCTAACTGCTGTCCCAGGGAATATGTCAGGGACTGGCAGGTGGCAGAGAGGGAGAGTAACAGAAACAGGAAGTCAGCAAGCTGTTTAGATGTAGCCCATTCGGCTGACCGGGTTCAGGAAATTGGCAGGTCTTTGCATTAGAAAGTTCCAGTGTGGAGAGCCGGCCCATTCCGTAACATCTCCCCATCAGCTTCCCTTTTCTCCTGATGCAGCCTTCCTACACATGGGTGCTGCAGTGTTGACAATACGCACAAGAGCCTTGAAGAACTGACTCGGAAATGAAAAGAGGGAAATGTAGAGTGCCACAAAAAATGTTGCAGCATTTCCAAAGTCCCTGGCTGGGGCTCAGGGGGAGGGGGGTTGGAGGAAAAAAACATACCTTAGCATCAAGGAGATGCCCCCTGCTTTAACTTGGGACTTATGGCATATGTATCTTTTTTTTCTTTTTACCTGTAGAAAATTTTAAAGCACAACCAGTCTTTATACAAGCTGATGGAACAACTGCTTGCTTCCTTTAACCTGTGAGATGTCTGAGAAGTCATATAGTGGTACCTTGATTCACAAACTTAATTAGTTCCACAATTCTGGTCGCAAACCGAATTGGTTGAGAACCGAGTCAAATTTCCCCATAAGGTTCAATGTAAATAACATTACTCCATTCTGAACCATATGTAATTTTTTTTTAACCACAAAAATATGAAACAAAGTACAGCGCAGTACAGTATGAAGAGAGAGAACACTAACCTTGCTTGAGGCGACTTCTGGCATGGAGGATGGGAAGGTGGGTAGGGAGGAGGTTACTGTTTGGAGGGAGAGTCTGTGACTATGATCTCGACTAGAAGCCGCAACCACATGTCAGTTCGTGTGAACATGAACACGGCCATCTTCCCTGCACGAACAAGATAGTGGCCATCTTCCCCACACTACGACCACGTGTCAGAGCATGTTTGAGCGGGGAAGATGGCCATGTTCATGTTGTCATGGGGAGGATGGCCACAATCGTGTTCATCACCCGATGTGGAATTCGCAAACGGAAGCAAACTGAATTGTTCACGAACAGAAGTGTTCATGAACCAAGGAATTACTGTATTGACTCTAACTCTGCCCTGAATTATGGCACTATTCTTTCCTTCAATATAGACTTCTGAATGCAGTAGGGATGTGAACTACTAAATCCAACCAGCAATGTGTAAATTAAATTAATAGATAACTCTACAGGGGTATTGTAAGAGATTCTCCCAGCTGTGGCCCAATCCCAACTTGTCATAGGGGTTTAGTACTTCTGAATGACATTGAAGAATTATTGTAATCTAAATTATCCAGGCAGTGCAATATTAATGTGAACTACACTGCAGGGCTATCATAAGTCCTCTCGTGTAGCCATTCAACCTGTGATTGGAGACAATGGACTGCATCTGCCCTGGAATTTACATTGGCAAGGTTGTGGTGCTGGCTGCCGTTAAACTTTCACACTAAATAAAAACATATTTAGAAAGAACCAGAATTCTTCTCCTTGGTTTTGGGTTTCTTTGTTGATGTAGGCACAGTGGGGAACAGTCCCAACTACATTAAAATCCATTGTTCTTAATTGTTTTTTTAGGTAGATCTCACTATTGTCAGTGGGGACATTTAAAACTTTTTTTTTTTTTAGTACGAGCTCATTATTCTCATTGTTTCAGTGTGTATGGTGATATGATTCTCTCTATAATTTTTATATCTGTTTCTTTCTTCAATCTATTCCTTGTTATTATACCTAGTTTGCTGGTGTTCCTTCCCAAGAGTCAGTGAGAATTGCATGTCCAGTGAGCATTACTTTTCTGTGAGGAGCCCTTTTCAGTTTCTTTCTCTCCCTTACATTTCCTCCCACTGAAGACTTTTTCCTACTTTTGCAAACCTCAGAGTACCCCTGAATTTGTCGACACCTTTCTCTTATTATGTGGCTGTGGTCCTTTTAACTATACAAGCCTAGCGCTCTCCCCTGAAAATCAGAAATAGAACATAAGATGGATTAATGAAATTAAGGGGTATTCATGATTAAGCTATGGATTCATAATTTAAACAGCACTGAAGGGCCTACCACCTCCAAGGGTTACACAAAGCCAAGGAGAAAATTGTACAAATGGTTCATTCCCTTCCCCCTCCTTTTAAACATTCCTTCTGCCTTATGAGTTCCAAGACATATTAATGTTTTATAACATCAAGTCTGGCATAATGTTCAAACCTCAGAAAAATCAGAAACTTGTTGCAGTTCTTTAAATTAGTTCTAATTCCTTCTTTGAAGTTAACATATTTTTACCAGATGAGATACATTTTCATTTTCCCTGTATTCTTCTCTGAAGAAGACAAAAAGCTGTTTTAATTCCTATTCCTAAGAATAATGGCAAACTTGTATAGCAACTTAAATGGCATTCAAGGATCCATCAGATTAAAATATAATCAGGTATCCAGTTACAAATATCATTACAAATGTAATACGTAAGAACAAACTGCAGTGTGTGCTTCAAATGAATTGCAAAACATCTTATAAACAAGTTTCATTAGTCACAATCCTTCCATTTCACCACACGTACAAAATGGTGAAATTGTGGTTTTATGTATGCATGTTTGTTCAATGGCTGAGCTTATACTGGAGATTGTCAAATGGTAACAGAAAGTGTGCTAAAATCCTACAAGCATTTGAGAATGGATCACACAAATATGAATTAGTGGGAAAGCACATAACAGGAAAACTGAAAATCGAAAAAAATCAGAGAGTATGGTCTGCTTATGAAGTTGAATACCTAGAAGTAGGAAGGGCTTCCTAGAGACAGACAAGGCAACCCATAATTAAAGGGATGCCTTCTGGTAATCATCATTAGACATGTTCATGCAGAACCTCTATTCTCAGATGGCATAGTAGGTACCCCTGAGGTAAGACCCTTCATCTTTACTTCTTTTCTTTAACTCTCCTGTTCCTGAATTAAATTACCCAATAAGAAAACTTCAATGACAAAAGGTTGCAGCATGCTTGTCTTGCCTCTTCTACTTTTCAGGAAACTCCTTAAGTTCCAGCATATCCTTGACAAGTGGGGTGACCACTTATGTATTACCAAAGAAGAGGAAATTTATCATCAAAAAAGTGGACAGAAAAGGACGGCAATGTGCATAATATTCGCATATGAATTTTTCCATGTGTAGGTGCAAATTTAGTAAGAGTAGCTATTATTTAAATAAAAATGCAATGCATCCCCCATAGCAGAGAAGGTCATCTCTGTTCCCACCTGTTCAATCAGCAGTACAGGTGCTAAGAGTTGCTGGGCAGCTTCAAAGCTCAGGCCTTTCTCCTTATCATCATTTGATTTTAAACCAGATTTGACTGGGCAGCCCTTTAAGTAGAGGACACCTTCAGGTGGAATGCTATCTCCTTCCAGGTCTCTAAAAATAGGACTATCCTCCAAAGGACACCTTCCTAATGTAGCATCCTTGATATTAATCATACTGCACTACCTCCTAGGATTGGGGTGAGGAACATTTTTTCTCCAAAGCTCTAACTCAGGGTCACATTCCTTAAGAGGGTTAAGGAACCCCCTTAATCCATAGAGGGTTGCATGCCAGCAGTGAGTGGGGCTAAAGTGGGTGAGGACACAGCCAAGAATGCTCTTTTGGACAGCCCTATTTCCCTCTCTCTTTTCCACCCCATGGCATTGCTCCCACTTCTTCCCTCCCACGAGCCTCACTGACGTTAGCCCAAGTTGGTGAGGGACGGACAGATCTTTCTTGCAAGAATTCTAACCTGAGTGACTGCTGAAGACTTTTGAAATGATGTTGCTGGCCACCAGTTCCTACCTCTTTTCTATGCTATAGCTTGAAGCTACATTTAGTAAGCTATGATGGCATGATCCTGGCCTGAGCCTGCCTGGAACACAGATGACCTCGGAACCCTATGTATCCATGGATGTTCCATTATTGTTATGATTACTATCGATGATGATGATGATAAGTATTATTACATTTCTATACTGCTAAAGCTCTTGAGAGGTTCACTACATTTAAGTCACCCATCCAGATTTCAAGCAGGCCCAACCCTAGTTAGCTTCTAAGATTAAGCAGGAACAGGCAATTCAGGCTATATGGAAGGAGGGGGATGCAAATGAATAGATAAATATTTAAATAGATAAATGAAGTCTACTATGTGGATTTGAATAATTTATTTTAGAACCCCAAACTCTAACTGTACTAATAGAGTTGGTTTTTGTGAGGAAAAAGAATAACAGCTCACAGAATGGTGAAGGGCAATGGAAATAAGGCAAACAGCACTCTATTATTAAGGATTAGGGTTAGTGGGATGCCTGTAGGCCTCTGGATGGACATGCTATGCAGAGTGAGAAGAGTGCGGAGGCAAAGCTCTCCTCCCTGCTCTATAAAACAGCCAATTTTGTCTGCCTAACTGTGGCACTTTGGAGAAGGAGAAATGAGGCTGAAGCACCACTAAGATACTTGTCTTGGTGCTGCCAGTCTCCTACTTTCCTCCCCACACCCGGACCCCTTCTCTGAACCTAAACTTTGGAGAAATAGCCAGCACAGTTATTCCCACAGCAGCTGTGGGGAGATGGCGACACTCAGGTGAGAGGATCTGTGTTCAAGTGCAAATTCCCAGAGCTAAGATCAGACCTGTTTTTCTACTTTGGATCTGGGAATTTGAAAATCCTATGCCCCTCTAGATCTGCCCAGCGGCTGGAAGGTTGCTCTGGCCACCTGTTCTGGGTACACTAAAAGAGAGAGAGAAAGGGGAGAAGAAAGTGGATAAGTCAATGGAACAGGAAGTTCCTGAGCCCCAGCTTTTCTGCTGTCTTCAGCTGACATTCGCTTAAAAGAGATTGCACCAGTACAGCTAAAGCATTACCCAAAACAAAGCAAACAAAAACTACCCTGTGGCCAATGGCTAATTCCCAAACTGTAACCTAGTAAGAACTTATCTAAAGAAGGGGTTCAAGTTACCTGGAAAGCAATCTTTCCATACTGACAAGATAAATGATGCCTCCTGGATATATATTTTTCAAACCATCTGGCACAACATGCTTTTTTTAATTAGATGTTCTGAATCTTCCCAAAGGCTATTTGCTTAGGTGGAGACCTTGCAGTTATTTTTATTAAATAAATTACTGTGGCAACATCATAGTGTAATTTTAAAACTATGTTGTGTGTTTCTCAGAAGCAAATATTCACAGTATAAAAGGTTCCATGACACACTTAAGATGGTGCTCAGATTAAGATTTTTTTTCTCCCTTTTTGAAGTAACCTGTGCAGTGTGGACATCTTCCCAGAAAGATATCCTGATGATTCATCTAGTGAAACCTATCTGATGATCCAGGTCTAGTTAACCCAGGTCATGATCAACACAGCAGACTCCCCAGGTTGTTGCAGAAACAGCTGGAATCTCTTTATTTCAGTGGGCTGAGCTTAAGAGAATAATAATTGTACTGACCTCCTACAGTGCACTATTTTGATGTTGATTCATTAAAAGCATCACCAAGGTTGCTGATAAGTGGTTGCTCATATTCTCTTCTGGGTATTTCATTTCAAATCTCCATCTTATTCTTGTTCCTGTTTAATGCACTTAAGGAGTAGTGAAGTACAATTTTAGGCATTTTCACCTAATACTGACATTGGAGAAAATGGTTTCATTTTCATCCAAGGCCAATCTGATATGCCTATACATTTTTGTGTGCTGGTAACCCAAAGGCAAAGTGATTTGAAAAGTGCAGTAAACTGTACATGCAGAAATACAAAATTTTTTTTATAAAATCCCCAAATTAAAGTGGAAGGCAGTGGGTGCAGAAGGTAGAGGCAGAGCTGAAGAACTGGAGTAGAATAGAGTTGGTGAAATCCATTCTTTCCAAAAATAAATGGATGAATGGAGTTGTTCTGCACTTGTTGTTATTGGCTGATGAGACACTGAACTGATTCGGCTAAGCTCTCACAATATTATATTTTCTGTCTTGTTTGCCTGGTGTTTACTGGTTGCATTAATGGAATGTTGTGCTAGAGACAGAGAAAGACTCAGGGCATGAGCCAATGTCTTCTGCACTTGATGCACATAAGCCTCCAAACATGCAAGGTACAGTGGTAGAGCTTTCTGTCACCTCCATTTTGGCTGTCTAGATTGTGCTGGGGAAGGGAAGGGAAGGGCTTGCCTCCTGACACATTCCTTTGGCCCTCTCTGAGTCTGCTTGCGGACCTCAGAAAAGTAGCCAGCATGGTTCTTCCCCCACAGACTGTGACCAAGGTGGGACGGAGGCTCTGTGTTCAAGAACCTTGAGGACCAAGGCTGGACCTCTGAGAAATCCCATGGTTCTTCCAGACAATGTTGGAAATCATAGGATTGTATGCTTAGTCCTAAGATCTCTGAATCCACATTAAAGGCTACATTGTTTCCCTTTGCATTGTGGTAGCAGTTTGGGGGAGATTTTTAAAAGCTTCCCCACAGCCAAATTGCTTCTAAATATAATTCCCATTATATTTTCCTATTTTTTGAACATTATCTGTTCATAATTCCTCTCACCTATTGCAGAGGTCTCCATTTACATTGAAGGGCCCAGGAAAGAAGTAGATAGTTGAGTAGCTACTATCTCACCCTGAAGCACTTCTCAGTATTTCAATAAATTGCAAATTCTTTGGCAGATCCACAAAAATGTGAGAATATTCTGATAGAGCTGTAATTGACACTGCATTCATTGCTTGGAAGAAAGATTTAATATAAAGATTAGGAAAATGAATAACAGTCTTTTCTTCAGCTTCATTTTATGTGTGTTGTTGCAAAGAAAGAAAGAAACCATTCCAGCAACCATCCCAGTAGGACTACTTTACTCCCATATTACAATAATGTGCATTGTAATTCTGGGTTACTTTCCCATCTCTTCAATATATAAATTTACCAAAAATGCAAAACAATGCAACTAGATCTCATTTACAATTATGCAATTTTGAAGCTTACAAATGGAAGCCAATTCAATCAATCGTCTTCCCCTAGGATTAATTATCTTTATTTAAGACACCAAAAAAGATGCATAAAATTTAATAGCAGGCCAGTTCTTTGTTTCTACCTTTAGTGAAAAATGTTTATCTTCTAGATTTTAGAGTCTAGAACATTGTTCTGGTTCTTCTTAGTCCACCAATATTTCTTTGGCTCAAAGAAAATTTTAATCTTTCTAAAAACTATGTGGTCTGACGAGTACATCTGGCACTCTACCGTAATGTGCTCTGTAGTCAGAGGAGATCAGTAAATGGGAGGTAAGATGCCTTATGCTTTACAAGGTTCAAATGCCAATTCTAGAGTTGCCTCTAGAAGACTGCTAATAAGCTTGCATAAGTGGATACCATCCTCAAGTATCTACAGGTTCCATCACAGCCAGATGTAGTATGTTCTGTTATGCAGGGCAGCAGCTCATGTCCTGTAATGGCAGCATCATGCAGTTGCGACCCTGTGGACTTTAAGTTGCAAAGCAAACAGCAAAATGATACAACCTGAGGCATGAGAAAAATCACCAGCAAGCCCTCCTGGGTGTCGCTGGCGTCCCCACCAGCTTTCAGCCTGTTGATGTTATTCTCATTCTGCTCATGCACCAAAAGCAACAAATACATGTCTGAGAGTGGCTAAATGGCCACATTATGACATCCTATACAGCAGGTGTTTATAGTACAATTGGGCAGGCGCAATGCAGCCCATCATAATCCAGTGTGCAGGTGACCAACATTTGATGGGGACACTCATCAGAGCTCTCTGTTGACAAAGGACATGAAAGACTCCCCTTTCGGCACAAGCAAAGGTAGTACTCGACACTCCTTGCCAGGCAAATACACACATGTATACGAGAAAGAAAAACTTGTCCATTGACTTGTCCATTTTAGATACAAATGTGCATTTTAATTGGAATGCCATCACACCCCTGAAGGGAGCATGGTGAGCACCCATGTTCTGCGTAAGTTCTTCTCCTACTTCTCAGGCATGCATGCTAACCCAGTTTTGGCCCTTGCTTTCATGGGGCTTCTCTGGTGTTTGTTTTCTATTTGTAGTAGCTTTCCTATAATGCAACAGGATCACTAGGGATGGGTACATCTGTCTATTTACAGCTATTGTGGTGCATTTTCCCCATTAATTTAAATTTAGGTTTAAATTTCTCCCTCCCTCCCTCCCTCCCTCCCTCTCTCTCTCTCTCTCTCTCTGTGTGTGTGTGTGTGTGTGTGTGTGTGTGTGTTTGCATGAATATTTTTGACATGTTTAAACTGCCATGAGTTGTACTGGAACATTGGGGAAAGTGTGTTGCTAAATTAATCTGACAGGTGTGGATCAGGTCATTCTTTGGATCTTCAAAGTTTACAATGAGAACTCAAATATTTGCACTGTATTGCCATCCCACCATGTTTCTTTTATATAACCTTTTGAAATATGCACCAAGGTAACAGAGTATAGAAATAGTCCATGCAAATCTTTGTAGTAAGCAAGCAAAGGAAAATAGGCAGGCATGGATCTGATATTTTCTGCCTTATGTTTATATAATTTATAAATAGATAAATTATATGCCTGATGAATTTCAAGATCTGAAAGTGACAGGCCTACAACATTCAAGCTGAAAAAAGACAGGGACAAGGAATTGCTTGGCAGATGGGGGAGAACTGGCTGCCTTGACCTTGCTTGCCAGTTACTGGATCTTGCTTTAGCTTTCAATGTTGCAAGTCACCCCTTTGTGCTGTGGCAAGACCTAGTTTATACTGTCCACTTCACTGACCTAGGTTCTAATCTACAAAAGCTTATGCTATGATAAGATTACTTCACATTTATTTATTTATTTATTTATTTAGAAAATTTCTATGCCAAAGTGCTAGAATTTATGGCTACCCTTCTAGAAATTGAGATAATGCCTTTATATCATCCTGCTTGGATAGATAATTGTGCAAGAAGGCAAAAGATGCAACATTTCCAGATATTTGAAGCCATAGGGGGAAAAATACTGTTCTTGCTTTAGCAATCTCTGAAAGGTTCCTAGCACAGTTATTTCTAGAATTTCTTACTGAAATTATGAATGGATAATTTATTATTTGAATTAATGTAGCTCATAAATTAAAACAGGTAAGAGAGAATTATAAACTGCCCTGAGTTTATAATTCTCTCTGCCCTGAGAGAATTATAAACTGAGTATTATTATTATTATACTTCTATACTACCTGATAACCACCTGATAATAACAACAACAACAACAACAACTATTATTATTCCTGGAATGACAAACGAGTATCTTGGGAGAAAACTGACAGATGACTTAAGAGCACAATCCTGCAGGTAGTGCTCTTGATTCCTTCCCTTGAACTTAGAAGCTTAGGATCATCCATTGTTGTAAGCCGCCCCGAGGCTTTGGTGAATGGGGCGGCATAAAAATGTTTTAATAAATTAAATAAAAATAAAAATGAAATAAATCCATCACAGAGTGGGAGGAGCAGTGGAGACAGTCTTTGCTTCTGTATACTTTCTGATCTACATTTCAGCTAGAGGACTGTTTTCTGAAGGAGGAGGAGTGAGGCTGGAGCCTCCTTTATCTTAGCATATCCAGATAAAACTTCCATATTATATAATGAAAAGATGCGGGGGGGGGGGCAAATCCAATATTGTATTATGAGTTGTTTTAAATGGATTGTAGATTGATTTAACTGGGTTGTAGAAAAAGATCTTGTTTGAAAAAAGATCCGATAAAGGCTCATTTCATGAACATTCATATAGCAATAATACTTGTAGGATAAATAGTGCAAGAGGAAGGAAGTTAATTTCAAAGTGATGAGCATATGAAAGCAATAAAATAATTTATTCAGCTCACCTGTAATTTGAGATCAATGACAGAAAAAATAAAAGTAGGAGCAAGCTTAAATTTTAATATTAGGAAAGAAAATAAACTTTTATGCATAAGAAGACATGGTAAAGTTGGAATAAAGGCCTCATGTAGAAAAGTCCTTCATTAATTAAGCAGAGCAATTACTGTTGTTGTGAAAAAGTTTCCCCCTACCTTTTAAGGTTGAGAGATGTTGCAGAGCTGGCCTCTGCTGGAAATCTTGCCTGAGTTGCCAGGGGTCTGAACACAAAAGGGATGGCTGGGAACTGCTCGGTTATCACCAAATGTCTCTCTTGGTCCCCCTGTGCATCTACTTGTTTTAGACCTCTTGGTTCCTGGATTGGGCCCATTGTGTTGGGAGACCCTTACTTTGGTAATGTAAAGGCTTAAGCTTTGATTTATTGTATTGTCCGGTAGAGCACTCCAAAAGTTATCTGTGATCTTTGTACCTCTTTTTATTTTACTCCGTTTCCCCTACCTCAATAAACTTTTTATCTACCTCTAAGTTTCTGCATGCGTCCTTCCATGTAAACATCAACATTAAATTCAACACTGCCTGCTGTGAAGCCGCCTTCCAAATTTCCATTTTGGCAGCCATTAGTTCCTCCAATCTGCCCCAGCAGCCTGGGGCAGATTGGAGCCATAAATTTCCAGCCATAAATGTTTTTTTTAACCCCTTCTAAATCCCAATTTAAAAGAGAACTCCCACTTTGACCCCATCAAATAACTACTCCCACAAATGGGAAACCTTCTCTGGCTTACCAGCAGTTTGGGTTAATCCAAGATCTGTCAATTTGTCTGGGTTCAAATGACACCACAATGTATTGTGGGTCAAACGAACTCTGCTGCAAGCCAAAACAAAAAATTAATCCTGAAAAACCCATGTGAGGTTCACATGAAATACTAACCCAACATGACTTCTAAGCAGTGTGACTAAGTAATACATCTTGTGAACCAGGTTATTGCATAGCTGTGCTTCAAAACCACATTTACTTTCAACATCAATATGGGCACAAACCAGATAGCTTTTTAATGCATTTCTGAGGTGTTTGTCCTCTTCTAAACCAAAGGCTAAGTAAATTGCTCCAAAATAAAATATTTGCATTGACCTCTGTAAATATTGCTTCTTCAGTTTCTGTCTGTACAAAAACCAACCCTCAGCCCTGAGATTAGATGTTCTAATTCTGTGGACTGCCAGCCAGGCATGCAAAGGTTTAGGAAACTTGAGGACAGGTCCTTGAAGCCAGAAAAAAAATCCCTTCTCAGAAGTGATCTCCTTTGGCAACTGCTTCTCTCCCACAAACTGCTTGGTCTCTCTGAAGGCAGCTATAATAACACAGGCAGAAAACGGAGCAGGAAAATTGAAAGGGGATGGCTAAGTATGTTTTTAGTTTTCCACATGAATTTCCCTTTGCTTTCTGTACTCTACAGACTCAGTATCTGCTATGTCTGCTACCAGAAGAATTTTGTATGAGGCTTTCATTTTCTTTCCAAGTAGAGATATGGGCCTAGTTTCATTGAGGTGATAAACTTGCACCAAAGTTGGATCATTTGGAGTGGCAGGCTAGGCATCTGTGGAGTTTTTCAAATTTGTTTCATCTGTGTTTCAGGAACTATCACGCACCTTTCATTCTGTCATCTGTTATCAACAGAACTGGGTTTTTAAAGAGTTTCACTCCACTTGCACAGGTATTCATTGGCACTAATGCACATTACAAGTACAAATATGTCCAAATACCCTCCCCAGGCTAAAAGTGGTCAACTACTGAATTCACAATCCTAACACATTTGAATTTGTTGTGGATTTTTCTGACCTCTCTACTGCAGACTAACAATTTGTCCATTCCAAAGAATTATCCCTACACACAGAAAACTCTTTGTATATTATCTATTTCACAATCAATTCAGTGCAGTTGCCATAAGAGTGTTCAGTTCCAAAAATAAAAATTAAAAGAATTCCAATAAAAAAATTCAAATTTATGAGTGGATTATACTTCACTGGCATTGTTGATCAGATTAGATGGTGATATTGCATATGTCCATGTGTTGCTCCACTTAAAAGCACTGGAAAATGATTTTTTGGTTCGAATTCCCCATCTCCTGTCCACTGGGTGATCCAGTGTCTGTGCCAGTGCAACTGCTCTGATTTGATAGGCTCAAATAGCTCCCAACCTTCAATAATGCTCAAGGATGTGGCTGTTGGACAAAAAACCCTACCCTATGGTGGTCATGGGCCCTATTTTGCAGAGATCCATCCTCTGTTGGAAGGTCTGCCCGAGGATCATCTGACTGAAGGCATCCTCTGTTTGAAGGGCTTTCATAGTTAATTTCAGTTAAAAGATAAATGAGCCATTGCTCACCAACCATTGTGTATTGGGTGGTGGGAATTAGGCCATCCTTCTACATTATAGGGAACTGGAGTTAGAAAAGAGCATTCTATTTGAAGCACTGTCCCAGAGCACATGGACTGCTTCACACAGAGTAGTTAATAGAGCCTTGAGTGAACATGGTAGACTCAACTTGCTCTCAGAAATTTACTGCTTAGCCATTATGCTATAAACATTCTCATTAAGAATTGATGTTTCTTTACTGGATTGATACTTGTTACCCACAGCCTGTTATATTTTCACAGGAAGCCATTGTAACATATCTTCGCACTTAGTAATCTCCATTCTGGGCATCAGGATGGAGGGCATTGCCCAAACTGTTGCCTTTCAAATGTTTTGTGTTTTAATTCCCAGAATTCCTGAGCATTAGCCATGCTGGATGGGGTGATAGGAATCCAAACTGTCTGGAGATCTGCAAGTTAGGGGAAATTGATGGCTATTGTGGCTAGATCTGCTTATCACACCACTTACCACTATCATGAATCATTATAGTCCCAGAAGTGATGACATAACATATAGTAAACAGCATGCACGCTGTATGTATCTTATTACACAGGGTCATCACATATGGGTTTATGCCATGGTTTATTCATGCACACAGAAGCCACTCTGCTATTTGAGGCTTTTTGAAAGCACTGAAATAGATTGCATGAACTGCTTGATGAGGTTCATGTACTATGAATGTAGATTCCTGCAAGGAAGTGCTATCCATTGCAGAAATTTGTCATGTTTGAAGTGGCCCTAAGGGTTTCACAAAAGGACTGTAAAAGGAACTGGAGCTTTATTAGGAGCTGTGAAATTGAAATATTCTTCCACATAGGCATGCTGTTAATAATTGATCTTGTCTGAACTACCACAGAAGCTCACTGATGGTCTTTAGACTGGTCTGGCTGTCCTCACCAAGCATATTCTTTATGTGGGGAGAAACACTTTAATGAGTGAATGCAAACAGATAGGAAGAACTGGCCTTATTTATCAATCAACCTCCTTCAAAGATGGAGATAGAAGATGAGAGAAGAAACACAACCAGGGACCAAATTAACCTTCCTAATCATTCATTTCTTTACTCCAGTGTAAGTATATAGCCCCAAACCAGATAGGGACCAAGAAATCCTTGGATCAGGGTTTTAAACCTCCCTCTCACTCTTTTTTTGCTCTGAAATTCTACCTCTTACATTCCCAATGGTACCTTGGTTCCCTGAGCTAATACTGGAGAATGTAAACATACATGCTGAGCCCACTTGGTGGGAATAGCCCAGGACTTGATAACTTTTGAGACAACCAAGGGTTTCTCTCAATTAGTACCTGGCCCACTTAATACTTGGTAGGGTTAGGTTTGCTGGGACTTGGAGCCTCTCCAGGGGTGGGAGAATGATTAAAATGGTCCATCCTTGGATACTGATGGATCTGGATGTGACTCTAGATGGAACTACTGTCACCTCAGTAAAGTCCTCACTGACTCAGAGAAAGTATCCAGGTCCTTGCCATGATCACTCCTGAGCATTCTATCCTATGAAGTGAAGCCAGATAAGCTCCCTGGTTTTCCAAGCACTGAGGCTGATGAAGCCAGTGGTGCACTAACTAGAGCAACATCAGTGAGAATGAATCCAGCTAAGCATGGCCTGTCCCAAATAAAACCAGACCTCATTTTAAAGCCTGCACTGTGACACTGAAGGTAGTTGCAAGAAATTGTACTTCTCTGCCAGTGTTGCATCTTCCTAGCAGCGTTTTTATGGGGGAGTGGAGGTAGAAGTCTTAAAAGAAGAAATGGTGGACTACTTGATAGCCCATTGTGACAATGTGGCTGACACTTCAATGATAAAAGCAATCATATCTTTGCCACCATCACTGCCTTTCATCTACACATGGGAGAGTATTCCAAAACGTGAGGGCTACCACCGAAAAGGTCTGCTTATGTGCTGCTAGCTATCCTTCACTATTCCATTAGCAAAGGAAAAATCAATAAGGGCTTGAGAGAAGATCTCAGGGGCTGACTGGGTATGTAAAGGGGGAGATGGTCAATCAGGGATCCTGGTCCTGAGTGATTTAATGCACTGTATATCAACAGCAGGACTTTGGCTCAGTAGCTATTAGGTAGCTGGTGCAACACAGATGCACCATGGGCATATCTTGGTGCTCTAGTGGGCACTCTCATTGCAGAGTTCTGAAGTTTCTGAGCCAGGCACAAGGGCAGCCTCATGGAGAGCACATTACATCAGTCTGACTGTGATGTTGGCACCAATACTTAAGCCTTGCTTTATTTAAAGGAGAAATGATGGAGCTTAAGCACCTGGAAGTTCCACCTTCTTTTCCCAAAAACCCTTTCTCTCATCTGTATAAGAACTCTCTGGAGATACACAGTGGTGGGGAAAATACCCTCTGCACTTCCTCAGGAGCAGTTTGACTCAAATCTGTCGGGAAATACCATCATTCCAGGGTGTAGCCCTTGCATTGACAACGAATGCCCTGTCAGGCAAATCCCTACTATAAGGAATATAGCACAATACAAAAATGTCTAGCAAATCACATAGACAGTTGCCCTACTTTGCCTAGAAAAGTTACAGCTGGGAATGTTATGTACAGGGTCCAAGGCTATCTGGAAATATCTTGTCTCTAGGTAGTTTAGGATTAATTCCATGTAATTATATTTATCCTTTGGAGATGTTGGTTGCTTTGATGCACATTTAAAAAACAAATTACCCTAAACATGTTCTTGTTTAAGCAAGTTAAAATGTTCAGTCTTCTCTGGTTTACATTTTTCTGTGTTAATAGGATGGATATCTGTTAAAATCCCACCTCTGTAAGAAGCCACATAAAAAGGAACTACGTATTAAGAAGCCAGTTGCTACATGGTGTGTAGCTTACATGGCAGAAGATGATTCAGAAGATGGAACAGGAAATCCAAGTTCTAGTCCCCATTCTGCCATGAAGCTCATAGGTTGACTAACCCACTCACAGGGCTGCTGTGAGGATAAATCAGAGCAAAGTAAGCCACCTTGGGTTCCTCACAAGAGGAAAAAAAGGCAGGATACAAATGTGATGTAATAATATTAATATAAAAGGGAACTTAGAGTTGCCCTCCAACAGTTAGCACCTGGACAGCAGACAAAAGAGGCAGGCAGACAGGTCACCTGGTTATGGATGAGATATCTTATAATTCTTAAGTTATACTAATTATTGACTATATTAGCATATGCAAATTTGAGTTAAATGAGTGCCCTCTTTTGCCCTTTTTGGGTGTGGCATTACTTTTTAAAAATAATTACTACATGAGCATCCTATCAGTTACTGAACCAAAGAAGAGGCCTAGGGAATAAAACCTTTGGCTAAAGAACAGCTAACGAGAGGATAGGAATGACGACAGCCTGTGGCAGGCTCAATGATTGATAAGTTGGTGGTTGCTAAGTTTCTACTTTTCTGTATTGAAAACCTATAGAACTGCAGAATGAGAAAAAGTCCACACGACTCTGTGCTGCATAGTTTAATCTGTAATATTTCATGGCAAATTTTGATGATTGGCAGTTTTGCTCTACAGAGTTTAGGGAGAGCTTCAAAGAGTTTCCAAGTGAAGCATAACCCACAGCTCCAACACTTCCCTTCTGTTTTAGTCCAGTTTCTTAATGCATTTACCACATTTGCCCCCTCCCTGCCTTCCTGCATGGCATTCATGGTGCTATTCTTGGGGTTTCCAGGCCCTCCAGGGACTGACTATATCCCAGTTGACGTAGCCTCTGCACCTGGCTGCATCATTTGGTCTCGGCCCTATAGACTTAGGTTATCGTCATCAGCAACTCCAGTATAGCACTTTTAATGTAACAGTCCTAGATCGCACCCTTGCAAATAAACCAACAAATGTTACCAGCCTGCAACTTTTGAAAAACTAGTTGCGGGGAGGCTAGTCTGCTTTCCCATGCTGGCTGCACAGCAGGAGGCAACCTCCTTTTCTTCTAGCAGGGACACTTGGCCTACTGAACTCTTAACAAATGAGCAAAACTTAGCAAACTTGTCTTTCACAAACTAGGCTGGCAGAGGAAAGGTGCCTTCATCCATCCTTCTTTCAAAAGCTGGTGGTTTCCATGCCACTTTGGGGATTCTGCTTCCCCTGGCCAGCATGGGGACCATGCCAGTTGGCAGTGGCAGGGCAAAGCGATCTGCCCCAATTCCATCAGCCTGTGCACTTCATGCCCCCCATGGAACCTACGAAGACCACATGAGCTGTTAAATATAAAGCTGCCTTTGCACAGAACCCTTCCCTGAGTTAGACTTCTATGTTTCCAGCCTCGTGGAGTCTCATTTACCTCCCCTCATACACCGACATTTGCTACTGAAAATTATTTTTAAAGATGCATTTCAGCACTGCGCCATGCTATTTAAACCTCTGCATGAATTTGGAGCAACATTACTGTAAGTAGCAAGCATCAACATTGTGGAAAATCAGCATTCCTTTCAGTTGCTGACCTGAATTGTTTGAAAACTGTTCAGCAGTTACAGGATTAGAGAAAAGAGCATTAAGTTGTTAATAGAGATGGAAAGGAAGTTACTTTATAAGATTACTGTGATAGGCTTACTTGCTTAAAAAATCTTCTACCCCACCCAACCCCTTTACAAAATACCTTTCTTCATCCCCACCCTCAGGTGAATTTCCCCATCAACAGCCATAATAATAATGAAAACAGCATTGTGTTATTCATTAATCAACATTCTCTTTTCAAGTGTTCGTGCTTTATCAGAATTATGCTGAGTGATCCCGCTTATGCATGCATTTGAATTGTAGCAGTCCTCTTAACAGAAAGCTTTTAACTTTGTTTGAAATGCTGTTGCTTCTGTAAGGAAGCCATAAACTAGTTGATTCTTGTCCTGAAATAAGACATTTAAAGACACTGATGGGTGATGTCATGTTTACGAAAAGGGCAAGTCTACAAAGAGTCTTTCAGCTGGTATTTAGGCAGAAAAATATTTCTATGGATCCACCCTGGTTCTGCAGAGCACTTGCATACACACATGCACACGCACACTCAAAATACTTATCCATATTGCTGCTTACCTCTGTCACTAAGACATGTGTGAGGGATCTTAAGTTCTAAGCAAGAAACCTCCATCATTACTAGGTTATGCAGCATGGAGACACTGTTCAGCGACATGACAGACCCTCCTCTCTGGGACAGTGTATGTCACCGCTATGAAAGTACACCAAAATATGGTGACTCCAAATATCCCACTATTATTTTTAATGCTATATCAGTATGATTACTTGCCATTTCTTCTGAAGCAGCATTTTGAAGCTCTCCCACCTTTCTTTCTAAGTTCCTGTTCAACCAACACATTAGTGAAGTGAGATACTAGCAAAATTTTTCAAGGGGCTTTTGCAAGTCCATGTGATGAAGAAGAAAGGAGCAAGGGACAAAGAACATTTTTATCCTAGGATAGTTTGCTTTTTGCTGAATGGCATAAGGGACAACTGCTCCTCTTTCCAAGGAATATTAATGACATTATCTTTTCTGAGAGGCACTTTCTCCTCTGCACTTCCAGAAACATCCTCCTCTTCATTATCATCATTATAATGGTGTTTTCAAGAAGGTTGTACAAGGACATCTTTGCATGCCTGTTGCACATCTTCAAAACTTCCACTTTAACCTGCCTCCTGACAAATGCACACATCCATCCCCTTCTTTTCATGGCAAACTTTCTACACTTCCAAAGACATGTTGTGCTTTCAGTCATCCTTGCCACTTTTTCATTTCAAATGTGTATTCACTGGAACCAGCCAACTCATTTTTTAAAAAAAAATTGTTGCTCATTTCTGGGATGGAGCTTCTCCTACATCAAACACTCAAACTGGAGAGAGCACTGAGAGCATCTAAATGCATCCCTCTTTCCTTTGTCGATGCAATGCTATGCCAGAAACAAAGTCCTGCGACTTTGCACCCTTTTATCTTACCCTTTTACCTGACAACAGGCCTCCCAAAAGGCTTCCAATGTGACTTTTGGAAGTGGAAGGGGTAGAGCATGTGCCAGAAAGGTATCTGGGGGCACATTAGTGCCCATGGGCCTCTTGCTTCCTATCTCTGCCTTAGATATTGTGTCCCCCTTTGGGGACCACTTTCACTCTATTTCTGGCCAATGGCCCAAAGTCTGAAGAAAACATGAAAGAGATCAATCCTTCTTTTTTTGCTTCCCAGCCATATAATTCACACTCTATTAATATATCCCGCTTTCAGAACATGCATGACTTTTTGTCTCTTTGCCTGAGCATTATCATAAACCAGAGGCATATCCTTATACGTATCATCTCCTTATCATAAATGAGATGATAAACATCACGTATATAGATGTTCTTGCCTCCCACATGTAACCACCATCATGTACCCTCCCAGGTCAGTTCAGATTGGTAGATTGGAGGTACTGCATTATGCAGCTCAAAGCGAGCAGTGGAATGAAATCATCAAAAGGTAAACAGGGTGTAAGTATACAAATATATGTAATAGTCAGCTGTGTTATGAAACGGATAAACAGTGACTTCAGAGCAAAAGTACATAAGGTGGTTCAACTCATCACCTCTTTGGAGGTGAAGCAAATATTCAAACTTCCTGAAGTCACTGTGCTTGCCCAATTTGCTGGGGCTTGCAGAATCCCTTTGAGATGATTTATGATTGCACAACATCTAGATTTGTTATAGTCCTTTGTTGTCCACATTCTTAGGAGATAGGCCATGGAAAAGATAAGACATTGTTGTGACTAGAGGTATCCTAGATGAATATATACTGTACATAAAAGGAGCACCCACACATGCCCTCATCAAAAGCTGCATTACCAGCCCTTTTGCCGAGTAAAGCAAGAGATTACATAAACTTCTGAAGGGGTTTTCATTGCTGTGTCCTCCTCATTTGTGGCTAGACGCTTGGCAGTATTTGACTCAGTTGGACAAACTAGATTTTGGCTGATTCAAAACTGTACATTACATGTAACACTTGCATGTACTCGAGAGTCAGTAAGCAACCTAGCACCCTGTTTCGGACCACACCTTCCATAATCCATGACAATTTGTTTTGTTGACTGGTGCTGATGGGACTTGCAGTTCAGGGCACCTGGAATGTGCCTAGTCTATCCCAGTAGTGAAGCCTGCCTCCAGCCCTGGCCTTGCAGGAACTGCTTTCCTTCCTGCAGCCAGGGGTAACCAATGCTGTGCAGCAAAAGCAAGGCAGCTATGCACAATGATATCTGGGCACGAGGTAAAATGAGTAAGGAGGGTGGGGCGCCACATGCAGCTGTCAACAGCATCGTCACTATGCTTTTTGCTGGTGAGGGGAACATCTAGTGCTGGCCAGCATGACATTAGTAGGAAAAACATGGAGACATGTACAGAAGTGCATAACAGAAGGTGCCGCTGTGGGTTGGAGTTGTGCTCAGTTTAATGACTGGTAGATTTTTAACTTTAAAAGCAAACCCATATTTTTCAGCTTCTGAATTTGAGTTTTATATTACATAGGCATGTGTGAATTGCTATGTGCTGACACAAGTTCATAGCCACCCTCACTAGAGTAGTAAAATATATTCTTTTATTTGTTAGACATGTACTTTGAGATTTTGGACATGCACTTTTGAGTCTTCGACATCTTAGACACACAACATATTCTACATAGAAGATATGGGGGAGAACCATAGTTCTTCAATAGGCACATGCTTATATGATGAAGATCCCAGCTTCAAACTTCAGCAGCTCCTTGTGCAGTGGAAAGCCTGTGCACAGAAGCCTTGAGATCTACTGCTATCCAATCAGTGGTGATAGGCATGGGCTAGGTGGACCCATGCTCTGATTAGGCAGCTTTGTACAGTCATAAAACCTTATTATTCAGCATCCTGGGGTGACTTTCATATGCCAGTCTCACGTTTCAGAGTGCATATTACACATAAGCAGACTTGCCTTCTAAATCCTTCTAGAACATTCTTGAATACATTATTGTAATTTCAGCAACCTACCTTTTTATATTTTTTAAACCAAATATGCAAGGAAGAGAAAATATTCCCCACCTCAAATCTGCATAGCAATAGGTCATTGGGGTGCTTTTGTTACTCCACACAATATAAATGTATGTGGCACAAAATGAAGGTTACCATAGGTTTTCTGAATGTGTTTTGCATGCCGGAAAGAGGAGCAAGTCCCTCCTTCAGTCAAAAATTGAAATCCACTGGGCAAAACTTTTTCATACTGATTGTATGTTGATGGAGAGAGATACAATGTGAAGTTACCTGTACTACCCCAAACCTGCAAACCATTTTTACACTGATGGTAACCTACTGGGAGAAACTGTCATTCAAGGAATAGTCTTTCATAGGGAACAGTTGCATTGCCAGAGGCTGTTCCGTGGAAGGGTGCAAAAATGATTCCAGACAGAATGAGCATTGGTTTGTGGTTTTCTGTGTGTTTGCTTGTTTTGTTTTATGATGTTGGATGAAGGCTAGGACACTAAGGGTGCATGCTGGGGCTTGTAGGGCTTTTATCTGTCTAAACATGAATAGGAATGTGCCTTAGCAGATTATTTAAAGGACACTGTCTCTATCCATTGTAGAATTTTAATACAGCCATTTGCTTCATTCTTATCATATGTCTGGAAAACAAAGTCCCTGATGCAATAGATGTTTGTCAAGGTTGCTGGACTCAGCCTGGCTTTGGCTGACATACAAACCATTAGTCAAAGCATTTGGGCTGAGCCAGAACCTCCTGGTATTAGATGCCACAAACCTCCTGGCACCCAGTGTCTTGGGGGCTGACCACCAAAAGACACATTGCTTCATAATGACAGAGGAGGAGGAGAAGTTTTTTCCCCCAAAATCCCTACATCTATTTTCTTGTGTAGATAGCCATGATTATTATGTTTGGCAAGCCTCATAGTGGGCATTTATGTGTCACTTCAGCAGTGGCTTCCTTTTCACATAACCTTGGTGTTCATGAACTCGGTGACAATTTCACCATTAAAGTACCACTGCAAAAAAGGGGAGAGTGGGGAGACAAAGCTGGTTCTCACCATCTCTTCAGGATTTTGCTTCCCTGGCTGCCTTTGGAAAGTATGATTTTGCTATGTTGGGATAATTTCCCCAGCACTTCCCAACTGTATTGAGATCCATGTCTTGCACATGGTGATTTTCAGAGCTGAAAGTGTTCTGTTAGCAACATCACTGATTGTGGTGTATATCATTGGTCTGATTCTTAGCTGTGGACAATTTAGTCAGGTTTTTAAGCCAACAGAAGACCTGCTGAACCTATGACAGGGATAACAATGGAACAAAAAAATTAACATGCTCTCCATGGGCAAGGCAGAACTTTAGCCCTATCTTGGGGCTTTTCTCCACAAGGCATTTATTCTGTACTTGTGATCCCTCGCTAAAGGAAGCCTGAGCATCCTTTGCATGAGGTCATCCTCCTACCAGGGCCTCTCCCATGTTTTCCAGACAATTCATGGCCTTTTTTAAAGAGTGAGGATGATGCCGTATCTTTTCAGATGATGCCATTTTACCACCAGAAAGCTTTGTGCAGATGTGAAATTCTGCTCTACACCACAGCATCACCTTGTGTTGTGTAATGCAACTTATAGGACCATATAGAAAGGTGGAAAGGAGAGTCCTGGAAAACAAATCTTTGGGAGGGGGGGCAGGACACTCTTTCTTTGCACGACACACTTTCTCCCACAAAGAAAATAGAAGAAGCAGCCTCAGTAAAGCACCAGATTAAATGCCTCATGGGCAGATGTCTGTAAACACAAGTGACTTGTATAATCCTGTGCAGCTTTTCCCTACAGCCAGATACAGATGCTTGGGAGAGAAGGCAAGTATGTTCTTTTGAGTGTAACTGCAAATATGTGCCTGCTTGCATGGTTGCTGGTCTGATCATTGTGAGCGCAGGTACAGCAGTGACTAGTTCAAATGAAATTAGCTGTCAGAATGTCCCTCCATTTGATGCTGTGACAGTGCAACATGACATTTAATGTAGGGGTGGGAAAACACATGAGGTGCAAAAATTTTCTGTTCATTGCTGAAAGCAATCGTTTCAATGATTGCTTGCATCTGACCCTTATCAGCATCAAACGTGAAAGTTTACTTAAACTTACTTCAACTTACAAACACCCCCTGACACAGTCATGGACATGCTGATACACTGGCAGACAAATAAACATTTCCAAACATTCCTGGGTGGTGGGTGAAAGCTGTTGCTGGGAAACATCCCCTCAGACAGTAAGAACTGCCACATGCACAGGAAGTGAAGATGCAAGCTAAACACTGCACTTTCTATAAGAACCAGAAAACCACCAACTGTCATCAGAAGCAAGATAGCGTGCAGTTAAGCGGTCAGTGGACTTTGCCATTATCTGCTGGCTGAGCCTCACATGTCTGGCTTGCTCTCATGTCCAGGGTACGTCCTCTGGGGTCTTGCCGTACTTCCTGATAGTGAAGGAACATTTCGCAACAATTGGCACATTGATGTGGCAAAGAATGCATTGCTACAACTGATACTGACGAGTTCTTGAGATAGCAGGTGCTAAGTGCTTATTTCGGCACAAATACTTCCCTGTGACAAGTGGGACTCAATGGCTTTTTAAGCTTCATTTGTATTTAAGGGATTATTGCCATTATAGGTCAGATTCATGTTTGCATTAAGATGGTGTTTCATTGTACTCTACAAAATGTGGAAGAACAAGTCCCTGGCCCTAGAGGCTTCACAATCTGGAATCTAACACAAAAGAGAAAACAATGGAAAGAGAAAGAGTGTGCATTAATTTTAGTGGTACGAATGTTCCTGGGCTATAGCAAAGCTGGAGTATGTGGTACTGTAGCGATAAGTAAATGATACCCTCCAGATTCCTGAGACTACAGTGTAGGACTGCATGGCCAATGGCCAGGGAATATAGGAACTGTAGTTTAAAACTACTGGCTTTGCTACCATGTAAAAGACCATAACATCTGCATGGTATTAAAAGGCAGCAAGCAGGGATGGGGGAGAAGAGAGATTAGGAGAAAAACAAACCTCAGGCTCTAAGTGCATACCCACCCCCAAAGCTAAGCTTTGATTCGCTGCATATCCAACCATGCTAGCTCTGAGGCAGGGTTGCAGTCTCTTTATGACAGGCCTCTTGTCCTCAACAGCTATAGGGCCAGCAGGAATATCAATGTGGGATGAGCTGTTCAGGTTGAATTTCGCTGAGGCAGAATGCTGAGAATTTCACTTCAGTTCATAATTTAAAAATAAGAATTCACCCAAATGTGTAAAGATTTTCATATCCGAAAGAATATCAGGAAAAACAAGTCAATCTTTCCTCAGGGAGCAGGTGGACTGCATTCCTCCTCAGTCTGGAAAGCTGTTGGTGGGCAGTTCCAAAGCCCCTGCTCACCTACTAATGGTTCCTTATCCTTAAGCCGGATTAAAGCCCTTCAGGGAAAGGGCTGTCCTCAGTAGAGTAGGCAAGATGGCCACACCATTGCAGAGATGCAGTTATCTTCATCACCATTTGCAGAACAATAGAGATGAGCAGCTTGAGAACAGACCCCTGATATTTTTAATACTTTTCCTGCTTTATGCTGTGTTTACCCAGCTGATGCTAATGGGACAAAAGTAGCACTGTTTTTGGTGGTAGTGGTCGGGAGCAGCTAACATCTGTATTGTGAAAGGAAGACAGAACTTGTCTGGTATCAGAGCCAAGAGCCACTTTGCAAGGGATGTTTGTTAAGAGCTGATGTTAAGAGTTTGTTAAGAGGCTTGTGTAGCAAAACTTTACAGAGATAACTTGCCTGGTAAAATTCTAGTATAATTCACAATATATTAACTGCAATACAAACAGATGCTCCCCAAACCTCTTTGAGTTGAAGGCCACCGTCATCTTTAAAGTTCACCAGGCAAGCTGAGGTAAGAGCCTTTATACCCCCAACACTGCATCCTAAGCATTTTTCTGACTCCGTCACTGGGCAGATTAGCAAAGCCTTTGGTGGTACACCATGGGACTCTGGCAGATCAAAGAAGCCATCACTTCAAATAGTTTGTGGCTTATCAAATTCTTTTCCTAGAACTATTGACCTCTCAATCATTTATTAACAAGCTCTCTCTCTCTCTCCCCCCCTCCACCCACCCCTTTTTCTTTTTCTAAGAAAACATTTTATACAGTTAAAACAGTTTACAGGAAGAGATCCAGATTCTGACCTCCTAGGAGTCAACCAGTTTCTCTGGATAAAAATTAAATAAATTAACCTGGTTTGATTATATTTTTCAAGATAGGACATCCCCAATTAGTGTAATGACATGCAGCACAAGGAATGATGTAGCTGCTGGTTATGCATTCCTAGCATACTTTGGGCAAAGCCATTCCAAAGCCTGTAGCAAAATCTAAGTGCATACAGTAGCAGCCCATCCATGCTGCCTTGGCCATTTCTTCTTTGAGTTCAGGAGAAAGAAATCTATTTATCAAAAAGACTAAGTTCTTAAAATGACTCTTTATCTCTAGTTATCTTTATTATTGCATTGTAAAGTCAATGCAATAATAAAGTCATTGTATAGGTACATAGGAGATAACAGGTTTACTGTTTTCTGAATGAACAGTGCATTTAAACAGCTGCTTCTGGAAAGAACACCTGTCTGCATAACTGAGCTTTTATTTGCATGTTTTGCCTTTGTATATTTATGTGTGTCCTGCTACAATGGCTAGATCTTGTTCCTGGGGTACAATCCTAGAAAAGGCCATCCAATGAGTCATAGGATTTTGTGGGGTCCACCCTCAGAAGCCTTCTCTGTGCAACAGTAAGAAGGCTTGGCACCAATGCTCCACTGCAGTAGAAATCTAACAGTGAAGAGAGGAGAAGCAGGATCCAGGATGGGTGCATGGGAATGAAATTGGCCCATGCCATGTGGCTCAGTCCATTTTCACATGACATGCATTCAGAACAAGAGAAAAAAAAAACACCGGAAACCAGCAAAACATAACACACATACTGATAAACCGGTTATTTCCATAACCACAAATAATCACAAAACAGAGTAAGTGGAAGAAAAAATGCGTACCTCCAAAATATACTGCAATGTCAATATAAATGCTAATACTATACGCAAGATTAAAGCAGTTGCTTAGCAATCAAAAATGCCCATCAATATACCACATACACAGGCTCTCCAGCATTGCCATACTAATTTCCAAATCGAGGGCTGTACAAGTATCATTCTCCCAAACACCCTTTGCTAAATTTGGTCCTCTTCACTGGCCAAAAATATTACCCATCATTGTAGCCCTCCAAACAAACAAACAAAATTACACGAGCCATACAGTAATGGCAAGGAAGGATGGGTGGCTGGAGAGTCCGAAAATGACCAAGCCAAAAGGGAAAGAAATGTCTCCCTGCCCTTTCTTTGGTCAGTGCAAGCCTGGCGACACTTAGAAAGCATCACTTTGGCCACCATGGATTCTCCCTTCCCTGCCTGTGATGTGCCCACAGCTGCACAGCACGCTTACCTGCTGAGCCTCACCTACCCATGACACTGCCATCACATGGCTACAAAGCCTTCAGCAAAGCAGAATGACTCAATTCTGTTGCATGTCAGTGGCTGGACAATGAAAATACTTTTAGTTGCTTCATGTCATGCACTATTAAAATATCGATTTGATACTAGGCCAGAGTGTTTGTCCAGCTATGCCAACTGACAGCAGTTTTGCAGGGTCTTGCACATCACCTGACACCTGCTCCTCTTGGAGTAACCAAAGACTGATCCAGAGACTTGCACACACAAACCATGTGCTGCACTGCTGAGCTATGGTGTATCCGCAGGAGCATAGGTTGGGTTGCTTGTCAAATTCTCACTGCTGCATGCTCTGCAGAAGTTTGCTGCTGTAAAATTTTGGGACGTCATGAAGCTGAAGACTCACGTCCACCTTGAAAGGGCAGATGCTAGGACTGGCTCTCAACTAGCACCCAATCACATCTTACCACAAGAGGTAAGTAAAAGCCACACTGGGGAAGCATATAAAATGTCTGGCCTGCATCACTCTGGCCTCTCCGGTCTCACACACCAGGTGCCCCACAGGGAACTCTGCTGATAGGAAACAATGGAGAAAGGGGAAATTGCATAAACATGGAAAGAGGCCTGTGCTCAAAGGTATAAAAATGAAGAAAAAATTAGCCAGCTGAGTTAGGTAACTGTGAGAACTTGCATGTATAGCTAACACTTTTCCTCCAAGAACTTTTTACAGGCACCAAGCCTTAGGATTCCAGCAACCTCTACCCAGCAGTAACCTCCATTTTAAAAAAAAATCTTAAACATTTGGCATATTTAGGATGTGTGGACACTGATCTGATTGCTTTACTAATCAACGAAATCCAGAACAAGCATTAGTTATTCAGCTACAAATCTGTTTTGGATTGGGGCCACCATTTCTATCTCAGACATAATTGAGTAATTGATATCTCCACAAGCAGCAAGCTGCAAAGACTGACGAATCATGCTCTACAGTTGCATTGCCATTATCACTTTTACTTGAGTGTCGGTTGTCATTTCCATTAGAAACCCTGATTTTTCATGGCCATATAATTTGATGCTTTGAATTACATGGGGCTTAGACTCTTTATTCCCCAGAGCATGACATTTCCAGAAATAAGCTACTTCATATTAGGAGGACCTTACAGAAACAAGCCATGGCAGGGGAGTTTGTCCTTGTTTTATTTTTTTTTTTAAGGGTCATTTAAAATAATATATGAGTTCAATTTGTTTTAATGAACTTCCAGTCCAGCTAGCATCACAGAGCAGAGCAGGACAAGATGACAGCAAAATGTATCCCTGCTTGTGACGAGTTCAGTATTTTAAGAGATTTTAGAAGAATGAGTTGTAAATCATGGTATGGGTAGGTGGAAGACCTCCTAAACTGGATGTAGTCAGAAAGCACCAATGGATATTTCATAAGGTGTGAAACTCTATCTGGATACCAAAGGCAAACCGTCAAAGGGTTGTCAAGGAACTGCAGATTCCTGGGTAAACATAGGCTATAGGTGGAGACCACAAAGGGTAAGAATGACTTCAGGTATACTCAAGATGGGGTTTAAGGAAGGAGGAGACAAAGCAACAGCTTGATTCTGGGGAATAAACAAAAGGTTCCTAGCTTTCTGATTAAATTTAGGCTAACTGGTTAAGCATTACAAAAGGTATGCCTTGGAGAGACAACCAGGAACAAATTCTTAAAACACAAGGTGGTGCCCAGCTGGTACTTTCACTTAATTGGCCAATTTACATTACCTTTCCTAATTTCCTTACTTAATTTCCTCCACTAAGGAACTTCCTTTGCATGAGTTGTTTCCACAGGTTGCATACTGCAGAAGGAAAAGTTCTCCAGAGTTCATGACCTGTATGCAAGATAGAATCTTAACTGAATTCACTTACAACAAAGGCAGGCAGACTAGAATTTTGCCACCTGGATTCTTTTACTCCTAAGTGTCATGGGTCTCTTGCTCCTACTGACACTTCCACAAAAAGATATATTAGATAAGATGTTATAGTGATGCTTCCAAGTTCAAAATACACATGTACAGCCCTGATTCTTAGCAACAGAAGACTTTGTGTATCTCTAAACAATCATGTTCCTTTGCAATTGCTGCAGCTTTCTCATTAAAATGCTCATAAGAAAGGTTCCTTCTTACATGAATCAAGCCTCAGCAGAGGTAGATGACATTCTAGTTGCAGTTATTTTCACATGAATTCTGAGCTAACAAAATCATAAAGAATATTGTTTTAAAGGGTCCCTTTCCATATACAGTATGCTGGACATGGTTCAGAGCTGTATAGACATTATTTCTTATTTCTCTGCAATGAGAAGAAAAACAGTGGAGAATAAAAATGGAGAATACACCCATTTTTAAAAAAATATAATGGCGAGAAGCTAGGCACTATGGGCCTTTCAGGCTATGGTAGTGACTAGTGACTTATTTACCTTGGAGAAAGCCCTACTGACCATTGTAGAACTTACTTCCAAGTAAACATACATGGGATCGTGTTGCAAGTATAAGCAGTGCAAGTATAAAATATTTTGATGGTCTTATTTAACTACTTCTTAAATAAAATGTATTGTCACTCACAGTTGCGTAACAAGATGACTGATGACATCACCTTCCTCAGAAACCTGTAATTTAGAAAAAGCAGAATAGAGAAAGAAAAAGAGCACAATGGTGTGGTATGAATGGGATGGTGGAGGCAGAAAGAAACCTTTACAATGTGGATTTCTCAGCCGTGCCCCAATCATGGCAAACAGTTATTTATATTTTTTTACTGACTCTTACATGTAGGAAGACCTTGCCCTTGCTGATCTTTCAAGATGTTTTTCCTCCTTACCCTCTTGGTCTACTACTCAAGAAATTGTGCTACAGCCTTCAAGAAATCATCATGACCAGGCATCCAATGATTAGTTGGCTTACATCCTTGACATCCAACATGGTGGACTATGCTGGCTGTACAGAACTGATCAGAACAATGCACCTTCCATAGCTCTCTCACACATATCAAGAGATATTTTGATCACCTTCATCTGCTCTGGCACTCCTTCAGTTTCTGACCACTGCCTGCAGTCATGTTGACCTTAAAGCACGAGGTATTCCAAAAGGTGCCTGCCTGCCTGCCTATAAACAACACCTGGAGAATACAGAATCCCAGCAGCTGCCTTGGACTCTTTATGGCTTTATTATCTTTTACAATATGGAAAATATGATTGCTGAGCAACCTTTTGTGGGCTTTGTGGATGGCTGGCAGTTGTGCAAACAGCTTTTACAACTTTCACCTCAGTGCAAAGAACAAAAACAATAACTTGTTGTTCTTATGTATCAATGTTTTTGTTCAGCAGTCCATATACAGTCACTGTTTTCATAGTACTACTCCAGTAATAATACTGGAGTTGTGGTGGGGCCTGCAAAACTAAGTTTTCCATGATCTTCTAAGTCAGTGATGGAGAACCTTTTAGAGACCGAGTGCCCAAACTGCAACCCAAAACCCACTTATTTATCACAAAGTAACACAACAATAAAATCTGAAAACTGAGGTTTTAGTTAAGAAAAAAAAAACACCCACAGCCAGTCCAAGCAAATGTTTATATATATCCTTGGCAGCACACAGACTGATCCATGCAAAAGCTCAGACGAGTCATGGCTAATGAGTCGTGGCATATGACATCATCACCTGCCGCCACTACTCCTTTCCAAGCATGTGCATGGCCCCTATTTGTGCTGTTATTCTATGCCAGGCTGCTGGAGCGATGCTGCCATGACTTCATTCACATGCCGATGGAGAGAGCACTGCGTGCCCACTGTGGCACGCATGCCATAGGTTCGCTACTACTGGCCAAACCCTACTCTGGCGCATTCCCCTAACCCTAATACAGGGCTAAAGTTCCATGGAAAGAGGGTGATTTTGAAAAAGCCTTCCTTGAGTAGATTTTCTGCACAGCTCATCATTTCTGCCCATTCTAAACACATTCCAACCAGCAGAATCACTCCAGGACACCTCATTTTTCTAACCCTAATTTCTACCCTGGTGCACACCCCTAGCCCTAAGATTGCCTCTTACCAAAGTAGGTACTGCTCCCCTCCTCAAAATACAGCTAGAAACCTCAGATTCTAAAGGTGGGCTAGATGCGGAAAAGGGAGGGTTGGAATGCTTTAGATGCATTTTGAAGCCAGAGTGTTTTGTGGGACATAGTCTGTGCCCTTGCCCTAACCCTCACCTCTACCACCTTCTGTGGGGCAGCCCTCTTTCTGAGAAATGGAGTTGACAGATGCATCACTCAGGTGTGTGCCATACCATGGCTTCACTCAGACACATTAGTCAAATCTGTCCAGCTCTGACCCCTGGTGAACTTTTCTTGATTGCTTTGCTGTATCAAACTAAGGTCTATTCCAATGCAGGCAAAGCTGGGTCCATTTGCTGTATGAATTTATAATAAAGTAGAAAATCTACAGCATGTTTTTCCTTTTAAAAAGTGCATGTGTTTATATTTTGCCATAATCCCAATTTTGGTTCCTGAGAGAAAATAAGTAATGTTCCCTTGAACTGGCCCACGCTCCTTCTCCCTTTAATGGATCTTCTCCCTTGCAGTGGCCTCACTCTCATCACCTTACCCTCTTACCACACATAGACTCCATGTTCTGACCAAAGCATAAAACATTATACAACCAAGTGACCAACAGAGTCAGATGGAAAGATACTCGTAGGTAGGTGGAAGAGCAAGCTCCCAGAATCATGTTTCAGGCTTTGGTTGTTTATGAGGTTTCAAATAAACTACCATCCTTTAATATATAAAAATTCAGTGGAGCAGCCATTGAGTCTTGGGACTAAAATCAATTTGGAAATGAAGAATATTTGTTACTCCAGATGTTTATCATGGTAGTTTTGTAGTTTAACTTCTCTGCTACTAGAAACATAGAAACAGAGTGAGTCAGAAGGGGCCTCCCGGGCCATCTAGTCTGACCTCCGGTACCAGCCAGCTCCACTCACGGCATGCCCACCATGTGGACGTCCAGCCTATCCTTGAACACCCGCACCAGTGGGGCCTCAACGACCTCTCGTGGAACCCTTTCCTCACCCTCGGGGTCCTGACTGTCAGGAAGTGCTTCCTGGCATCCAAATGGAACCTTGGCTCCCTGAGCTTTGCTCCATTGGAGCATGTCCTGCCTTCCTCTGCAGGGGAGAACAGGTCTCTACCCATCTCCATGTGACATCCCCTCACATACCTGTATGTCGCCAACATATCCCCTCTGAGTCTCCTCTTCTCCAGGCTGAAGAGACCCAGTTCCCTCAGTCTCGCCTCATACAGCATCCCTTGTAAACCGCCCACCAACCTTGTGGCCCTACGCTGCACTGACTCCAACCTGGCTATATCCTTTCTGTAATGAGGGGCCCAAAACTGAACACAATACTCCAGTTGCAGGCACACTAGAGTCGTGTAGAGTGGTAGTAATACCTCTCTTGATCTAGAAGCCACACTTCTGGCTATGCAACCAAGGGTGGAGTTAGCCCTCTTGACCACCGCATCACACTGCTGACTCATGTTTAGCCTGCTGTCAACCAGTACCCCAAGGTCCCTTTCACAAGTGCTGCTCTCCAGCCACTTGTCACGTAACCTGTACTTACGACAGCTATTCCTATGCCCCAAGTGCAAGACCTTGCACTTATCCACATTGAACGCCATCCTGTTGTCTCCTGCCCACTTCCATAGTCTGTCCAGATCCTTTTGGATCTGGAGTACCTGCTCCTCAGTTGTGGCCACTGCTCCAGTTTTAGTGTCGTCTGTGAATTTGATCAGCAGACTGTTCACCCCTTCTTCCATGTCATTAATGAAAAGATTAAACAGGATCGGCCCCAGGACAGAGCCCTGGGGGACCCCGCTTGTCACTGGCCGCCATTCCGATGATTCCCCGCTAATGGTTACCTTCTGCTTTCAGTCAGTCAACTATGCCCTAATCCACCGGACAGTGCTTTGGTGTATCCCAAAACTCCTCAGTTTCTCCACCGGGATATCATGGGGCACTTTGTCAAAGGCCTTGCTGAAATCCAGGTAAACCACATCCACTGCACCCCCTCCATCTAGCCATCTTGAAACCTTGTCATAGAATTCCACAAGGTTTGTCTGGCAGGACCTGTTTTTGCGGAAGCCGTGTTGTGTGGCTGTCAGCCTCCCTTCCCTATCTAGCATCACTAGATCTCTCTCTATTATGAGCCTTTCCATTGTTTTTCCTACAATGGACGTAACGCTAACCGGTCTATAATTCCCCATGTCCTTTCTACTACCCTTTTTGAAAATTGGGACCAGTGACGCCATCCTTCAGTCCTCTGGAACTTCACCCGTTCTCCATGAGGCATCACAAATGGAGGCCAGTGGGCGTGAGAAAACCCCTGCTATCCATCCTTCTTCAACTTGCTTACCTTCCAGTAACCTATCCCAGGAGACTTTCCCCAGTCTGCCCTTCAGTTGGCCAAAGTTGGCCCTCTTGAAGTCCCAGCTTCTAGTGCTCGACCTGCTGCACATCCCCAGTCCCCTGATCTCAAAGCAAAGGATGGAGTGATCACTCGCATCCAGAGCTCCCCTAATCTGTACTTCATCTATCAGCTCCTCCCTATTGGTCTAGACCAAGTCAAGGATGTTTCCCCACCTCGTCGCCTCTCAGACCCTCTGTGTGAAAAACCCTCCCTCTATAGCTTCTGGGAAGCAATGTGACCTGGCTGTCACCGCTGAGTGAGTCTCCCAGGTAATATTCGGGAGATTGAAACCTCCCATATTTACTGTGTCTCTCCCCTGAGATATCCTTAGAATCTGGTCTGTCAGGACATCATTCAGGGTCTCAAGTTGACCTGGAGGGCGATAACATACCCCCACTGTCAGGTCTCTTTCCCTGTCAAAACCCCTAAGTTTCACCCAGACTGCCTCTGCCGAATTCCCATCTGTGCTGCATTCTATCTCACTGCATCCTATCCCTTCCCTGACGTATAAAGCTACGCCCCCACCTCTCTTTCCCTTCCTGTCCTTTCTAGAAAGGTGATACCCTTCTATGTTCACATTCCAGACTTGCCTTTCATCCCACCAAGTTTCTGTGATTCCCACCAGATCATACTCCCCTATTCCCAGGAGAGCTTCAAGCTCTTCCTGCTTATTACCCATGCTCCTAGCATTGGTGTACATGCACCTCAACTCCTTCCCACCACTTCCGTTCCTTGGAGTTCCCAGCCTCCTCCTTCCTCCCATCCTCTGTAATACCTGGCCCCTCTCTGAAGGAGTCCTATCAGTCCCTGTAGTATCTCTAAAACCCTGCTCCCAGAGTCCTGATCCTCCCCCCACACTTGTCCAGTGCAGACACGTTCCTGGGGGGCCTGAACCTACCCCCCCAGCTCAGTTTAAAGTCTTCCGGATGAAGCTCGCTAGAGCATCTCCAAAGGACCTTTTCCCCATCCTTGTGAGGTGTAAGCCATCCCTTGCCAGAAGCCCATTGGCAAGAAAATGAGTGCCGTGGTCGAGGAACCCGAAGCGTTCCTTCTGGCACCACACCCTAAGCCAGTCGTTCACCTCGGATGCCCTCCTGTCCCTTCCTGGCCCAAATCCTCGGACAGGTAAGATTGACAAGAAGGCCACTTGGGCCTTCTGCTCCCTGAGTTTCTTCCCCAAGGCCTGAAAGTCCCTGGTGGTCCCAACCACACCCTGCCTGGCCACATTGTTTGTGCCCACATGGATCACCAGGGGCAGCTGGTGACCCCCGGAGCGAACAAGATGCTCCACTCTCCTTCACATGCCGGATGTGTGCACCCCGCAGGCAGCAAACCTCCCTTGTCTCCAGGTTGGGGCGGCACACTGCCACCTCAGTGCCCCTCAGCAGGGAGTCCCCAGCAACCATCACCCGCAGCTGTACTTTTCCGGTGCTGGTGGGCAGCCATGCCCTGGCCCTCGCCTCTCCCACAGCGGCCCCCTTGCCACCTGACGTCCCAGGCTGGGGTCCTGCTGGTCCCCTGAGGCCTCATCAGTCACAGCCTCCCCAAGTGGAAAGAACCTGTTTCCCAGCTCCAGATTGGTGCCAGGAGAAGGAGGAGGCCGTGCTGGCCTCCCCCTCCTGTGGGTGACATACCTCCATGTCTCTGCAGCTCCTCCTCCCGTGGCCTCTCCCTCAACCCTCTGTCCAGAGGGGGGCTGCTCTGGGGGGGGGGGGGCCTGGAGGGCTCTCTCGGCCCTCAGGCACCTCACCTCCTTTTCTAGCAGGGTCACCATCTTGCACCAAGGGCAAGCGTATCCCTGCCTCTCCTGGGGGAGAAGGGCGAACATGTCGCAGCTCTCGCCGCAGACAGCAACACCCGTGAATCCCGCCAAGGCCATCTCCTGGTCCGCCATTGGGATCCCTTCCGAGACCTTACCTTGGTCCCCTGCCTTGTTTCTCCTGCAGTTCCTCTCACTCGCCCAGTTCTCCCAGACAAAAACCCATTCGCACACACACACAAGGATAAAATAAACTTAAATTGGAAGAAAAAAAAAGCACAGCACAGCACAAATAAAAACAAACAAACAAACAAACAAACCTCTGTGTCTCAGGAAAGGGAGTCTCCAGACAGGCCGGGCTGCAGCTAAGGGATGACACACCACCTGTCCGCTTCCTCCTGGCTGCTCTAGCCTCTCTGGGCCCGCCCCCTTCCTCTCCACTGCTCCTGCCCCTCTGCTCCCCTGCCCAGCTCCTGCCTTGCCTTCACCAGTCCCCTGGCCACTCAGCGCTCTCTCCCAGCCTGTGCCTCTGCTGCTCTGCTGCTCTGCCAAGAGGCCAGAACCAAAAGGGCTTGCAGTGGCTGAGCGCGGCCTTATCAGCCCCTCAGGACGGTGGCCCCGCCTGTCCGCTTCCTCCTGGCTGCTGTAGCCTCTCTGGCCCCGCCCCCTTCCTCTCCGCTGCTCCTGCCCCTCTGCTCCCCTGCCCAGCTCCTGCCTTGCCTTCGCCAGTCCCCTGGCCACTCAGCCCTCTCTTCCAGCCTGTGCCTCTGCTGCTCTGCTGCTCTGCCAAGAGGCCAGAGCCAAAAGGGCTTGCAGGGGCTGAGCGCGGCCTTATCAGTCCCTCAGGCCGGTGGCCCCGCCTGGCCGCTTCCTCCTGGCCGCTCTAGCCTCTCTGGCCCCGCCCCCTTCCTCTCTGCTGCTCCTGGCCCTCCGCTCCCCTGCCCAGCTCCTGCCTTGCCTTCGCCAGTCCCCTGGCCACTCAGCCCTCTCTCCCAGCCTCTGCCTCTGCTGCTCTGCTGCTCTGCCAAGAGGCCAGAGCCAAAAGGCTCTGACTTGACCTGAGTATTCCATTGCTTATTTAAAGCACCATTTTCCATCAACCACCATCCCAAATGCAGGTACAGTAACACACATCACTCAAAAACATCCCTTAAGAGCATCCACATTTCAGCAAAAATAATAAGAGGTACGCAATTTTGTGCCACAATTTTCTATTGAGGGCCATTGGAACATCACTGATCCACAGTTCTGGGAAAATATTGTGTTGAAACCTTGTAGGAAGTGACCCAGATTCCCTGTGAAAGCAATTAATTCAGAGCTGCATTGCTTTGTTCCATGTTTTGTGGCGGAACACAGAAGTAACTTTTCTTTGGATTTGCAGCACAACAATCCATGGTTGAATGAGGCCACATTTATATAACTTTTTAAAAGAAAAAGTAAGTATCTAGACCTGATGAGTACAAAACAGAACCCCAACGCTCAAAAGGCTTTGGGCAGAAACCCAATCAGTCATCAGGAACACATGTCTGGTTACATGCTTAGCTTCATGCATTTCTTTTTAAATTTAATTGTACTTTTTTAAAGCCTGGTGGTAGCTAATTATTTTCCTACTGTTCTGCCAACACATGCCTCCCTTCTTTTTTGTCCTTTGAAGTAAACATACTAACAAAGAAAAACAAAACAAATCCTAATCTTGTACAACAATTCTAGGAAACCCCTCCCCCTGCAAAATTACATTGCATTTATTAAATTTCTATGCTTCCCAATCACCAAAACTCTTTAAGCAATTTACAAGGATTAAAGACCTTGAAAATACAGTATTATGCGTAATATAAAAACCATTTACTTACAAACATGAGCAGACAGCGCACATATCTGTCTAACAATTCTAACAAGTGATTATCACTAATTCAGGCCCTGAATCAAAAACCTTACCATATGCTGCCCAATGCCTAGAGGCACTGAAAGATAATGATGTTGGTGCCTGGTGAGAGATTGCTCCATAAGATGGGGCCATGGCCAAGAAGGCCCTCTCTCTTGTGGCTGTCTTCTGATCCTCCCTTGGAGAGGCACTTTGAGGAAGGCCTTTGGTGATGAGCATTCGGCATGGGTTGCAGCATGCTGGGAACGGTGCTCCATCAGGTATTGCAGGGAGCCCTGAGCTGTGCAAGACTTTAGATATCAAAACCAAAAACAGTTACACCCTGCCTTTTTTCCACCTGCGAAAAAGCCCAGGCAGCTTACATGGTCCTTCTTCCCTCTATTTTATCCTTACAACTAGCATGTGAGATGGATTAGCTGAGAATCACTGATTGCTGCAAAATCACTCAGGGACCCTCATGGCCAAGAGGAAACTCAGTATTTCAGGTGCCAGTCCAGACCTTCCTTTCAGCCCTTCCTTTCACTGTCTCTCTATAATCAGTCTGGCTGCTACATTTTCCACAAGTGCAGCATTTGAACTGTCTTCAAAGGCAGCCCCAAGTAAACGCATTGCAGCAACCTAATTTGGAGGTTACCACAGCAAAGACAATTGAAGGTCGGTTATTCCTGTCCATATACTGTACCTCAGGTATACTTGTATTCACCGCCTTTCCCCAAATGTCACTATGACAGTGAAAGACTAGCAAATAAAAAGATTCAAGCAATGAAATCCTATAAGGGCACAAACGGATGCACCCCAAGGGAGAACCATGTAAGTGTTCACATTCAGTGCACGGAGTAAGGCCCATGGGCATTTAATAACCTCCACTGTGACCATGCCTCAGTCCATGTATGTACTCTAAACAACAGTTTTGGCTTTCTCTATTTAGTGCTGAGGAGGGGGAGGAAGGATGCATAGGCAATGCCCCCAGCCACCTCATGGCCCTTGGTATGCCCCTTTTGTTCTCACTGAGACCCAGTCGTGTGCTCAGGCTGCTGTGGTTCTTTCCACACTGACTGAGAGGGCTTGGCCTTTGAGTCCCATCTTGGATCTTGGAGCTGGGGCACCACCACTCCTCTGGCCTGCAGGCAATGCTGGGAGGCCATCAGATTATATCCTCTTTAAAACCAAATTGAAACAGTATATTAACACCGATGTAGAATTGCAATGTTTGTGTGATTTTGTGCAATGTTTGTGTACTTTTTGATCTTTTGAAGAAAAGCTGTAGGAGAAGCTGCTTTTCTTCATTGTAGAACTTATGAAGATGATGATGTTCGTCCATCGTGTTCAATGAGGACCTTGACATCTAACGGGTTGTGAGTTGTCCACGGTGTGTCCGCAGGTGGCTGATAAGGCCAATACGGGCACGGAGTGTTCTGCCACATGTCAGGCAGACATGTGTGGGCACCACTGTTGCAACATTTGCAACTCTGGCTTTACGGAGTGCTCGCTTCTCTTGTGCTATGGTTGTCCTTCTGGCTTCAGAAGTTTGGCAGCCTTGGTGAATCAGCGTGCGCCATGTCGCTCGGTCTTGTGCCAGGGTCTCCCAGGAGGTGGTGTCGATAACCAGGGACTTGAGAGAGGCTTTCCACATGTCTTTGTATCGCTTCTTTTGTCCCCCATGCGATCGCTTCCTTGAGACAGCTCACCATAGAAGGGTTGTTTGGGGATGCGGTGGACTGGCATCCTTGCAACATGGCCTGCCCAGCGTGTCTGGGCTTTCATCATCAGGGTGCGAACTGATGGCAGGCCTGCTCTGGAGAGGACTTTTGCATCTGGCACCTTGTCCTGCCACCGGATCCTCAAAAGTCTGTGGAGGCAAGTCGTGTGGAAGTGGTTCAGTTGCCTAGCGTGCCTTCTGTATACTGTCCAAGTATCACATCCAAGTTCTGCCTGTAATTAGCTAGAGTTTAATAATGCTAGTTTGGAGCCTAGTGAATGTATCAGCTTGAGTGCCTCTAGGCACAAAGGTGCAATATAAATAGAATATACAAGTAAAGCCCTTGGGTACAAAAACAAAAACTCAGCTACATCTCACACACTGCCGAAAGTGGCAGCTTTATCATTTAGAGTTTTCTTGCATCTGATTCTTGTTGAAGCCTGCCAGAACTAACATAAAAATGGATCCTTCTAAATAACTACTTTGTCTCGGTTTTCTGTCTTCTCTGTCATGGAATGACTAATTACTAATTTCTAAATCTTTGTGTAATTCAAAGTACAACCTGCTTACTGTCTGTGAGTCAGTCTTGCCCAACCTTGCTGTTGTAGCTTTACAGTGCCATCCTAGGCATGTCTACTCAGAAGTAAGCAGTACTGGGGTTTGTGGGACGTCATCTGACGAAAGTGTGTATAGGATTGCAGACATATTATCTTACAACTGCCTTATGATCTTTTCCTCACTGCTTGTGAATATATGGAATATGATAAACGGCAACCTTTTTGGCTGGGGAAATAGCTTTTTATCTTACAGGTTACCTTTGCATTATTGCAATGCTTGCATTTGTCATTCTCACACAGGTGGATTTAGGTATTATACTTCAGACCTTTAATATCATCCTAGTCATGGATTCAGCAATGCTCTTGATGATGGGTTGTGAAACAGTCCATTCTTTCTGAATTTTTCACCTTTGCCTGTGCAAAGATGCCAGTTGACTCTGTATCATCTAATCTTGGTCTGCGGTATGGGATCTAGCATTCATTTCGATGTACTTCATAGTTTTCCATATTAAATGGTGGTATAAACTGCCCCAAAATGTGTTAGTATTAGAGTAGTGATGTTAGAGTGCCAATAATATTATGATATTTTATATTTCAAGACTGAATTTTTGCAGCAACATAGCTCCAGAAGTTGTTTTCAAAGATTGGTTCTGGAATACATAAAGTAATAACAAGAAAAGTGCCTCTGAGCATGTGCAGAATGTCATTATCTTCCAACGTAATAGGTAAAATACCAATTTAATGTACCTAATCAGAAAGTTTTTCAGGTCATTCTTTCATGAACATGTAGGTTTTTTCTTTTAACAATTAGCAGTTAATTAATTAGCAAGTATTCCATGATGTGCCATAGCATGTGCCTGGGGTCAGGTGCTGCTATTTTGAATATGCAAACTCCAAGCCCCCATGGCATGTAAACTCAGACACTATTGCTTAATCATGGGTTATACAGCCCAAAGGTAACCTAATCATTAACTGTACATTAATTTTTGGTTGGTTAATCCATGATTAATCCATAGAGTCCAGATTAACACAGCATGAATCAATGTCCGATTGGATCAGACAGAGAATGCATATTTAAAATGATGACAGTACCCTAACTCGGATGAATTTTGGATTAATTCACTTTCAATTTGCCAGGTAATTATATGCATATCTCTGTGTAACTACTTTTAACTACTAGTGCAACTCTGGAGTAGTTCTTATATTTCAGTCTAAATTGCATTATCAAAATGATTCAACTAGAGTAACTTTTTAAAAAAAGACAAGTAACATGCCACGGAATGTTCCTTTAACTGTTTTGTTTTGTCTTGTCTTGAAGTGGCACCACAGCAGAGATGAAGGAGAATAAAGCTGAACCATGTACTGCACTGGAGGGAAAAGGCTTTGGGGCAAAATTGTTCTCCTGTAAGAACTTGTGAGAAGGTGGGAGGGAGAGCGGGGGGACATCTTTTAATTTGCTATGCAGATCTTGCAGATGCTCCTGGCTCTGCTGGAGAATGTCAGTCAACCTTCCAAGACAGCTTGCTGTAAATTGTATAAATACCTCAGAACAAAAGAAAAGGTGTCTCCAGTCAGGCAGCGCCGGATGTGTTTATGATTTCAAGAGACACATGTTTATTTGACCTGTTTAACAAAATGGAAGAGGCACGGCTGGGACAAAAAGGTGGGATGTTTCCATTACTGCATTTATTAACATGTGGGTTTTAGAGATGTATGCCGTTTAGTTGCTGGGTCTGCAGATATGTGTGGAAAAATCAGGGAAAGGAAATGCTGGCAAGGGAACCAAAGATGGGGAGGAAGGGAGCTGCAGTGTACATGAAACACTGCATTCCATGCCCCTGAATCTCCGTATGTGGTAATTGAGCATGCAGCAAGTAATTTTGAACAAGAGTGCTGAAGTTCTCTAGACTCCCTTTGAAGAAAGGCAAGCAACATGCTTTCTGTGACTCATAATGGTGCTGAGGCAAAATCTGGAAGCCCTCTGCCTACTTCCCAAGGGAAGGACAGATTCATTTGTTATTTATGTAATTTATTTAACAACACCTCCCCCCCCAAACAGCTGAAGCTCTCTGGACAGTTTTTTTTTTAATTTATATCCTGCCTTTTTCCTACAAAGGGCTCAAGGCAGCTTACATCTCCTCCTCCATCTTATCCCCACAACAACAACCCTGTGAGGTAGGTTGGGCTGAGAGTCTGTGACTGGCCCAAGTCACCCAGTTGGCTCCATGGCTGAGCAGGGACTCGAACCCAGTTCACAACAGCTCATGAAAAATAGCAATAAAAGATGCATCATATTAAAACACATTAAGACCCTGGTGGAGAAGAAAGCATAGGGAATTTTTAGGAATAAAGTGAGGCTGCTTCATAGGGAAACAATAGCACCAGGCATACCCGGTCTGAGTCCAGTGAATCAAGTCAAGTGACACACAGCAAAATAAAACCTTGCCTCTTCCCCAACACAGTTGTATATCCCCACTTTCATGTTTCTATGGCCACTGGATTCCTATGGCCAGATCCTAAACCTTTGGTTCAGGGCTAAATATATGGCATCTTTCAAATGCCCCTGGCGAAGGTACTTGTTCATCCAGGTTTTCTCTGGCTCACAATTAAATTAACTATGCTGATCCTTTTTACTGCTCCTGTATTGCTCCGTTGCATTATCATCATCATCATTATATTTTCAAAAATTGTCTTTTAAATGTGATTTTAATATTATAGGTAAACTCTTCAGATATTTTATAATACTTCATAGTATATAAATACTACAGATAAATAAGACCTGATATTTAACAAAGCTGGTGATATATAGCAACCCATATTTTGATTTTGATTCTGAGTTGGAATATAATCCCAGTGTAATTAGTGTAGTGCTACCAAATGTGAATTCAGGAAAACTCAAGGCTGATGTACATTTAGGAATGGAGTGTGAAATACCTTTCCCATTAGGATCTGAAAACTGCTTTGTTACCAAATGGACTGCTCGGAGGAATATATATATATATATACACACACACACACACACACACACACACACACACCTTTCTTTTAAAAGACCGTGTCCATTTTCTTAATATCTTTACTTCTGTACAGAAGTGTGGAAAACTGCATGCCCAGTGGCCAAATTGGCCCTTCCGGTGTTGCAATCCAGCCTTCTGAGATTCCTCTGTGACCCATGTACCCTTCCTTTAACCCTAGCCCCTTTCCCATAAGTGCCAGTTGCTTGGTGCTAGGAATGGGAAGATCAGGCTGGAATCTGCTTCACTTGAGCTCACTTCTTTGCTATATTTGGCCCTGGCCAGACAGTGAACCAAACTGTAACCAAGGACACAAATGCTTGGGGATGCTGGCAGTGTCTTTGTATAGAGTATGCAAAGGCCACAAGTCACATGTGCAGAAGCTGAACTCTGCTTGCACAGCTGGAAACGTGGGCAGCCTGTGCATAAGCCAGCTTCACGGACTCGCTTGGACTTGCTTTTTGCCAGATGCTCACATGAACGCTTGGCACGGGGCAGAGTGAGGAGAACGAAAAGGCAAGCTGGATCCAGGGAGCCAAGCCAAGGAAATCTGGTTCACACCTCTGAACCAGATTCCTCACGCATCCCTACTTGGTTGTCCACACTTCTAAAAGGTTGAAAAGCTTCTCCTAAGAGTTATTGGCTATAAGATCACTCCATTGCAATATGCCCATATTTTTGGCTGTACCTCTTTCAACTCCCTCCACATCTCTTCTGCCTTTGGTCCTGCCCTCTGCTGGAGTCCCCAAGGTATTCTTAGAAGCTGAATTTGGGCTGAAAATTTCTCCCTGTTCTGGGTGTGCAGATTGAGCCAGAGCTGATATAATTTAAATATCTAAACTTATATAACCTTAATAACTAACTATCTAAGTCTATAAAACATAAAAAAACTAGAGGCTGTACATAGTTTTTTAATATGTTGCTAAGCAATTCCTCTTATCACACAACATATATTTTGGTAGGACTCTGATTATGGAGACTTGTTCTTGAAAATATCGTACAACAGATAGAAATTATACTTGCAGTGAAATCTTTGGCCAGTTCCTCAAGACAAACACCACCATTTTGTACTCCCTTAAAATTTGAAATGACTGGAAGCAGTAGATAATGTGCGTTTGACATTTAATTAAATGTAAATTGGCAAATACAGTAAGATAGTGCAGTAATTTTTTTTTTGCCACCTGATATTAGAGAATTTCATGCCCTCTACATTCCTCAGTGATTCTAAAAAATAAATGATTGAAAGACAGGTGACTTTCTGTGAGCTAAGCAAGCATTCCACATCTGAAAGGTTAATAAGTCCACGATGCCTGTGTGCTATGAATATTTATTCATTATCTCCAAAAGGTGCTTATATATTCTGTTAGTCTTGGTATATTGCCTTTGTTTGCCAGATGTCTTTTAAATGGAACCCTTCTTCTGGACAATATTTGTTGAAAGAAGGAAAATGCTTGTGCACTTCTGTTTTTAAGTAAACAAGTGTTCTGTTTTTAATTTTTTCATGTTTAGTACAGCAGCTGGAAAATACAATCTCTGTGTTACAGACCATCAGCAGACGCTGACGCCGTGGCTGTATATGCATCCCCTTTGCAGGCCTCATGCTCTAACCCTGTCAGAATGATCTATTGGGTTGGTCTGATAAACTGGCCATTTTTTCCAGGGAAAAGAGTACATCAGAAACATAAACCACATTATAATTAAAAAATAGTGACATCTAATAATGAATTAATAAAACAACTGGCTTAATAACCAAGAGAGGAAGGAAAGAACTTGAACTAAATAGGAACCATTCATGGGGAATAAAGAATTTTACCGGATGCATTTTATTGCAGAAAAAAGAGTGCGTGCTGGAGAGAATATTTCCAAAGTACATGGCACAACCTTCCAAGAGCACGGTTTGGACTTGTGATTGCTTAATGCTAAACATTAATTTATTCTGTTTATAAGGTTCTATCAAAAGAATCCTAATATGCTCTAAAATGCTTGAGTGGAATATCTGGCCAGACAGGACTGCAGGAAGCAATATCTGTAGGCAAATACATAAATGCAGAAAAATGCAAAAAGATTCTCAGCAGACTGTTTCTTCTTTTGTATTTTTTTAAAACAACTGTGTTATAGCCAGAAAGGCTCTTTCACTAGGCCCAGCTTGCTTGACAAACTGGGCACAACTGCATTAAGTGTACATGTACAGGGTCACTGCCATTTTAGTGTATATTAACAGCAGCCTTGGAAAATCATAGTTTTGCTCTATTCAGCAGTCAAGAAGGACTTTGTCAAGTTGGAGAAAGTTCAGAAGAGAAATAGAATGATGGTTATAGGCCAGAAGACAAATCCTATGAGAGCAGGCTGAAAGAACTGGTTACACTAAAGAAGATGAATTGGGGAATATGTTGACAGTTTCAAATATTTAAAAGTACTCGTACCTCTTTCCAAGAAGTTCCTCCTTAACTACTGTTTTGGTTCAGCTTGCGCAACATTTTGTTTTTTGGAAAAGTATAGAGAAAAATCATTTGGATGTACATTTGAAGACCCCTTTAATGCTTCACTTGACATTTTGTAGGAGACGGATGCTTTATTCTCAAGTGTGTAAACTGGAATGCAGGCACTTAAACTGCCTTATCCCAATTACTTCAAAGTGACTTAGTCAACATGCATACCAGAGAAGCACTTTGAGCAGTCCTGAGACTGCAGTCTAAGCTTTCTGTGAATGTGGGGGCTCGCCGTTGTCAAATACCTTCATCTATTATAGTCCCACTGAAGGCAATAGCCTGATCACTTCAGTGTAAATCACAGGGTTATCACTCTTAAGCCGAACTCGATAGAAGTTGTAGTTGTTCATTAACCCTAAACTACAGGCCTGAAAAACTTTGTGAGTTTCCTCACAGCTTGCTGATACATAATAAAAGTCCTCAGGGAAATAGTGACGAAGTCCACCCTTCACGTGAAATATGATATACCCTCTAATGTTTCACTGACAGAACAAAGAACCTATTTGTAACTCTGCTATTTTTCATACCAAGGAAAATTTGGTCTACCCCACCTCCACTCTATCTGCTCTTTGTTGTGTTAATTTACACAACAGCCTGTTCTGCACTTTTTTGTTTAAAAAGCAAGAAATTATTTGTTCTTTCTGTTAAAGATATTCCAGAAAAATGCACAATTCTCCTACAACTCTATTCTCAACCAATCCTAAATGAGCTGCCTCAGGCTATGCAGAGCAGGTCACTTAGAGCTATGCAGCTTTTGCCTGCAACTAAAGTGGGGTGGGGGGTGATATGTGTAAACCCAGCACCGAAATGTCACCCCCATCCCGGCTATTTCAGGACTGAAAAGTTTGAAAGGACTTGTAAGAGGGTTCCATTGAATGTGCTTGCAGAACTCCCAGGATCAGAGTCCCTGAGTCAAAAATCTCACTTGGGGACTGAAGAACGGCGACTGTAGCCATCCCATGGAGGGCAAGACAACACCGTCTTTTTTTGCACTCTTGGGCTGTGCTAGCTCTGCCAAATCTGTTCACTGAGCAAGTGTTTGCCCATGACAGTTGCGCAGCTGGTGGTGCTCCCAGTAGCACAGCCACTTACATGCAACCACACTTGTGCAAAGCCTGCTTTCGTTGGATTCCCCTCTTGCACATAGTTTGGAATTTTGTTACTGCTACAGCAACATCATTTGTATTAGAGGAATGACGCTGCTGTATTTTCTTTTTTCAAAGGCATCCATCTGTCATGAGCTAGACTTTTCCCTCTTTCCTTCCGTTTTCTGAAATGCAGTTCTTTTATTGCAACTCTGGGGTTGACAGAGCAGTTCAGCTCTAAGTAGCCTTTTACCAAAGCTAGAAGGAGAATCCTCTGCTCATGTAAAGAGCTGAATCCAAACGGGAACTTCTCTACTATCCCCTCCTTTCAGTAAGGCTGCTGGCTCCACCTTCAGGGGGCTCTTGCTGTTGAAAAGCTAGATGGCAAGGGGGACAGAGTCCCTCCAGCTGAGCAGCTCATCTCTCCTGATGCCTCCTTACTGGGTCAAGGACTGAGTCATGTCTATGCTCACTTCCTTACCTAAAACCCTTCTGTCTCTCCTGAAACTGACGGACTCCCATGCTCAGTGTGAGAAAATTCACTAGGCAACCTGGAAGAAGCTTTAAAGGGTTCTTTTAAAATATCTGTATTTAATTTTAAAAGAATAAAATTACAAAATATATTTGGAATGAAAAAAAAAAACCCACAAGATACATAGGAAAATGTGTGTGTGTGAAAAGAGAACCAAAAAAGCCACACATAGTGCACCTCTCCACTGGGACCATGGCTGTATATATTTTTTCCTTCATTTTTTTTCCCTTCTTTGCCTTTAGTTCTAACCTTCCCTCTTTCAGCAATACCCCCTTCCATCCAAAATGGCATTGCATCCACTGGAAGTTTAATGCCCTTCTCTTCTATTAGTACATATTCAATAAACAAACCCCATATATGCTTAAAGGGTTCAGCCCCTCCCTTGCTCCTGCCCCTGCTCCTGCGCCACCAATTCTTCAAAACAGCCTGCAATGAGTGAGTGACTGGCCCAGTCTCTACGCATCCTTTGCCAAAGCTACACATTAGGCCAAAATAGCAACGTTGTTATACCAGGATAGAGACTAGAAAATATGGGCCATTCTTGTTAAGCAAAGAGTTTGAAAAAATGTGTATTTATTTCTTTGCATCAACATTCTTTGATGCATTATAATTATTTTAAAATACCTTTCATCTGAAGATATCCAGGTGGGGATGACTTTGTTAATCGGATCTGCACTGAGGATCTACAAAGTTTTGCAGGTATTTTCTTACATCACAGTAGAGGCAGACAAAACATCTGGAAGATACCTGATGCCCACCTTACTATGCCAACCAATTGTCTGTTGAAAAGAGGACCTGAGGTGACTGGAAGGAGATCTGGTTAGAAGCAGCATCTCTTGGCACAAAGGGACCAGATGAAGACTAAATCTGGAGTCAGGAATTGCTTGGAACTTGTTATGACAGCAGAAACCCTTAGCTTATTTTCCTATTGGGCCCTGTCCAAAGAGTCTCTAGGTATTAATAAGCTACACAAACCAAATTAAAGATTAAATACAGGCACATGAAAATGCAGCAGTAGGACAAAACGGAATGATCAGGTTTTTTAACTAAATTCAATGTAAATTTGGACAGAAAAAATTGCACTAATCACTGCTCAAAATCAAGCTCCCCAAATGAGCCAAAAAATCTTGATATCATCTCTCAATGCTTGGGTTACTGCAAAAAATCCATGAAAACTGGAACAAGGCACACAACTCTTCATCATCCTAATGAGATCTTGCGGGCATGTGATTAACCTGCCTTGTCCACTGTAGTTGCATATTGTATTTTCTCTTCTGTAAAAGTCAGGACCAATCCAAAAGCCTATAATTCTTTGTTACATATGAAGTCCTGGAGGCTCTGGATATGTATAATGGGATACAGAAGCTTTCACCTTGGGGTCAGTGCCTCAAATGTAGCCTGCATTGGTTATGCATGAAAATCATTTTCCTTTAATGCACATTGAACTGATGTGGAGGCCTCCGCCCCACTGCCAGAGCAGGACCGAGAAACCTGCATCAACTGGCAGTGACAGATTTTCCAGAGGCCTGAAGACACCGGGGGAATAGATCTCTTTTCTCAAGCAAGGGCCACAAGGGTCTTGGCATGGCAGCATGATGGAAAACCAGCTGCTTCCCACCACTTTGACTATTCCATAATACAGATCTTAATCCCCAAGTCTGTGTTATCTTGATCCACTTCCAAATATAATATGTTTGATTCATAACTTAAACCACACATTTCTGGAAGTCATTCTTAAAGAAAAACCTTTCAAAACCAGGTATGAACAATTTAATTTATCCTAATGTCAACTACTGTTTTGTTGGGGAGAGAATTAAGCTGTGGCAGGGCTTTGGACCTCACAGAACTTAGCTGCCCTTTAATTAAAGACCATTCTGACTGTGATGTTAGGGTTTGTTCCAAAGCAGGTGTGGGAACCTGTCCATCTGTTGCTGTACTCCAGCTCCCATCAGCCTGAGCTGCAGCTCAACAACATCTGAAGGGCCATATGTTCCTCACACCTGCTTTAAAGTCCAGTGTTAGTATAGCCAGAGGTGTAAACAGCAGTGCTTGTTGAAGTGCTTGGTTCCCTGGCTAGAATGGCCTGCTTGCCCTCAGTAATGCAGGGCAGCCCTCTATTTGAAGCACTGCCAGAGGCCAATCCTCTATTTTGGAGGCATTTCTATTTGAAGGGTTGTCCAGATGGGATCCAGTTCAGAGAAGAACCATCAGAAGAAGAACTGGGCCTTGAAGCTGACGATCAGCAAGACCTGGACAGCAGACTGAGCACCTGGCTACAATCTTCCATATTATGGTGAGATAGAATGTCTAAATTTGCATGTATAAAATTAAGTGAGCCTGTGAAAATCTTACACAGATCCATGTCTTCTGCACTGATGATGCATTTCCCCTTTTTGGTAATGAATACGTGACTACCCTATTCCCTACCCTCCACAGGAGAGCTTTGTACCTGGTGTGTGTCAGGAAGGAAGGAAGGACGGTGATCAGGTAGCAGTGCAGTGCTCTATCGCACCTCTGTGCCACCATGTCCAAGCCAAACACATTTGTACGGTGCTTACTTCACTTCTCACTGAGATGGAAAATGTGTGAGGAGGAAAGTCTGAATTTCTATTATGTCCAGAAGTGATACTGCAGCTTCCCTATTTTTTCTAAATTTACCCACAAGCTAAATTTACCTACAAATTTTCCACAAGACCCTTGCCTAACCTTCATGACTTCCATGGCTATGTGCAACAAGGCTGAAGTATAGCTCTACATAAATTTGTTCACATTCATCTGTTTTTCCATTCTTGTCCTTCTCTCTTTGCTCTTCAATGACCAATATTCTATTAGAAGCTTTTGGAAAGGGGACCTGCCATTTCTCACTCATGCAGCACTATTTTGCATATGCAGAATGTGAATAAAGTATAATGCTTGTAAAATGAAAAAATTCTATAGGAACTGCTCCAGTAATCTGACTTTTGCTCCTGGCCCTAAGTGTAATGCTTGTAGCTACGATCATTGCTCTCTGTTATGCTCATAGTCATTTAATTTGGTTTAAATTTAATTGTAATGGGATTTTATGGCTTCTTCACATACGACATGTATATACATGACTATTCTTACCTGCTCATTCTGACCCAGAACCTATTTCTGGAATAATATGTGGCAATGATAAAGAAGGGAAAATGTATTTGAGCATGTGCAGAGTGCCTGCATAACCCAGGATGGGAAGAGCTTCCCAGAAGAAAGTTGGGGCAAGTTTGGGTTTTATCAGCCCTTAATAGACAGGCATAGTTATGTGGGGTGTAGTCATACAAATAAACTAGTGAAAATAAGAACTGGCTGTAATTTATTGACACTAATTAGGAGGGTCTTCCAAATTTAGTTAGTGGAGTTTCCACAGAGTGACATCATTTATTACAAAGGATTAATTGGTATGTTTTAAACATTGGTGTGGCAGGGAGGAAAAGTTAATCATCAGCCAATATGCATCAGTTTACCTTGGCAGCAGGAGCTTGTCACATTTTGCGGCTGCCGTGTCTGCAAACAGTAACCCTGGCTTCTATTGCCAAACAGATGAGCCAGGCGAAGAGTTCAGATATTACGTTTCACCACAGTGTGTAGCTGTGTGTTGGAGTCTAGGCATCAGACACCAACGGCAACAAGAGACAGCGAGCGCAGTGCAAGGCGAGCCTCCAGTTGCATCAGTACGGTCGCTGTAACGCTGTTCCTTCATTGTGACATGCATGTTTGCAAGACCAGAGAGCCACCTGGCTCTGAGATGCTTCAATTGCTATTCAGTGTGACGCTTCCATCAGAATCAGTGCGGTTATGCAGAGCAGACCTGATTCATAAATCCCATGACTGAAGAGCAAAAAACTTTTCCTCTGCCACCATGAATTGCAGTTATCAGATGGTAAATAGAGCTGCGTTATTTTGAAATGGCTAAACATTCTCCCACATAAGCAAGAGCGGCATTCGAGTGTCACTCTTTGGGATCAGAAGAGTTCCATTCTTTGCTTTATCGTTCCTCCTGTTTGTTCTATTCAGCCTTCCATTCCTTCTGAATACCCATATAAGTAGGTAGGGGCAATTTCAAAATTTAATTCTGGAATTGACATAAGTGCTGTTTCAAGCACCTTTGTTTTTGCACAATTGTGTGTCTTCTCTTACCTGGCAGGAGAGACAAATGTGTATCTTCTCTCCCCATCCACACACTTTTCTGCTACATTGCAAAAAAGCAGTCTTGGCATTAACCTACAATTGATTCAAGAATCATCTCTCATATCATGTCCCCTTGTATGGTTGTAGACTTTAGTCCAATCCTATACCATGTAAGCCCTATTGAAGTCAACTGAGCTTACCTTTGAGCAGACACACTTAGAATTGCATTGTTAAACTGCAGTCTTAATATGTACAATTACATAGGAATATATTCCACTGAACTCAGGGAGCTAGTTATAGAATAGCTATGGCAGTTGTTTTATGTTTTTGCTCCTTTTATTTATTTATTGAGGTAAATTTCTATAGTATTCTTCATTAAAAATATAACCCAGTGTATTTCCATAATAAATTACCACAATTACATTTATATGATTAATATACTACCACACAGAGACTTGTGTAGAGCTTTAAAATCAACTCAAACAGCAAAATGCATGACTCAGTTACAGTGTCATTTTCCTTCCCATCAATTCTACATAATTCTGTTTGTTTGAAATACCTGAGATAATAAAAATGCTTTAACATAGCCACCTGATGAATTTACATTACAGGTGCTGCACAAGTGGAAAACATTCATGTTTTTTTCTAAAATTGTTGGTAGGGGAAAACACCACCCAGGAAGAATCTTAATGGACTCACACCTTTGAGTCCATTAATACCAAGTGCATTCCTTCAGTGCTTTAGCAATATGCATATGCACATTGACAATACAGATCTGTGATAAACAAAGCTATAATGAAGGCATTGAAAACTGCAGCTAACTATGTACACAGTGCTCGGTAAGAAATTAGAAATATAAAATAGAGCAGTGAGGGAATCCTAATACATCAGTTCCATTTTGGAAAAAGCAAAAGCCAAACTCCAGGCATTTCAGAAGCATCTTTCTTTACAGTGACACTGATATATTGCATTTTGAACTTTTATATATCACTCTTTGAAAGGATGCCTCTACCTGCTTCTTAATCACAATGCCACAAATCAATTGCCATCTAAAGGTCCATCCTGTCTGTCATTGGGGAGGAAATTAAACTTGGTAGTTTATATACTGGATATCTGAAGGCTTTGACAATGATACAAAATCAGCTGTGAAATGCTAGATTCTTGTTTAACAACAACAAGCAGCAACAGCAGCAAAAAAAAAAAAAGTTATAATATTGAGTGGTGGATTAGCTCTGGAATTCAACTGTTTTTATCCTGAAAAATCGCAGAAAAGGAGTAAATATCTATGTGCTATGGGTTATAGAATCCAGTCATTAATACGTTAAAGGCAGAAAAGGCAGCTGGGCATAACAGCAACCATTGTTTCAAAATATAACAATATATTGTTAAATTGTCTCATGCATATGTCTCACTTAAATTAAGGGAAGTTGCCTAAAGCAAATGTATATAGTGCTTTTGCAGAGTGCTCAAAACACTTGATATACAACATGTCCACAATATTGATGAAGAACCTCATGCAGCAAATTAGTTTAATATCCTTATGCAAGATATGGGCTGACAAGACATTGCCAGTGGGGAGAGATTAAGAACTGTCCCTGCCTCCATACTGCAGGGGCATCAGATTTCTGAACTGAAGGGCCAGATAGCCTCAAGGACATTCAACAAATCCCTAGGGCCAGATAATGTCAGATCCTTCAGGTTCTTCCTGAAGTCCTATTAAAACTGGCTGATACCTCTATCTGACCTGAAAGATGGATTCCATTCAGCCAAAGCCACCACTTCTTTCTGTATCTTAGTGCACCAAGAACCCTGGCAAAGTCTTCTAAATTCATCTCTGACCAAGAAGGATCATATTTGTTGAGATGGCAAGGTTTCATCTGCAAATGTTGTGAAGGGGCTATGTATACTTCTGCATCACAGGTGGTTTTCCAGGGAATAAAATAGGCAACAGGTCAACTGTCATTGTGGAGGGACCCCCAATGCATGCTCTGCATTATGCTAAAGCATCATCGGTTACAATTATTTTTAATTGTGTGTCACCCAGAGCTGCTGCGGCACAATTGGATGGCATGCAAACATTTTAAATAAATATAATAAATAAAAGCTCACATACTCCTTCCAGTGAAAAAAGCAGCTCAATTAGTTCTTTGCTAGGAAGAGGAACATGAGGTATAGGCTGTATGAATAGATATAAAAAACTTATGCGTGCAAAAGCATACATAATATGCACAGTCAACTAAAAACTGGGATCATACACTGACTTTTCTCCCATCTCCGAAATATCAGTCACAGCTCAGAAGTAAACACAAATTCTAACATATACCCTCTCTAAAAGCCCTGTTTGTATATTTTTCCAGCATGACTATACAAGCAATTTAATGGATTAGGTGTAAGCCAATACTATCTATCATAAACCTGTTTCACATTGGATTATCCCAAAGATGACTGTCTCCTCTCTCTCCACTCCACAGGTTTCTTTCTAGACTGGTTAGCAATGCAAATGAATGCAGATCCTCTGGTCACAAGGACATTTTTTTTTACTCTGTACACATGAAACAGACAAGGAAAGAAAGACAGAAAGAAGTACTGCAGACTTTTTCTCAAAAGGACAAATACACTGTTGATTCTGAATTCACACCAGAAGGAGCTGGGGAATTATGTTCAGTGGTTTCTAAACAAGCATTCAGAACTTCCAACAACTGGAAAGAACTGAGAGCTGTTTCAAATAGCTCCTTTCCCCTATAGGCATTTTCTGGTCCTCAGTGAATCTCAGTGGGGGAATCTAGACTGGACATTTCTGTATCACTAAGAAAAAAGAAAAAAAACCCCCAAAACCCCATGAATGCACATAATATTTGTACATGGTAATATTTGTGAATAGATGTGAGTTCATAAACAATTGCTTTAATTTAAATATCAGTACAATACATTTTCCAAAATGGGGAAGTATTTTACCTTAGGCTTGTCCAGTCTGTTGTCCAGGCTCTAATTGTGAATGGTCAATTTAAAGGCCCAGCTCAAGCTTCTTAAGGTCCTTTGCCTTTTAACTGAACTTAGATTTGACAAATAAAGGACCTGATACCTTCGGAACAAGTGCTGTCTTCTGGTAACTAACTCCAAAGCAAAATGAACAAAAATTGCTAGGCTGTTCATTTTGTTTTATTCTTGGATGGTTGGCAAGCCTAAATAGGCTTGGGGTATGAGGGAATTCCATGGATAAAACATAATAATGCAAACTTATCTGCCATAAGTCTATTGGGGATAGGAAACACAATTTAGCCAAATTAATCACTTAGAATAATCTTATATGTACCTGTACAGAAGTCAATCTTATCATGCTTAATGTGACATATTTCCAGATATGATTTAATTTAATTTTATAGATTTAGATCTCTCTCTCTCCATATTTAATAATATCTTTAAGCCCTTTACAAGATAAGCTTGGGTGGCAACCTAAGCTTCTTGATTTCAGTTGGACAAATTTAAGATTCAGTTGATGTCAATAAAACTTTAAACTCAACAACCATTTGTTGTCGTTGTTATGTGTCATTCAGTCATCTCCAATGTATGGAAATCCTGTGCATGAATGCTCTTCCAAATGTCCGGTCCTTGACAGCTTGGCTCAGCTCAGCTCTTGTAAACTCAAGACTGTGGCTTACTTTATGCAATTAATCCATCTTGATTTTGTTTTTCTTTTCTGCATCTGCCTTGTTTCCTTAGCATTACTGACTTTTCCAGTGAATCATGCCTTTTCACAATGTGTCCAAAGTAGGATAGCCTCAGTTTTTTCATTTTTGCTTCTAGGGAGAGCTCTCACTTGATTTGAACTAGAACCCACTTGTCTTTCTGCTGATCCAGTTTATTTACAAAGCACTTCTCCAACATTACATTTTGAATGAAGCATTTAACTTCATTACGGTTTCTTCACTGTCCAGCTTTCACACCCATACATAGTGGAGTCAGCTCTGGAGGAGACTGTTTGAACTGGTTTGATGAAATGAATCATCAGACAGGCACTTCTTGGGGCTGCACTTATGGGAATTATGATAATGGGCTCCTACAATCCAAAATTTACCACTACACCACTGATGCCTGTGCCCATGGAGATTTATTTGGTTTAATGAAACGGTTATGGAATTACCTCCCCATCTCTTCATCCCAGGGTTTGTCACAAGCTGCTTAATGGCACCATACAGCAAATTGCTTGCAAAATCTGCCAGTGTCAGTAATTTTCAGGTTAGCTTGGGGAGTGATGCTATGGTCCATAAACATTGCCTGAGGGGCCATCAGGGCAATGTCCAGCTCCAACCTGGGAACTGAAATTCTGGGAATCAGAGCTGTAGACGACCATCCCCCATCCCCTGCCACAGGAGATGTGGAAAGACCCTGACTGGCTGCTTTTCAAGGATGAAGTGAAAATTGTCTCCAATGCTTCTCTGCTCTGCACTGGATGCTAATAAGCCTCTGAGTTTGGGGACTTATAGGCATCTTGACAGGACTGAATCATTAATGTCAGATTTTCTTTTAGGAGCTATTGCTTTGGATCCTGCCTGAGCTTTAGTATGCCCAAAGTTTAAACCATGGGATTCAACAACTGCATTAAAGAGAAATAAGTATAGCAAAAGAATGGAGAGGAGAAATCCTGGAGAGGAAGATGCATCATATAAGCAGTAAAGCTACTTGCTAAGATTTTTCTTTTTCTTTCAAATATACTTTTTACTGCCAAAATAAAAAAAGAAAACAGGATAATTATGCAATCTTCAAGGTTTTGCCTGGGAGAGATCCCACAACTCAGAAAAAATTAGGAAGAGACAGTTTCAGTTTCTGTTGTTTATTACAATGAAACAGAATATTAAGCTGCAGAGTTGAGAACACCCTCATGTGCCACTCCTTGGCTAATACAGTCAGGTGATATTTTGATTGACATTAGAATGATTACCTTTCGTTTATGCAACATTTTCACAGTCAAGTCTTAAGAAACTTGGCTAAGTTCATTCAGTAGCCATTTGGCCTGACTGTACAAATTGCTTGCTTCTTAATTATTTTAAGGCACAATCCGATGCATATTTAGACAGCTGTCTGGGGCATGAGGAAATTTGTAGGCCTTTTTTCTGTCTCAACTTGCATAGGATTACTCCCTTAATTAAATCACTAATGACATTGCATGCCTATTTTTTCAGTGGAAGCTTGGTTATTCATTGTGGTCTTGACTTAGTGGGGTTTGAACTTGGAGCTGTTAGGTCCAGCATAACAAGCATAAGTTTTTCATCAAGAAGCATACAGGCCCCCTCTAGTATCTACTTGATGTGTCAGAAGGGAAGCCTGGAGGATGCCCTTCATATTGTGGCCAATAATTTATTCTAGGAGCATAGGAAACTGACTGGTACTGAGTCTGCCGTTTGGTCCATGTAACTCTGTCCTGCCAACACTGATCTACAGTCGCTTTCCTCAGTGTCAGGCTGGGTTCTTTCTTAGCTCTACCTGGAGATGCCAGGGATTGAAGCAGGGAGTGTCTACATGCAAAGCATGTGCTCTACCAATGAACAGGGGCTGTCCCACATGACCTTAGCTTTTTCTTTAAACATTTTATTTGAAATTTTAGTCAACATTCACTTGCCCACTCTTCTCCCAATCTATTATGAAGCCAGTACCTGAAACCAAATATGAAAAGCTGAGTTCCCACTGCCAACTTTCTGGAAAGGCCTTTGAGCAAATATCATGGCCGGCATAGACACCAAAACTAGACATGTATTCATTCCAGGGTGACGGTCTCACTCCCATTCCCTCTCCCATGACTCCTATTCTGTTAAAGAGGTACGGTATAAATCACTCAGAGGATGTGGACTTCCAGTTGGTCAGTCTGAGTTTCCTTCCCTGGGAACTGCCCAACCCTATCAAAATACTTGTAAATGTGAAATCTTTTCTTTGAGCCTTTCAGCATGAGCCATTGATAAGCACTGGCTGATTCCTCACTGACAGTACATTGCAGGTGCTTCACAAAACATCCCCCAGGGCCTTGCCCATTCTTTGCAACTGTTTAAAGAAAGTCTGGTATTATCTGTGAGTGATGACCCTGTCTATGTACTTATGCAATTCCACTATGCCACAGTGCCATCTTGTGTTCGTCTCATGGAGCAGATAGAAAGACAGCAAAACACTGGGGAAAACCATTAAGTGAAGGAAAGGGTTTTAATCTTGCAAAGAAAGGGAAGTGGGTGCATCATGTAGAAAAGCCTCATGTGGAAAAGCCCTCTGTCTTTGGGTGTTTGGCAAAGAATCAAGACAAAACTTTACCATGGTTTGGAGTCCCAGGTGGGCCTCATTGCTCACTTCTATCTGAAGGTTGATTCAGTGACTTGCCCCAGGATACTGAGGAGTGATAAAGAGCTAATTTGATGTTTTATTTTAAGAGGAGCATACTTTTTAAAACTCTTCTGGCTTTTAATAAACATATTTAATTGGAAACTGGAGTTGGTTTGGTGCTCTGGACCTTAGGGTCAGTTGCGACTCTTTGGCAGACATTAGCAAGGTTGTTAAGGGAGTTAAAGGAGTTAAAGGAAGCTCTGAAAAAGGAGTCCATTCTTCCCATAGATAGAAGTCATAAGCATAGATTGTCATGAATCCAGGGTATGAGTTATTAACTATTAGTATTCCATAAGAATTATTAACAGAGACATTGCTGAGGGCAGGGTGCCTCTGAGGAATGTAGACAGAGCGTAGCCTGCGAAGTGGATGGTGTAGTTTATGTATTTGTAACATGTATGCCCTTCTTTTCCTCCAAGGAGCCTTGCATGGTCTCCCTTGTCTTCTCCAATTTATCCTCACAATAACCCTGGTAGTTAGGACAGACCATGAGTCATTGACTAGCCCAAAGTCACCCAATGAGCTTTGTGGCTATGCCATACTAGCTCTCAAGGTTTGCAACTCCTACTTAACTCCAACATGAGATTATTTCACAAAGAACAGAGTAAGTATCTCAGTGGTGAGCAACTTAATTTGGCATGTGCAGCACACAGGCTCACTTGAGAACCAGCAATTTACAGAAAAGGCCTCACAAGGGACTCTTTATCTAGTAAATGCCATGATAGTGGTCCAGAGCTCTACAATTCACTCTGGCAGTTAAACCATGGCTTTGGTGCATATAACGGTTTGCTTTTATAGAGACTGATTAACTAGTGCGGTATTTTTTTAAGAGGATGATATCCTAGATACAGTTGCATCTGGTCAGGGGAAATCTGAAGGCCTTCTGAGCATGAAAGTACTTGGGGTTATTAGACACTGCTTTGAAGCCACTAAATCTCATGCTTTGGAGTTTTAGAAACACAGAAACAAAGCAAGTCAACTGGGCCATCTCGTCTGCTCATGTAATCCCCGGCTCTGCTCATGTAATCCCCAACATATCTTCGTCCTGTCTTTGCCATATCGATCTGCAATATAAGAAGACCATAGAGAACTGAGCACGTATCTTTTAAAAAATTCATCTGGAAACATTTTTAAAACTGTTGTTTTTCTATGTTTATTGCTGTTCAACTGGCCTTGGTTGGAAGAGTTCTAGGAAAGTGATACAATCATCTAAAATGTGGCAAAGAAGGCAGTCCAAGCAGTGCTTCATCAACATGTATTGCAATGTTTAACCAGTCTGAACAGCTCCTGACTTATACCCATGTTTTACACCCACTTTCCTGTACAAGAAAAAGTCTGTGATAAGTGACAGGAAGAGAAGAAAGATTACAAAAAGCCCAAAGGCACAAGGTTTTTTGCCTGCCTGCCTGAATCAGAATTAAACAATTTGAGAGGAAATGTTTCCACCTCCACATAAGGATTCAAACTGAGAGCATTTCACAGTCTTGTCTACTGAGTGGCTTTTTCTTTTCTTTTTGAGTCAGCTAAGAGGAATTCATTCAGGTTCAGATTAGCCATACTAGAAAAGAGGATGCACCACTGGCTCCAGCTTTCGGGGTTCTTTGGACAAGGTACCCTTGATGGGTCCCCTCTGTCAGGGAATGCTCCTTCTCACCAACCGCCTTTGTTTCTCATCCCCTCTCACTGTTGCTCCCACTTGTTTGCAGGGGGGTGGGTGTGCACAGAGAGGCTATGAGAGGAATCACCGCCTGCCCCCCCCCTGCAAGTTGCCTGGGCCAGAGCAAGAATCTGGTCGACAAGCAGGTTGTGAGGGTGAAGAGAGGGAGTGTGAGGCTATTCTGGAGTGGGGACTTGCTGGTCTGGGGGCCTTTAGCAGGTGTCCTATCAAGCCTATCTGGGAGTAAGTCCTTTGAACTCAGTGGGACCTACTTCTAAGTAGACATAAGCAGGATTGCCCTATTAATGTTACATAACTTAAGCAGCAGCTACTGAGGGACATGATTAGCATCAGGACTGTGGGGAGGAAGATGTTAATCTTTACTCCCTCCACTTATGTACTAGCTAAAATATCCCCTTGATGCTATCATTCAGACTCGCATCTCCACCATGGTCCTTTACAGGAAAAGAATGGCAAAATGGTGTATGGATGGCAAAACCACAAAATAGGTGGCATCAGCAGCAGTATTAAGAGCCCTGACAGGATGTAGCAAGCACTGGGAAGAGAAGCAGGAGCAGCTGTTTTTATCAGCCCAGCCTGAACTGCTGCTTTTGATAATGGAGTCCAGGAAGCAGGAACAGTTGGCCGTCTTCTTGAACAGTCATTCTGTACAAGATCACAGGTCACAAATCCATTTTCATCATTCATTGACTGATATGATGCGCACAGATCAATGCTGCAGATAGTAGATCAAACAACACATACTTGGAGGAAGCACGCCATCCTGGGAGACGACCTGCTATTTTAGAGCATCTTCGGTTTGAGCGGTTGCAGGGCCTTGAGGCTGCCCATCAGCACCTGACACCTGGACAGCACACTAAGCAAGCAGGCAGGCCTTCCTCCTATGGTGAGAAGTATTGTATTTCTACTTAACTTATTTCCAAATTTGCCTCTATATTAGCATATACAAATTTTATTCAAAACACTTGTTTGGGTGGTTTGTAAGTGGCCACTCTCTCACAGACAGACAATGGGATCATTTTAGCTTACTTCAAAGTCCATGCTTTACAAGATAGGAAGTTTGCGTATGCAGATGAAAGCTTCCCTTTGAAGTATCCTTAAGTGATTTTTTTTTTACTGTATAAATTATTTTACTGTTTACTGAATAAGTTATTTCTTAAGTCAGTCATGAATGTTAGTTTCCTTTCTGGAAAAGACCACATGAGAAAATCATATTGATATTGTCTAATTCCTGTGCCTGATCCTTTGTGTTCTTTTCCAAGGTTTTCTTTACGGCGCAGTTTACTACACACAGAAATGATTTCATGAGGTAACAATACACCCCTTCAAAAGGTTTTCTGTGAGTTTTTTTGGGTGGTTCCTCAACTGTCAAATGTAGTGGCATCAATGAACATTTTAGAAACTCTGTATCTGGTTTGAAATGTTCATTGATTTGTTCCCATCCAGTACCACAGTACCAATGGGCAACCAACTTTGTAGCACATTGGCAAAACACTTAGCACCCTTGCACATACATTTCCTCATATTTGCAAGGAGACAAGATACCTCCTTCCATCCACGCAGAAATATAGCATTTCTGGACCTTGAGAGGTGAGCCAAACCACGAAGAAGTACAACTCTGGCATCTCATAGAAGACATACTCCAAAAAAGAAAAATCATAAAAAATGAGGTTGTCTACAGCAAATAGGGACAATGAGAACGCCTTTGGAATGCCATCTGCAAAGGGTATCACTTTGCAGGCATGTTTGTTGCTTTTTCCATCAAGCAGTGTCAAGCCTCAGTCTATCAAGTATGCAGGCAGTGTGCATGGGACTGTGCAGCTCCAGTCCCTGTTCATACGGGAGGCCCCTTCTCTGCTGGATCATAGTTCCCTGCCTGTCCCCACACATGACTCCTAGAAGCCCATCAGTTCACCATTTCCTCAAATCTCTTGATCCTATTCTTCTTGCATGTGCAATCCAGATTAGAATTAGGGATTTCTCCTGTGTTCACATGGCTAGACAATACACATTACACTTGTTTATGTCCATTTACGCTTGTCAATGAGTGTATTTAGGGTTGTGCCTTTCATGATCTTAGTACGTTTCCTATTAACTGATTGTTTAAATGGATATCACTGTGTTTGAACACTGAATGTACAAAGTGTGGTTATTGCCTGGATTTTACGAATCGAGCACAACATACCACACATCAGATTTAAAGATCCCTTTGGCCCATGTACTCAGAATGAGAGTCTACCTGCAAGTCTGCAGAAGATGCCCATTGACACATTGCACATGGGGGTGCAAGGTGAGAACTTGCAGCAAGACCTATTTTTACACATTGCACACCTTCTTCAAGGAACATATGTCCATTTAGGAAATAGCATGAAAGCTGGTTGTAGCTTCTCATGTGTCTGTGTGACACTCACAGGATTTACACATGGAAACAAGGAAAGGATCAGGCAACAAACCTTCTCAGCCCCATTCATGCTCAAACTACATATTTGGTTAAATAAATATTTTTATTTATTTGTTTTTCTTTACTTGCAAGTAATTGTTCAGGTTTTAGATCTGAACTGGGTCTTCTATTCATGGGGCTCAGAGATTTATTTTATTATCTGCCAACAAGAAACCATCTTGTCTGAAAATAAAAATCATTAAGGTGATGTACAACAATTTACAACCCTGCAAAAATCAAAACAGAAACACTAAAAACAGTGAAAACATGAACAACTCTGCCCTTGAAAAAACCAATCAAGAAAATGCCTTGTTAGACCCTTTCTATAAGGCAAGTGAATTACAGCTAAATGCAGCCAGTGCCATTCTCTAATCTGGAAATGGCACAGAGGAAAGTTCTTTCATGAATGCATGACAAACAGGCTCTGAGGTTAATGATTTGCTCAAAAGACCCCTTTCTGTACCTCTTAATACTAGGATAGGCTCATTGCAAGATAGATGGTTTCTTAGATAATTTAAACACCCTTCCCATTTTTCTTCTGAAATTCCTCCTCTCCCATGCAAGGTTTAAAACAAGAAAAAAGTTCCTATTGATACAAAAGGAAGCTATTTTGCTTTCCCTCTATCTGCTGGATGGAGAGAATTTTTGGGGAGAAAGGCTGCAAGGAGAGGGGAGTTTGAAACCCCTTCACCATGCACATGAACTACTTGCAAATAAAAACAAAACAGAGAGCAAATGCATCATGTGACATGCTTCTTGACTTTCCAGTTGAATGATCAAATTGCCACGTAACATTTTTTAAAAATAGCTTCATATTTCTAAATGGAACTTTATGCTGCATGTTCAGGACTCCAGAACCTCTTGGCTTTGCTCATCTTTCTTGTTGCATGTTCCCTAGCTGTTCCAACGCTAGTTGCCTCCCTTCCAAATCCTCTTTCTGCCCTTTTTTAAAAACTTTCTCCCATAGATCTAGCTTGGTGATCCAGGTATTTCTGCATCCAACTTTCTTTTAGGATGGCTCTGTACATCTGTTATTTTCTTCCAAAATTAAAGATTGAAATAATCATCCTTTCTGGTCAGGTTGATACAGGTATAGGGCTGTCTAAGTCCGCATATTTGTGACACAGACTACACCACACAAATTAGTGGTGCCTGGTGACACAAGTGAGCCACTAAAATACATTTATTGAGTGCTAACATGTTTATGAGATTTGATTGTGCAAGCATGTTTCATTATCTATTGGAATGCAGTTTGGGTTTGAAAAGCATTAATTGTTAGGATATTTAGAAAGCACATGAAACACAGGCATGCTATAGCAAAACAATACAATTATTTTTAAAAAATACGAAAAAGAACCTTTATTATATCCATCATAGTACTGGATAAAATAAGCCTTTCTTTTTCTTTCCCTAAAAGACAAACAAACAATTTCACAGAAAATTACTTGTCCTTTAGAATTTACTGCCACTTGATAGGACAGGTTGCCCATAATCTGGGGGCCTCCAAATGTACTGAAGTTCCAGCAGGCACAGCCAGCATGTCAATTGACTGAGATGGTTGGGGATGATAGAAGTTGTAGTTGAAAATTTTTGAAGGCTGCCTGGTTGAGGAAGGGCAGGGTACTGGTTAAGGTCCATCTAGGCCCCACACAAAGGCAAATCAATTGTGATTGGGTGTTCTTTCTTTCTGAAATGGTAAAGCACCATAAATTAAGTTTCTTTTTACAACACTTAATATTTCAAAGGGTAACTTCATACACACACATCACTCTGGGCCAACGCTAAATTTATGCTGCACTACCAGAAGCGGGCTTCTCTGCACCTTCTTTCTACAGCATCTACTGAAAATATGTCAGAATCAGAAGTCCCTGCTGAATGGGGCATGCTGTGGTGTGTTGGACATCCCCAAAAATTGGAGAGAGGGACATTGTAGAAGTCCAAAAGGATCCAAGCTTCAATCTGGATAATCACTTGAGGCCTTGTTTATTACCATATCTGCCATCTCTCCTGGACAACCTTTCCTCGTCATCTCCTCTCTCTGGCTTGTAGGCTGCAAGGGCAGGTATCTATTGCTTCTTTCAGAGGTCTGAACTGCAGAGGACCTTGAAATCAAGCTGATGGTTGCATGAAGGTTACCCACCCAGCCTGTCCAATGACAAACTGAAGAAGCATGGCTATACTGTCTGACCCAGTAAAACTGTTTTCCAGTTTTATGCCTAGCTTAATCATTCAAGGTACAGATTCTAACGGAAACCAGGTGTGAGCTCATGCAGTCTGGGAAATCTGCCTGAACAAATGCATCTGCACTCCTCCAGGTTCCTGAGGCTGCCTCTGCACCAATCCACCTGGTTCAGGGCCTGAAACAGAGCTTGGCAAGTGAATTATTTACCTACTTTCCCACTGCCCACCCATAGTGATCTTAAGTATGCCTCAAATTTAGTATAGATACAAGTATAATGCCAGCCACTGAACAGTGAGGCTTCTCTTCAGTGCAATGGGCTGTAAGGAGAAAGGTAAGCAGTGTCAACTTAATTTCTGTTCTGCTTCAGAGAAATGTTTCACCTTTGAGAAGCCAGTCCTGTAGTACTTGGCACTGAATATTTTTCCACCTGCCTACAATGTGTGTGTGTAAAACCAAAACATTACCCAAGAACGAACTTGTCTTGTGCTAATTAAGTCTTGTAAAATGGAAGGATGTCATTCTGCATATCATTAAATCCTTCATAGTACAGATGATAAAAGACAGATGAAGAAAGTTTTCAAAACTTATTCATATTCTCAAAGAATGTGTAGACGCTTTCTGTTTCGTAGGATTTCAGGGTTTAAGTGTGGTATCTAAATTCAATTGAAGTCTAACTTAACTCCTTTTTGCTTCTAGGGTGAGTCTTTAAGCAATGGTTTAATTCTAGACAAGTATGCGATATAAGGCAAGATGAAGGGAATAAAATGGTGGTCACCAAAACAGTTTGGTTGAAGCACGTTACTGTTCTCTTGAATGAACAAGGCATACAGCTATCAGGCTAAACCAGGCATCAGGTCCATTTCAGGAAGATGATGTTTATCTCAGATCCTTTTCAGGTCCGTATGACCTCAGAACTGTGTCCTTAAGATGTCTGTATCAAAAAGACAGATTCCTGAGATAGATATAATTTGAATGCCTTCAAAGAATAATAAGACATTCAGATCTGCCTTGTTTGCAGTTAGAAAAATAGGCAGAAGCCAGAAACTCTATCAGAGAATTATGGGATGTGCTGCCTTACTACTCTTTTTACAACCCTTGAAGGTATAAACAAGTGTCAAAAACTGTATACTTCAGTTGGCAAAAAAACAATGTATATATTACATGCATGCATGTGGGCACGCAACGCACACACAGCAGCTAGAAAAATAAATAAATGTGATGCATATTTTTATAATGTTATAAAGTTGCAGCACCATTACAAAGACTCAGTATTAGGTTATAGCAGTGTCCTCTGAGCATGGCATTGGCAGGAAACAGAACTGATCCTACCTTGTTAACCATATTTATGCAAATCTGTTTCAAGTTTTGGAAATGTAAATAATTTTTCTTGTTTGTTGAAAATGGCATCCCCTCCATGTATTTGTCCAAATATTTTTGATAATGCATTTATCATTACCAGAGAAAATAACAACCTTACATGAACTAATATAATTTCCAGACTTTTTATTTTATTTTATTTTTGGATATACCTTAGACTGGTGGTCAACTCATTTGACATAATTAACCTACAAGTAAATGTTTTGGGGTTTCTCCTCAGGATTTTTTCCTCTTTTTTCTCTTTTTGTTGGCTCTATGTCATCCTTAATTTAGCTCTTGACAGGCAGGTGAAGAAACAGTGTTTTGTGTATAATTTCAGGGGTACAGGACCACACTCCTTACATTTCCATCCATAAACATCTTACCTCATTTCTGGTGTGTGATGACACAAGTCTCTACCAAATGTTATGCAGCACTCTGCAGCTACCCCTTCAGGGAAATGAAAGGTACCCTTCATAGCCAAGCACTCCTGGCTTTATAGTGGCCCATTTGCTCACTCTTTTAAAATATTTCAGTGAGAACACTCAGGTCGTTGTTTGGGTACGTTGGTAGAAGAAGGGAAAAAGAGACCATATTAATGTTGAATTAATTTTTCCGTAAGTTTGAGGGACTGCTACATATTTACAAGACAGTTTAACAGTTCCAATTAAAAGTTTTCAGGGACACCTGTTTTTTACATATGCGTGTGGTCAATGGCCACTGTCTTTGTTTTCCTCATAGGGGTGAATAAAAGAAGTTTGCAAAATTCGTTTGATGTATGCTTTTCTCCAGTAGTGCTGTGCCCAAAATCTCTCCCCTGCAGTCACCAATTCTTGACTAATGTTTTTGATGCAAAATTCAAGAAAAAAGGCAATGAGAATTCCTTGGGGGATAGGCAAGGGACACTTGTGCTTACCTTAATTAGGAGGTGGCTAAGATGCCTGTGAAAGAGCGCCCTCTCCATTTTACTTGCACCTGTCCTTCCTTCCTAGCTTCCTTTGCTTCAGTTAAAATGTAGAGGAAGATGTTATGAAAAAACTTAAAGGGTTTATAGGTCAGGCAGTGTGGGCAACTAGAGGGCTACAAAGTCATAGAAACCCTTGACCACCTCACAACAGGGAGAGAAGTTCAGAAACATTATTAAAAGAAATTAGGAAATGTCTTGAGAATGAGGCATCATGTTCATGGGAAATGAAAATGTTTGCAAAATGAGAGGTCAGATTTCAGCATATATTTGGACACATGGCCCAATGAGTTCTTTGGGTGGCTTATGAATAAGCAAAGCAAAATAAAAAATTAAATCAGAATAAAGTGTAATAACATAAGTGAACTTTGCACTCAGATGTGAAAAAGAACACACATTATTCCAGGGCACCTATGAAGGGACTCCTAGCCTGGTACCTGTGAACACACACAAAAATCGATTTTTAAGTAATTTTTATGCTTTAAAAATATGTACATGTATCCATTGACAAATACAGCAGGAGCCCCATATTCACTGTCTTAGTAACCTCATGGTTTCACCTAACGGATGTTGACTGTTGGCAGTCCACATTCACATGGGGAAGGGGCACAGGACCCCTGCAAAAGTTGAAAAACAGTGAATATTTCTAGGGAAATTATAAATATCTCTAGGGAGCTATGCATTCTGTTTGTAGCCGCCACCTTCTTTGTCTCGGTACTAGCCAACCTCAGTCATGTGTTCTGTGGGTGCGAAGACTCCAGAGATATTGGCAGTTTTCCACTAGAGATATTCTGTTTTTCCACTTTTGCGGGAGTCCTGTGCCCCTAACCCCCACAAATGTATTGTTTGCTACTATCCACAGTTCCAGGCATCCTCTGGGGGTCATGGAACCTATGCCCCATGGATATGGGGTGTCCTGCTGTATGTACAACCTTCTAGCACTTATACATAGGCTTCAACAAAAGCAGACCACATATCCAGAAAAGTATCCATTTCAAGTTGCTGTGTATATGCCATCTGCTATATATCAAAACCATAGTAAGTGCTTCTGTCTCTTGTATTATAGAAGCTGAGTGTTTATCTCCCCAGTTTTGTAATATCAGCCTTTCAGCTTTCAAAGGGGAGCACAGAACTCACTTCCCTTTCCATTTGTTTATTTCCATGAAGCAAGTAATTTAAACAATTGTGTGCATAAGAGAATATAGAAGGTGGTTCCAGTATAGAATTTATCTGTGTAATAACCCCCACTCCAAAGAAACAACTACTGGACATTCTCAAAACGTGTTAAAAGAAGCATTAACTGTATAGTACTGCCAGCAATTAGTTCAATTAGACAAGCCCTTATTAAGGAGATGTCACAAGGTCCAACAGACACAAGGCAAACATGTATTACCGACTGAGCAAAGAAATCAGGGCTAAGCTGCAAGAACATTTTAGGCTTAAAGCAAGAATTTGTCAACTGAAAGAGAATGACCCATCTCTTCAATACCTTCTGAGACCATGTTCAGAAATGACTTGGGTATAAAAACTAAAGTACTTTTTAATGGGTTGGATCCATATGCATGCAACCAACCTGGTGGAAGTGGACCTCCATATTTCCCCATGGTATCCTCTTCAGCCCCCTGAGGATCAGGAGAACCTACTCAAAGGTGTAAGCTGTGTTGCAGGGTGGGAAGATACCTCCCCACCCAAACTGGCCAGAAGCCTCTTCCATAAACAGAACCCTTCCACTAATTCTAGATCCAATGCATGAGAAGCTCATGCCTGGAAGTTCGATCTGAAAATGCCACAAAACTGACAAGTGAATTATCTTTACCCATGATTTGAATGTTTGGTTATTTGACCTGTACCCCACCTTTCTGTTAAAATATAGCATTCAGTATGATGGCTTACAAACACAATTAAATGCTCTTAAAATAATATAATAATACATTAAAATATAATAGAAGCAGAACAATTTAACAGCAAAAAACAACAAAATCAAAACAGGACTCCACCTAATGGTCCCACTTACAGAGAAAATGCATTCTTGAATGAAATGGTCTTTGCCTGCCCCTGGAAGAAGAGAGGGAATAAATCTAGCCTCCGTTGGCAGGAAGTTCCACCACAGCCTTGGAGTTGTGGGAGATACCTTTATAGAAACTTTAAAAACCCCTAGAAAGAATTAGGACAGAAATGGTATACCAGGACTTTTAGCATCTTCGCTGACAAACACAGATATATGGAGCAATGTCCCCTCACACTTCCTTTATCTTACCAGTATCAGACTGGTGTAGCAGTGGAAGCAACATGCTAAATAGAAAATGGTACAGAATTGCATTCCTAGAAGGATGTGTGTGTGTGTGTGTGTGTTGTCTGTATTTCTACTGAATAGAGATGTTGTAAGTCATTTCAAATCAGCACAGAATCCACTATCTTGTAGCTAGACTTGACTGCAGCCAAGGCTCCTTGAAGTCTTTTATTATTATTTATTCATGTAAATACCAAAGCTCAGCACTGCAACATTCACAACACCTCTCTCTAACTTGCACTTTCCTTCTCTCTCTCTCTCTCTCTCTCTCTCTCTCTCTCTCTCTCTCTCTCTCTCACACACACACACACACACACACACACACACACAGAGTGTGAGCAAGAGGAGGAAGGAACAATGGTGGAGGCAAGCCAAACCAAATCTACACCTGGAATTCTTCCCTCCAATGCTCAGGCCAGCTGATGACTGAATAATCATAGTATAATTTGCCCTAAGGAAGTAATGCAGCCTTGCAGCCTTTCCCTGTGCCATGGTCTCCATCTCCCTTCATGACCCGCTTACAAGGAGGCAATGTGACTGTGTGCAGATTCATGAGGACTTGTGGACTTTGCAAGAGGAAGAGTAACAGACTTCAGGATTGTTCGTGTCTCTTTGGAAATATGCTAGTATTTCTTTTTCCCCATGAAGTAGTGAAACCTCCACCTGCCTGTAGTGAGAGAAGTTCCCAGTAGGGACATAGGATCGCATCCAGGTTGTGTGGACAAGCTAGGTTATGCTGATGGAGGAAGCACAGGGCTATACCTGGGCTACCTAAATCTGGATGGATGCCAGCCTTCCCTGTCATGATACTCTCCAGATGTTTTGGACCCCCATCAGCCCCATCCAGCATGGCCATTGGAAACTGTAAGTTCAAACAAATGGAGGACATCATGTTGGAACTTAGCTGCTACTTAATGCAGATCCCACAGAGGCATCTAACACGTTCAGAGGATTACGTGCTTGGATGAAGAGGAATACTGTTTAGATGAGGATGAGGTGATGCCATTTTCTGGAGACATATAGCATAAATCTGAGTAGTGAGAAACCCAATTCAAATGGTAAGAGATCCATCCTATTTAATTCAATGCAGGTTTCCATGGAGGCCAGTCACTCAAAACACTGTATCCCTGTGTTGTGCTGTTCTACACCTTTTGCCCTAAGGCAGCACGTTATCTGCTCTAACTCTAGTAATGTTTTGGCGTTGTCCTCCCACAGGCTGATTTACTATATGGAGATGTTAATAATTAAACTGCTGGTTCTATATTAACTAGGGGGCCCTAGTTTGGTCTTTCAGCTTTATTAAATGCCTCCTTCTTTGAGCAGCCACATAAAAGTGATAGATGCCCTTTCTTTACAAGCCAGCCACCTAGTAGCATTATGTTTTATATTACTTTGGCAACACAAAGCCCTCCCTGTTTAAATATAGAAGTATAACAGAGATAAGGCTAAGTAAGATGGCTTCTATGAAATCACCCCACCTGGACTCTGTTAAGATAAGCAGGAGGGAGGGGGAAAGAATGTTGTGCCAGATTGTTCTGTCTTCGTTGCCTTATGAAGAACAGAACAGAGAACATGAAAACAAATGGATTGGAGGCCAAAGATATAAATGGTCAGGCCTATTCATGATAACATAACGAAAAGCTGTTGGCATTCACCGAAGAAACTTAATGGAACTGTGCACTATTGGCTTGGCATGGGCTGGTGTTTAAGGTCTCTTATGCTGAGAAATGAAGCTTTCTCCTCCTCTTTTCATAAGGTGCCACTGAAACGTTTGTTTTATCAAAACTACTGGAAAGTTGTATAAAGGCTTTAGGAAGCAATCATATATGTATAGAAATACTTCATGTATTCCTTGTATTCATTCCTACTGTTTTTCATTGTATACATTTAGATACCAAGTTAAAGCCTTCCTCTTCCTCCTCCTCCTCCTTTCAGCAAATATTTCATCTTTAACTGGTTGTTCTGATTAGTTGCTCTTCTGCTGGGTCCTTAATGAATTTAGGGATCAACCCAATTAGGGTCCTGATAACTTCAAGGGTTATGGGGATCCTGTGCAGGGAAAGAGGAGCCCAGAGACAAAACTCACTGTCATGTTCTTGCCATGCAAAAAACCCAGTTTTGATTGCCCAAGTCTTCTACCATGGAGCATAGGAGAAGGAGGCGAAGGCTTTGGCAGGATTCCTTTTACTGTACTGTCATGGGACTCATCTCCCCTCTTCCTCCCCTGGAATGCCCTCTCAATAGTTTATTCTTTTCTTGTGCTTGTGACTTGCAAGGTGTGGGGAGGCTGCTCCAAGCTGAGAATCTCAGAACAAGTTTCTGTGTTTGGAGCTGGGATTTCAAATTATCTGATGGCTGTCTAAAATGCTATCTAGTTGCCATAGTGTTAGTATTTTAAATGCATTATACATTCATTCATTCATTCATTCATTAAGATTTGTATGCCACCCAATTGTGTCACAGCACCTCTGGGTGGCTCACAGATCTCGGCCTGGCCTTTTTAGGTGTGGTCTCACTACTGCCTCATTTAATGGGGTAGGACCACTCTTTCTCTTAATGAGGCATTGACAGCCTCCTGGACCCAGGGCCAAACCCCTTCCGATCTCCCAATCAACCAGGATGGGCAAGGGTCAAGAAGGCATGTGGTGAATCAGACAGAGCCAAGCACTTTGTCCACATCCTCAGGTCTCAGTAACTGAAACTCATCCAATAATGGACCATTAGACAGTGCACTAGACACATCCGAAGACTGCACTGCACAAATGATACAGTCAAGCTCCAGGTGGATCCGAGTGATTTTCCTCTCAGAGTGAGAAGCAAATTCATCACACAGAGCTGTCGAGGGCTCTGAAGTCTTATCCGGAGAACCAGATTATAGGAGGCCCGGACCACTCAAAATAGCTCAGCTGGATGGCACTGTGAGGAAGCAATAAGGGAGGCAAAGTATCCACGCTTTGCCTGTCTTATTGCCACTAAGTAGGCTCAATACTGAGTTCTTAAACATGTTCAGTTAGACTCACCAAGGGACTTCCTCCACCTGCGTTCTAGTTATCTCCCTACCTGCTTCATTGCCCTCAACATATCATTGCACCAAGGTGCTGAATGGGCTTGGTGGCTAGGCAGAGGGCACTTTGGCACAACTGAGTCAACAGGCTGAGCCATTTGCCTATTCCATAAGACAACTTGGGCAGCAACAGGAGCACCATTTATGATTGTATTAGTGTGATGGCTTTATCGTTCTCTTTTTATTTTAGTCTTGGTTATTGGGAAGTTGTTGATTTTTCTGTGTGTTTTATTTGTAAATTACCCCAGTGGCATTTCCAATTGGGGAATATACAAATATAACATAGTAGATACATTCCATCGTATACACACGAAGGGGAGGTTTGCACCCCATGCTGAGACAGACTGTGAATACTCCTCAGTGGGTTTGTTGTGTGCTGAACAACCCATGATGTGCCTGACAGGTAAGTTCATTACAGACAAGTTCATTCCAGATAGTTTTTCCCTTCCCTCCCCTTCTGTGCTCCAGTTGGCGCCAGCATGTATTCCAGTGTGCCACATGGCAAAACACCTGTTCTTTCCCCTTCCCTGCTGGTATTGCTTTTTCATTCACTGTCATTAAAAAAATAAATATGAAAATCAGAACCTCAAAAATGTGCAATTAGTCTTGGTTTATTTCCTCCCTATTCCATGAAGATTGCACCTTTTCCCTTTTCTTGGCCCTTTGTAAGTGCATATGTGTGTACTTACTCCTAACAAAAACATGTAGTCTTGCCTGGTCAATCGCCTTGTCTGTTTCAGCTCTCAAAAGGAGGCTACATATGGGCTAATTTGTGCACATCTGCCTGAGATCAGGTCCTGGCTGTCATTTGAGAAGCGCTGGGGAAAAAGTGGCAAAAGCAGGGACACCAAAAGGGTTAGAACGTTATCATCCCCTTGGCAAACTAGTCCTATCAGTTTTAACTGTTGATCTGACAAACCTTTGCATCTAAGTTCCCACAGAAATGCCAGACCAGCACTGTTCAGATTCTTCTGCAGAGATTCGAAGGCATGGCTAGCTGGAAGGATGATGGAAACTGTAAGACCATTTTCTGTCAAAACATGCACAGGATTGTGTGTTTAACTACTTATCCTTGTCCTGAATGGGCCAAATGAGATTCCCTAGGATGAATTGTAGAGGAGTGGGGATGAAAGGTGGGAAGGAAAGTAAATATTCTGCACTAATCAATCTGATATAATCAACAGTGGTCTTGCATATGAATCCTACACTGGCAAGCATTTACTGGTAAGTCATTTTAAAATTCTTGGAGATAAATTTGCCAGAGGCTCATAAGCCAACTGAATGTTTTTATTTTCATCCAGTGTGATCTTAAGCATGTTTACCCCAAAGAAGCCTAGGGCTACAATCCAATATTTACTTCCTAGAAGTGTCAGTGAAGTAAGTAAGTTTCAATGATTAAAAAATAGCTTTCCTCCTAAAACAAATTTTAGAGAAAGTAAGCTTCCTTGATGACAATGCATTTTATTTCTGAGTAAAGATGTGTAAATTGCACTGTAAATTTCTGAATCTGTTTTTCTAGTCAATGTTAAAAATCCAGATAATAATGGATAATCTCAGTGCTGACAAGTGTGACTAAATTATTTTGCTCAAATAGTACAGCATGTGTAACATGCTGGCACACAAGCTACTGCTGCTGTAGGGCTGGTTAGCTCACACATTCCTGTCTTGTACACCTATTTCTGTTAATATTTCAAGCAATTATATACAATCCACAACTTAAATTTCACGCTCCATTCTAGTCTATTCCCAATTTAAAATTGAGTTAGACAGGTTCTAAGAATTAAAATCAATCTGGCATAAGACTTTTCTTTGAACACCAGTGTGCTGTGCTAAGAACATTTCTCAATTTCCCAAGTTGTGGCAATTTCTGATTTTTTAAAATGAAAGATAATCACATTTGTTTCTTCTGTACAAGCATTCAAGCATGCTGCTACTTCATGCTGATAGGGAGGTATATTTCTGTGCTTTCTCTTGTCCCCACTCCCATTTCTGCATCACAAGGTAGAGATCTATTTCCTTACTAATAGGTGGTTACATATCTTCCATTGCTAGGAGGAAGCTATGTTTCCTTGGTTTCCCTTGACTCCTGTCACATCTCACTTGATCTCTGTTGAGACATTTGCTTGAACACATGAAGGCTTAAAGTGGTCAGAGGGACAAGGTCATGCATGCTGGCCAGCATCTTACGTCTGTTCCAACCTAGTGGTGGTGAGTAGAAAGCTCTGAAGGGGTGTGGATTTGCTATTGCTTGAAAGTGAGAAGCATTTTCCATGCAACTGTGACGGTGTTGCCTATTCATCCCTTTCTGCAGTCTTACTTCTGCTGCTGCTGCTATGTAAAGCAGTAGATAGGACTTTCTACCATATGTGGTGGACTTCTGATAAAACTGGAAGATTTTGAAAGTTGATACATGTGGAAATACAAAAAAAACAACATTAAAATTAACTTTTCTATGAGTTCTAAGAATATGCTTTGAATATTATGCCAGAAACGTTTTCAAAGAATATGTCAGAGTTATTTGAATATAGGACAATTGCAGCAAGAATTACAATGGCTTCTAAATGTAAAACAGCACAATGTCCAACAATTGAGGATTGGAAAATAAGTTGGCTGAATATGGAGTAATGGCCAAATTAACTAATTGTGTAAACAGAAGAACAATCAAAGAATTAAATGATAAATAGAAATCCTGTTATATACAGTTTTATTAATATAAATCTAAAGGAAGCTCATAAAAATATTGTTGATGATTTATAGCTGATTCAAAGTGATTGGAAAACTTATCAGTCTGGGGAACTATAATTATCTTTTTTGTTAGCTTCAACGAAGTTCTAAGTTGCAGAAAGATAGAAATTTTTTACTTTTGGGGGAATTTGAAGCTTATTAATTTATATGTTATATTTGTGCAAGATCCCTTGGCATTCTTATCTTTCTTTTATATTTTCTTCTTTTCTGTATTTTGTTTATTTTAAGAAAATAATATATACATATGGACATATATATATAGTTTGCTTTTTGTGTATCATTTACAGCATTTTTATCCCACCTTTCTGTAGAAATCAGTGGCAGTTTACAGCAGATCAACAACAGTAAAACGACATAAGAAACGTTAAGAACAACAAGAAGGCCAAGTTAAAAAGATGACACTTGACACCCTTGACACTTTTTCTAAAAGTGAGGCGATTAGAAATTGATAGCAAGGGAATCAGGAAACTCCAAGGGAAGCACCTTCCACAGTTTGGGATTTCCACAAGAGAAGCATCTGTCACATGTAAGAAGAATGTATCACAAACAAGTCAGCAAATAGTATGTGTCGGAAGTGGTGGCAAAAGAAAATACTTTATGGAATATCTATTAATTTCACTAGAAAGGTCATTAAACAGTAGTGGAATTCCCCTCCATTATTTTTACTTACAAAGAAGAACTTTTGCATGGTTTTCACTTCCCCAAAAGGAAAATAGCTCATTAAGATGCAAACCACACTGTGAATCTTGTTAGTTCCATAATTATAAAATGTGACCTCCATGATTGCTTCTCTGTTCTGGATGTATTTGAGAAGGGGATGGGAAAAGTGGAGCAGAGTTTTATCACCAGTGATTGGAATGAGATTCAAATTGAATGCATTCTTGGGAAATTAAATCTATTTATAAAATCTATAAACTAGGTCAATCCCTGAAATGGATCACAATGATTCCAAATACGTTGTTCATCCTTTCCCCTCATTGTTTGTTTGAAGTAAAAGAATGTGCTTTAGCAAATCTTCAAAGTGAAAAGTATTAGCTGTAACCCAAAATAAATGTACATCTGTTAAGATCATCCTTAAAACTGTGACATAAAAATATGCTAATATGAGTCCAATATACACATAAGAAAAGTAGTAAGATAATATAGGAAACTACTCATCATTGGGTAATGATTTACCAAATAGAATCCTTGCTTTCCATCAGTATTAAAATAGCTATTTCCCATTGCTCTTGGCTTTGGAACAATACAGGATTAAATAGTCACAAAGATATTTCTGTCAGCATTGGAGACAGGAAATAGGCTATCCACCAAAACTTCCAGAAAGTTTTACAAACAAATTGAGAGTAAGCAACCAACAATGTTCGTAATGAGCGAGGCATTGCCTACACATGGAATGAATCTTCCACATATTGATCCCATCTTCATGGGATTCCATCCTTCCATCAAAAGGATGCTGCACATGTATGAGTCCTTTTCTACAGAGCAGCTACATGCAAGGCATGGACTGAACAGATGAACGGAGCTCTCAGAACTGACAGTGCCAACCATCTGTTTCAGGGGCTGACTCCAGCCACCCCCACTGTTCCAAAGCTGCCTGCATCAAACATTTTGTATTGAGGTCTAACATATTTCTTTGTTTTGGGGTGATCTTGCTTACATCACCCCAATTTCCTTTTGGGGATGAAGGCATAGTTTAGGGTGCTTGTCCAATGTTGTTCAACAACTGTATGAAGATGATAGGAGCCATCATTGGGGATTATGAGCCTTGACTTAGAGATGGGTTGGATGAGGGCCAATGCATTGCATGTGAATCATAGCAAGCCCTGTAGTTGTGTGGCCCAACTGAAGTCCATCTAGAAAAGAATCTTCTCTATAGTGGCCCGCATTGTGTTGAACTCCCTTCCTCTGGAGGTCAGGCAGGCAACAAGACTGTGTCAGTTTTGGTGTCTGTAGAAGATATCTTTCTTGATTGATCAACTCCATTTTACTGGTATTATCTTTAAAGCTTTTAATACATCATTTATTCTTTTTTTATTGTTTTATTTCAACCCTAAATCTGCTTAGATGTGCTGTGCTATGTAAAAATTGCAAGGAAATTAAAAACAAAAAACAAAACAAGGGGGAAGGGAGAGAGAATGAATGAGAGAGAGAGAGAGAGAGAGAGAGAGCGAGCAAGACAGCTAGGCAATGCTGGATCTAATTGACCTCCCCGGATAGAGAGTTCCACACTGAGCCTTGGAGGGCACACTAACCTGTGGTTGGGGGCTGGAGTAAGGAGAGTGGTCATTCTGTCTGTGGACATTGGGCCAAAAGAAGGCAAGTCTTTCTGTGATATTTTAAGCTGCAAACCTCCCCAAGCCATGCGATCCAGGTCACATTGTTTCTAGCGAAATTGCAAGAGCCAGACCAAACTGGTTGGAAGAAATGGAAAGGCAGTGAGTGGCTTGACTGAAACTCTTGGCAGGGCTTGAGCCCTCATGGGACCCTCTACCACAGCACTCCTGTGGGGGATTCAGTCTTTTGGAAGTGCCCTCAGATAAAAACTGCCCCTGTCTGTGAAAATCAAGATGGTAGGGAGAAGGCATTTAATGTAGTCTTATCCTTGAGAGGCAATATTTGTGTGTGTGGAGGTGTAAGATATTAGAATCAGGGCCGTCTTAACAGCATTATGGGCCCTGGGCAAAGCAGTGTACTGGGGCCCCTACGACAACTACAACTACAACTACTTTTGTAGTTAATTTTGGAAGTTTTCCAATTTTCCAAGGGTTAACATACACAGATTAGTATGGGGCCCACGGCAAGTGCCCATCAGGCCCATGTGTTAAGATGGCCCTGATCAGAATACATTCAAACTGATGAATGCCTTCATGAATATCTACCACATACAGTTCCAATTGTTTGATATTGGCATATTAGAACAAGATATCAAGAGAGAGGCAATACAGGAGGTTATATTTACAACGATCTAAACCTTAGCTTGCACTGCCTTTTCAGTGGTCATTTCTAGAAGCGCCAGTACTTTGGCTGGCTTCCATAGAACTAACAAACTCAGCAGGGTCTTATATTTCCAAATTACAGCAAGCAGTAAGGTCAACACTGGGCAAACAAAACTTGATATTTTAAAACTCTTCCCTAACTGCAGTTTCCACTCAGTTGCTTGGTATTTAATCTATCTCTCTGAAGCTAAAAGTGTTCTTTACTGGGATTTGAACCTATTGAATAGACCACCAGGCTGACTTGAAAAATCCTAAACTTAGGGAGATTACAGCTTAAGTTGAAATTTCTTTTTAAAAGAATAGATCCAATTCCCAGGATACCAGCATGCAAATTATATTGCAAATTAAATAATGTGAGAAATCCTAAAGATACACCTTTCACTAAAATATTAACTTTTCTGGGTGGTTCCTGTATCAGTTTCCTGTTCCTACATCAATATCCTAGATGAGGATGACAGAAGCTGATTTTGCAATATGCAAGTAAAGTAGGAAAGAATGCTTGGTCAAAGTAAAATGTTACTTTTCAGTTATTTAACAGTCTTACAAAAACTATCCAATAACTGTGATGTTGGACCCAATATGAGATATGTACAGCATCATCTTCCTTTCCACAGTTGAAGTCAGTTGAATAGAACTATAGTGTCGGTCCTTAAAATATTTCTCATATAATCATATTTTTCATCATTTTCTCCCTGATGGGTTACTTAAAATTTTTATTTATTTATTTATTTTTATTTATTAAAACATTTTTATGCCGCCCCATTCGCCGAAGCCTCAGGGCGGCTTACAAAATTGCCCATAAAGGCTATCAAGCTCTTTGTTTATGTTACATGAAAAGAATTACGGGATGGTATGGCAGCGGGTGATTGTTGCTGGGGACTCCCAGCTGAGGGGCACTGAGCCAGTGGTGTGCCGCCCCAACATGGAGACAAGGGAGGTTTGCTGCCTGCCGGGCACACGCATCTGGCATGTGAAGGACAGAGTGGAGTGTCTTGTTCGATCCGGGGGTCACCAGCCGCTCCTGGTGATCCATGTGGGCACAAACGATGTGGCCAGGCAGGGGTGGTTGGGACCACCAGGGACTTTCAGGCCTTGGGGAAGAAACTCAGGGAGCTGAAGGCCCAAGTGGCCTTCTTGTCAATCTTACCTATCCGAGGATTTGGGCCAGGAAGGGACAGGAGGGCCTCCAAGGTGAACGACTGGCTTAGGGTGTGGTGCCAGAAGGAACGCTTCGGGTTCCTCGACCACGGCACTCGTTTTCTTGCCAATGGACTTCTGGCAAGGGACGGGTTACACCTCACAAGGATGGGGAAAAGGTCCTTTGGAGATGCTCTCGTGAGCTTCGTCCGGAAGACTTTAAACTGAGCCGGCAGGGAGGGTTCAGGCCCCCCAGGAACGTGTCTGCACTGGACAAGTGTGGGGGGAGGATCAGGGCTCTGGGGGCAGGGGTTTAGAGATACTGCAGGGACTGACAGGACTCCTTCAGAGAGGGGCCAGGTATCAGGGAGGATGGGAGGAAGGAGGAGGCTGGGAACTCCAAGGAAAGGAAGCGGTGGGAAGGAGTTGAGGTGCATGTACACCAATGCTAGGAGCATGGGTAATAAGCAGGAATAGGAGGGTATGATCTGGTGGGAATCACAGAAACTTGGTGGGATGAAAGGCAAGTCTGGAATGTGAAAATAGAAGGGTATCACCTTTCTAGAAAGGACAGAAAGGGAAAGAGAGGTGGGGCGTGGCTTTATACATCAGGGAAGAAATAGGATGCAGTGAGATAGAATGCAGCACAGATGGGGATTTGGCAGAGGCAGTCTGGGTGAAACTTAGGGGTTTTGACAGGGAAAGAGACCTGACCGTGGGGGTATGTTATCACCCTCCAGGTCAACTTGAGACCCTGGATGATGTCCTGACAGGCCAGATTCAAAGGATATCTCAGGGGAGAAACACAGTAATCATGGGAGATTCCAATCTCCCAGATATTACTTGGGAGACTCACTCAGTGGTGACAGCCAGGTCACGTTGCTTCCCAGAAGCTATAGAGGGAGGGCTTTTCACACAGAGTGCCTGAGAGGCGATGAGGTGGGGAAACATCCTTGACTTGGTCTTGACCAATAGGGAGGAACTGATAGATGAAGTACAGATTAGGGGAGCTCTGGATGCGAGTGATCACTCCATCCTTTGCTTTGAGATCAGGGGACTGGGGACGTGCAGCAGATCAAGCACTAGAAGCTGGGACTTCAAGAGGGCCAACTTTGGCCAACTGAAGGCCAGGCTGGAGAAAGTCTCCTGGGATAGATTACTGGAAGGTAAGCAAGTTGAAGAAGGATGGATAGCACTCAAAAGGGAGGCTTTGGAGGCGCAAGCCTTGACGATACCTCTAGTCAGTAAGGTGGGGAGGCGGAGGAGAGCACCGCCTTGGATACGAAAGGAGATGGTTAGAGGGATTAGACAAAAGAGGAACCTCCGTAGGAAATGGGTACTGGGGGACATAGACAAAAGGGTATACCGGGAGGAGGAGGCCCATTGCAGAAGGATTCTTCGCAAGGCTAAGGCTGATTACGAGCTGAGACTTTCCAAGAATATCAAGAGCAACGAAAAGGGCTTCTTTCAGCATGTAAATAGGAAGAGGAAGGGGGGACAAGTGGTGGGACCACTAAATAAGGAGGAAGGAGATCCAGTGACTGATATGAGGGAACAGACACAGATGCTAAATGACTATTTTGCCTGTGTGTTCTCCCCAAAGAAGGACGGGGGATATCCGCATAGGAGATTAGATGAGGCTGGGGACTTAGGGGCACAGATTAGAGTCACCCCCTTGAAGTCGAGGGGCTCCTCAGGGCATTGGACATTACAAAGGTGCCAGGCTCTGACGGGTTACACCCGAGAGTACTTAGAGAGTTGGCAGGGGTTCTCTCATGCCCGCTGGCCTCCATTTTTGAGACCTTATGGAGAATGGGTGAAGTTTCATAGGACTGGAGGGTGGCATCAGTGGTCCCAATTTTCAAAAAGGGTAGTAGAAAGGACATGGGGAATTATAGACCAGTTAGCCTTACTTCCATTGTAGGAAAAACAATGGAAAGGCTCATAATAGAGAGAGATCTAGTGATGCTAGATAGGGAAGGGAGGGTGACAGCCACACAACACGGCTTCCGCAAAAAGAGGTCCTGCCAGACAAACCTTGTGGAATTCTATGACAAGGTTTTGAGATGGCTAGATGGAGGGGATGCAGTGGATGTGGTTTACCTGGATTGTAGCAAGGCCTTTGACAAAGTGCCCCATGATATCCTGGTGGAGAAACTGAGGAATTTTGGGACACACCAAGGCACTGTCCAGTGGATTAGGGCATGGTTGACTGACCGAAAGCAGAAGGTAACCATTAGCGGGGAATCTTCGGGATGGCAGCCAGTGACAAGCAGGGTACCCCAGGGCTCTGTCCTGGGGCTGATCCTGTTTAATCTTTCCATTAACGACATGGAAGAAGGGCTGAACAGTCTACTGATCACATCCGCAGACGACACTAAAACTGGAGCAGTGGCCACAACTGAGGAGCAGGTACTCCAGATCCAAAAGGATCTGGACAGACTATGGAAGTGGGCAGGAGACAACAGGATGGTGTTCAATGTGGATAAGTGCAAGGTCTTGCACTTGGGGCATAGGAATAGCTGACATAAGTACAGGTTAGGTGACAAGTGGCTGGAGAGCAGCACTTGTGAAAGGGACCTTGGGGTACTGGTTGGCTGCAGGCTAAACATGAGTCAGCAGTGTGATGCGGTGCCAAGAGGGCGAATGCCACCCTTGGTTGCATAGCCAGAAGTGTGGCTTCTAGATCAAGAGAGGTATTACTACCACTCTACACGACTCTGGTGCGCCTGCAATTGGAGTATTGTGTTCAGTTTTGGGCCCCTCATTACAGAAAGGATATAGCCAGGTTGGAGTCAGTGCAGCGTAGGGCCACAAGGTTGGTGGCCGGTTTGCAGGGGATGCCATATGAGGCGAGACTGAGGGAACTGGGTCTCTTCAGCCTGGAGAAGAGGAGACTCAGAGGGGATATGTTGGTGACATACAGGTATGTGAGGGGATGTCACATGGAGATGGGTAGAGACCTGTTGTCCCCTGCAGAGGAAGGCAGGACACGCTCCAATGGAGCAAAGTTCAGGGAGCCAAGGTTCCGTTTGGATGCCAGGAAGCACTTTCTGACAGTCAGGACCCGAGGGTGTGGAATGGGCTTCCATGACAGGTCGTTGAGGCCCCATTGGTGTGGGTGTTCAAGGATAGACTGGACGTCCACATGGTGGGCATGTCGTGAGCGGAGCTGGCTGGTACCGGAGGTCAGACTAGATGGCCCGGGAGGCCCCTTCTGACTCGCTCTGTTTCTATGTTTCTCTGTTTCTAATTCCCCTTCCCTTTCTCAGTGCATTTGTTGCAATAGCATCCAACTCAACAGAACTAATATTAAAGGATACGGGGAATGTTATAATGTCAGACAACTGGGAAAACAGTGACACCTTTTAGTATTGGAGTGATGTGATCCAGATACTGTGCACAAAGTCCTGTGCTAGCTAATCCCAAATCACTACCATTCTTCTTGGTTATTATTTTTAATTCCAGCAATATTTTGTAGTAAGGATACTGAGGGCCTCCCTTCAAGGAATGGTGATCTGCCTGGAGATTATGGTAGAATAGAAATGGATATTGCAAGACAAAATTGTAAGATCCCAGCAAAGGTATAACAAAGTCTCTCTAAGCATAAGGTTTTCTGGACATTTCTGTATATAAGAATCTGTTGGTTTATCTCAAATGCCTACCTGTATCTTCATTACTTCTATACTGCATTCTACAAAACTCAGGGTTCCTAGCACCATTTTTAAAAGGATATGAAAGTTCTTCCTCATGTCTGTCTGGAAGTTCCATCTTCATGCCAATGTGTTCAAGTGAATCTTACTTTAACTTGTTTTGAGATATGTAAGCCCTGAGAACTGTTCATGCTGTTAGGAATAAAATGTTATGCTGGCCACAAATACAACTCCTGCAAAAGAAAGTTCTATTTTCCTTTCAGCTTCTGAGTGATTTAATCATTTTTTTTTAATTTTCCTGGAATCTTAAAGTTTAATTTGGAAGACTCACATGGAGAAAGGATACTGCTGAGCGCATAACATAAAAATATGATAGCTAACAAGAGTGAGTGAGCAAGAGCCAGTGATTTACTAGCAGACAATGATGACAAACTCTACATTAGAAAAATAAAAGTAAATTTAAGAAAGCCTTTGTTTGCAGTATTTCTATTTCCTTGGATCCAAATGCTAGTTTCCAAGTGGGTAGCATGTGGGCAAAACAAAATTTTGTTTATGTGTCTTGCCGAGAGGCAGACAGGGGGCACTCCTTTCAACTGAACCAAAAACAATGTGGGAATTGCCACACCCACACTCTAAGGATGTGAGTCACAACTACACTTGTGATGTTTGCTTTAATTATACAATCAAAATAATATATTTGCCATATAATATATGGAAATGATTTACTGCCAGTCACTTTTTCCTTTGCTTTTTTGTGCTACTTGTCTTAAGAGAACACACGCCAATCCAGAATGACACCATAAATCTTGCTTCTCACCTCTCTAGCTAATCTGTGCCTGAAAAATATAGGATCAGACATTAAGCTGCCATCTCTAATTTAGTGATCATGGTGGTGCAAGGAACAGCAAATGGCAAGGCATTTCTCCTAGGCTGCATGGTTCTACTGTTAGCATGCAAATTCCCTGAAACGGTGCCTGGTAGGAGTACAAACCACAAGAATGTTGACTTTTAGGAGGCACAGGAGTGAGAATTGTTGACTAAGCTAAACTATGAACATGACAGAAATCAAAATGGACACCATGCAAATTTAAGCGGCAGACATAAAAACTTGTGCCTGATGATAATAAAGTACAGAAGCCAAAAGCATGGAAAGTGGTAGGCAAAAACAAGTATGTCTGGAGGAAAATATTTGTTTTTTGTTCATTCTGTGGATTTTTTTTCAAGATTAACAGTGCAATTCTATGCGTCTGTATTCAGGAGTAAGAACCATACAATTCAGTGGGATGTATTCCAAGGGAAATGGGTGAAGGACAGCAGCCTAAAAAGTCGTTATGGTTTTGTTATCCTAGTACAGGTCAGTTATGGCCTTTCAAATAGTTTGGCCTACATTTCCCATCAGTCCTGGACAGCAGAACTAATGGTCAGGAATGTGGGCAGTTACAGACCAAATTGCCCACCAGCCTCCTAGGTGTTTGCAAATGTCCAAAACACTCTCATGACTATACAATGGGCAGCAAACATTGTCCCCGTGTAGTGTGCGAACAGTCCCGAAATGCCTAAAAATTGGCTATCACTTATCTCTTAATCTTTAGTTCATGGAAAAGGGATCTGGCTAATTTTTGTAAATAGCTGTAATTTTAAAATTGTCTATAGTGCAGGAAGTGTTTTTGAAAACTTTATATTTTGATTCTTTTTTATTGTTCACTCCTCAGGAATCTTATTGGATGTAAAGCAATATAATTTTCTGGCAACAAACAAAATATGGAAAATGTAGCACAAAATGATACAAAGCAATATTGTGGTTTGTCTCCACCTCCCTCTGCATGGCTGAAGTCTCCCACCATGTGGATAGGTCCAATTGCACATGGCTTCCCACTGAGCACAAGGTGTGCCAAAGGAACTGCCCCACTTTGAGTCAGGCCAACGGCCCATTTGCCCAGAATTGCCCATGCAGACTGGCAGTAGTCCTCTAGGCTCTAACACAGACATTTTCCCTGGCCTTCCTAGATATTTCACATGCTCTCTGTGCTGAGCATTTACTGTGACCAAACAGAGGATGAAAGAAGACATTGATTTGCAAACCATTTTAGTATGTGCAACCACCATATTTCAAAATAACTCACCATAGGGGAGAAGATTGACTAGATATGCTGCCCAGGTGACAGGCAGCCTCCAAACCCTCCCTTTTTATATTTTTTGACTTCAAATCAAAATTAGTTGCTAGTGGGGTTGTATTGGAAAATGTCCTCTTCTCCACCTCTTGCTTTAGTGAGAGAAGATAAGCTAATTTTCTGGTATCGTAACAAACAGTGTGTGGGGATCTCTATGCAAAGTTCTCTAAGGAAAGAAACTGGTTGTAAGGCAAACGCACACACACAGACATCAAATTCTTGCCTCAATGAAAATATTACAAATTCCCTGAGGAAAAAGACAGGAAGTATTGTAGCAGAGAGGCAGTTTACACTATAATTAAGGATTCATTGGGTTCTAGTTGGAGTAGTTCATAAAATGAGCAACAACAAATATTATACCGCACCAGGTGGGTTGGGAGTTCTGGACGGACAAAGTGAGATTGTATATTGGAATGATGTAATGCAAAGGCTATGGTTTCTGAGGACACAAGGCCTAGAAAGGAAGTTTATATGCTCATGGGATTCTACAATTTCTAATAGCATAAGTCAACTTTTTTAAAGTCACCTCCCCCCCCCCCACCCCCAGTTGTATAGGATCTTAAAACTGTCACTGGCCACAATGCTTGGTTTGGCATTTGACCAGGAATGACGAAAACAACTCTTAATGGAGAATAATTTTTGGTTTGCGCTGCAGCCATCATTCATAAATACCATTTCTGTTTTGTACTTAGTAGGGAAATGGCTTGAAATGCTTTTATATATAAAACAGCTACAATTTGAAAGCATTACCAGATTTGTTTTAAAGTATCCTAGGGAATGATGACTAATTAATGCAAAATGATCTGAAACACTTTCTCCTAAAAGATCAAAATCTGAGCTGATAAAATATAGAACAGGTTGTGCCTGAGAATGTGATAACAGCCATTGATCCAATAGCACAGCAAACTCAAAAGCTGAAGCTGGAATTGTAGTAGAGGCAGAGTGAGCTGTTGAACAGCACAGGAGACAGAATGGAGCCCTGTGGGGCTCCACAAGTCAGCTCCTGCTTGGAGGAACAACAGTCTCCAAGCATCGCCATCTGGAACTGACCCAAGAGGTAGAAATGGAACTACTGCAAAGCAGTGCTTCCAATTCCCTAGATGATCCAGGACAAGACCATGGTCAATAGTCCTGAAGGTCACTGAAAGATCTAACGGAACCAACAGGGACACTTCCTATCAATTCTGAATCATAGATCACCCACTAGAGTGAACAGAGCAGTCTCAGCTTTGTTTGCTGCTCTGAAGCCAGTTTGAAATGGGTCCAGAAAATCAGCATCATTCAGGACTGCCTGGAGCTGGAGAGACACCACCTTCCTGATCACCTTACAACGTTATAGTATATTTGATATAATTACATTATTTTATGCTTTATATTCATGTTTTGTTTTTCCCTGCAAGGAAACCACATTGGCTGTCTTCCTCTTCCTCTTCTGAGTGGATTGAGAGTCAGTGTGTGGCCCAAATTCACCCAGTGAGTTTCATGGCAGAGGGGAGATAATAAATTAGATTTCTAGTCCAGTCCAGAACAGTCCAGTCCAGCCTAATACAAGCCAACGTTCTTAAACACTATGCCATGCTTTTTGATTGTTAACCATAACATCATTCTGGAATATGTTGGGGGTTGTCCATTGTTTTTGTTTTTTTTTACAAATGTAGAACCATTTTAACCACCTTTTCCATACCATTAAAACTTAATCATTAAGCTTTGGTTCACAAGTGGCAAACTGTCCTCTCATTGCAGCAGACTATATTGCATATACCTTCACTCACCAAACCCTGCTTTTCACTGCAGTCTATAAGGGGCTTGTCAGGAGTTTAAAAGCCTTGCTGGGAACTCCTACATGGCCATTTTGGCACTGGCCCTGATGCAGCACAAACAGTGGGATTTGCTATCTTCATATCATTACTGGCCAATAGCCAGCCATGCTGCAAGGGGTAGGGAGCAATTCTGCCAGGCAAGAAAACATCTTGTTTGCTCTCTTTACTAAGTTGCACTGGATGTGTCCTGTAGAGATGGATTAAGCAGATGCAGAAATCTCCACAAAAATGTTTTTAAAGATAGAAATGACCATGAAATACTAGCAGGAAACTTGTAAGGTGTCTTTTTGTAAGGGTGAGTTTATTTATTTGGGATATTTCTAACCTGTCCAATCACTATGCATCTCTGGACGGGTTTACTGCCAAGAGGAGTGCTAGAGCCTTTGAAAGTTCTGAATGTGAGAGAAAACGTTAAGCATATACAAGCATTCATTGGGATGGTTATAAGGTGGTGCTGGAGACAACTCTGTCACTCATGTAGAGTGAAGTCATGGTTGTTAAGCTAGTAGGTGTCCACAACACCGGCACATTCCACAAGGGGTCACACAAAGTGCAGATGTGTGTGTTGGGCTGAGACTCAAAATTGCCCAGGAAATTTTCTGCATGAACACCATCTTGCCAGGAAAGCCTTGAAGCTGAGAGAAATGGAAGGAAGGAAGGAAGGAAGGAAAGGAAAGGAAAGGAAAGGAAAGGAAAGGAAAGGAAAGGAAAGACAGCTCTTCCCTGAAGATTCACAAAAGCACAACTTTGTGCTATTAACCAAAGTGACATACAATAATTTTGTTTTAGATGGCATTTAATGGCTGAGGGTAAAAATGCTTTGGGTAAGATTAGATAGTATATTTCATGCTTTATGATCTGCTTTAAATGTTATAAACTGCTCTGGTGCCCTTGGGATCACATATGCTGCAGCATGCAATAAAAAATCTAGCAAATAAAATGAACTGATGGCACCTGATATGCTAGAGGAATGCAGAAATGTGTTGTTCTCTTTTCTTTTTAAATTCCTCTCAGTGCTATTCAGACTCAATGCCTTGAATTGGGCCAAGTCACTCACTGGCAGCCACCAGGCCGTCTTAACTCATGGGCCTGATGGGCACTTGCCCGTGGGCCCCATACTAATCCATGTATGTTAACCCTTGGAAAATTGGAAAACTTCCAAAATTAACAGTAGTTGTAGTTGTCGTGGGGCCCTCAGTACATTGCTTTGCCCGGGGCCCATAATGCTGTTAAGACGGCCCTGGCAGCCACTATACTTGTTTGCCAGCTACAGCCATTCCTGGACTGGGATGAACCTGCAATAGCAATCCATAGTCTGATGACTACTTGTCTGAACTATTCTGATGCACTCTATGTGGGGTTTCCCTTTAAGAAGGTCCAGAAGCTACAGCTGATACGAAATACCACCATCTGTGTGCTGCAGGGCCAGTGAAATGTGAGCATATAACCTGGATTTGACATCTCTGCCATTGACTGACCAAGCACAATTCAAGCATATAAAGCCCTAACCACTCAGGATCAGCTACTTGAAGGACCATCTTCAACAGTCCAAGCAAACTGGAAAATCAGATTGGTCATAGAGGAATGTAGGCTTAGCACAGATGGCAGAGCCTTCTTGGTGATAGTAGCCTGGTTTTATAGATTGGCCATTCTCTGGCACTTTGGTAGAACCGTCAAGTTCCTAAAGAGATTTTCATTCCTAGGGCTGCAATTTACAAATACAATAACACAAGTCAAGAAACATTTCCAGATATATGTCTTTAGGTGGCCTTGACAGGAATGGGGCAACTGCGACCTAAGTCAGTCAGCACCCATGAATCCCAATGAACTGGCATACTGCTGGAAGGTCCAGTATGAACAGACGCCAGTGACCAAGCTAGGTAATGTCCTAACACATCTGGATCAATAGGCTTTTCTGGAACAGATACTGAAAAAACCTGGAAATATTGCATGATTCTACTCATCCTTGAAATCAGTGCTCTGAAACACTGCCATCTTCTGTCATTTTTGGAATTTTAACAAAATTGTATCATGGAAAGAAGATATTTGAAGTTAAAATATGATCCAAGATGTATCTAACCCAGAACAAAAGAAGAAGTGTTTATTTATGTAAGAGCTATATAAATATTAGCATTTGGATACTCCTTCCAAGCATCCTATCTGTCTTTCTTAGCCAGTGAAATCATTTATCAGTGTGCAATCCAAAAGTCATTCTTGCAATAGGATTAGGTCCAACGAAGTCATTACTTGAATCTAGCAGATGCATCATTTTTCATTTTTACTCTAGAATGGATACAGAGGACACTCCTGATTGTGGTCCTAGCACTGAGAATGTGTGTCTACTGTAGAGTAAAAAATGAAGCCAGTTTAGCTACTGCTAGTTATGGATTGGACTCCATTCGACCACTGATCCAAGTCCTTTCTGCACTTCTCTTTTCTGAAGTAGCCAAAGAGGAAGAAGGAGCTGTCATTTTGATCATATCAATTAGTGTTCTTAAAAAGAGATATGAAATAATATAGAGAGGCATTTCTTAGCATGTCCGGGGCATTCTTTCCCTCACCACTGACCATGCTAACCTACCCCCAATCTCCTAGAATTCAGAAATAGTGTTATTCCAAAATTAGTGGCATGGCTCAAAATCAGGCTGAGGCCTTTATCTTTCTTTAAAAGTACTAAGCCTTATACATATCTGCCTCACCAACCTGCCAAGAAGCTAGTTCAAGAAGCTGTAATAGTATTTGAAATTATTACAGCTCATAGCAGTAGTTCCTTATCACTGCTAATGCATTGTACAGGGCTGCTGTCAGAGGTAGGCATGGCAGTCCACTCCCCAGCAGGGCTCATGGACTGGAGCCTGCTGAACCATTGCAACTTCCGGTTTGCCCTGCCTCTCATTCTGGCCCAGATAATGATGGTGGCGAGAAAGAGGAGTAGATTCCTCTGTTTGCTTCTGGTTCTCTGTGTCATGAATTGGTCCCTTCCTTCTTTTCTTCTGGTTATCAGACTAAGGACAATCCTTTGAGGTGCAGTTCTTTTACTGAAACTGAACAGAGTACAGAACAGTATGGACTCTAAATAGCCTTCTACCCAAGTTGATGGAGAAGCATCAGCTTGTCCCTACCTTTCAGTAAAGATTCTGAATCCATCCTCAGGGTGACTCTTTCTGCTTAGGGGAAAGAAGACAGGAACAGTGAAGACCCTGGAACTCATTTCTCCCATTGCCTCTTTACTGGGTCACGGACTGGGTTTCCTATAGGTTCCCCCTCCCATTGTTAAAACTCTTCCTCCCCTTCCAAAGCAAGCCAGTGTTCACACTCTGCCTGAGAAATTTCACTAGATAAGCTTGACACTTCAAAGTCCTCATCCTTCCACTGGATTAATTAATGGATAAGAAGGCTATCCTTGAATACTGTATGCTACGTCCATTATCAGATGCAGCTTGTTTGTTTACACCAGTTGCTGAGCAGCTTGGGCAGGTGGAACTCTTGTACCTATCCTGCTTGAGAGCTGGTTTGTTACCATGTGAATGGAGTGCTGGACTAGATGGACATTTGATCCAGCATGGCTTTTCTTAAAATGTCTATCAGAAATCTTGGCAATGGGAAAGACATCTGCCAGAGATCTAGGAGAGAAACTACTAGATAACCAAATAGTCTGACCTGGTACAAGATGGTGTCTTATGTTCAGGCCAATGTTCTGTATCTTATTGCACCTGCTCCTGTTCAGAACTGGTGGACTGACATTTTGAACGTAGGTCTCCCAAGTCAAAATTCAGGTCTGTTCACTTCCACTCTGTCATCTGGAAGAGAGGGTTGTGTAGTTTTGGCACTGCTCCAGAATGCAGTGAGTACATTTGCTCAGTTCTACTAGCTACTGTGTAATGTGGCCCCTATTACATAGACAGTGGCCCACTAGGAGAAAGCAGATGGTAGAAAGTACCTGCATGAACACTGCAAATGAAGTCTTTACTTTTTATCAGGTACTGTGATATCAAGCAAAAGAAAAAAAAATCATTTTTAAAAATGTACTTAGCAATGCTTTCAAAGTCGACATTAAACATCTGTTGACTTTACAGTGTTTAAAAAAATAATGAAATGGCTGCAACATTCAGATTCCTCTTTCAGGAGATCGATATGAACTACCAGCAACTTGGACTTTTATAATGTGACTCTGATTTGGAAATTTCCAAAGCAATTTTGGTGAGTTTTCACAAAACAATGCGGTTTTCTCCCAGTTGGTTCTGTTTTAAGAGAAACACACAGAGATCAAAAGATCAAATGCAAACTGATGTACCCCCTAATGACTGCAGAGAGGAGTGCATTAAGGTGCTGTTACCTACCAGAACTTTAAAATGAGCTTCTCTGCATCCTGTTATGGCTTCTGAACAATTTCACTTAAGGCTTGAAATAATACACGATATACTGAAATTAAGAAGAGGTGGAGGACAGCACCAGCATTTTGAATTTCTCCTCAAAAGGGGCTTTACACAGCCAGGGCATGCCTAACAGGTGATGTAAGTGCTGGCAATGTTAAAACAACCCGGCTGTTGAAATGATGATTTATTGAACAAATATATCTCCCAGCAGTAACCAGTCTCTTTCACCTGAGGTCACTTAGGCTTTCACCTTGTCATAGCTTATTGAAAAGGCCTAAATCTGTGATCAGTCACCGAGGCAACAATTTACCAGAAATGAAGAAGAAAAACACACAGAGAGACTTGCATGTACAAGCACGTTTGTTGATAGGTGCCTTTGAAAAACTTGACATGCCGAGTCTTTCCTGTCATAAATTTTCAGTGCCTCTTCCTTCTTTTGGAAAGACGTGTAAACCAATCTGAGTAGCACCCATTCCCATATCTTAATGGATTCTTCAAACCTGGGTCAAATTGTTTTAAATGAATTGCTTTTGAATCAAAAAATCTCTATCTTTGATAACATTTGAACAACACAGACCTTCATTATCTGTGTTTTCTATTTCCTAGAACTAAGGTATTCTCAAAATTTTGACAGGATTTTTACTGCTGGTCTCATGGATGATCACATGTTCTCAATTAAGAAACAAAACTATTCTTAAAGTGTATGTTATCCTTTGATCTAGGAGACAGTTGAACAATTTTTACAGATGACTAGATCTACCACTTGGAAATATACTGGGTTTTGTTGGTATGTTGTTTTGTTTTTTGTAAGCCATCCAGAGACTTTAGTATTGGACGCCATATAAAAACTAACTCACTCACTCACTCACTCACTCACTCACTCACTAACTAAATTAGATTCCCTTCTCACTGTTTGGCATATGAGACAGAGCAGAGCATGACAGGGTGAGGAGGAAAGCCCTTTGAGGCCACCTTTCTTGAAATAAATCATTCTCAATCATACCTGAAGCCAGGGAAATAATTCAGAAGCACAAAACTAAATAATTTTATTTCCATTTTGAATTATTGTGATCATTTTAAGAAAAAATAAAAACTGATGCTTGCAGTGCCAGAACAGCCTCAATTGTAACCCTTGCCTAGTATGACCAAGGGATTTTGTCCCAATTAAGTGTATATAGGACTGCAGCCTTAGTCTTCATGAGTTTTCTTGGACAAACTCAAACAGAAGATGCAAATAATCTTTTCATTTTCAAGGCAGTTCTTAACCGTGTGATTTTTGGAAAGCATCTGCTGTTTGCTAAACCAATAATGCAGGATTGCCATAATGATAAGTGGATTAGGGAAGAAGATGCTTCTGGATGAAAGTAACTTCCCTGCTGAACCTGTTTTTCTGTTTTCCCCCCATGATCTCTCTTCTGTGATATAATGCTTTCTTATTACTATTCCCTGATCTCTGCTGCACTCTACTGGAGTAAATATGTAAGAATGTTTGTGATGACCTTTAATGAAGGACTTTTAATTATTCTCTTAGTGAGAGGATTTCATTAAAAACTGTAATACTACACACACAGACACACACACAAAATATAATAATATGTGTGATCTAAAAGCATAACCCAGTAGGACACCACTGTTAAATTCTTCAACTATGAGAGGCTATATAAGACAGAAAAAGATACCAGGACAGAAAGATAAATTAGACAATACATCAGTAATTTAAGATATGCAGATGATGCCACATCACTGGCAGAAAGCAGAAATGAAGTAAAATGATTCCTGACAAGTGAAAGAAGAAAGTGCAAAACAGAATGGCAGCCAAACACTTAGAAAATGAAAATCCGGACAGCAGAAGCATTACACAACTTTCGTGTCCAGAATGAACTGAAACTGTGGAAGATTTTGCATGCCTTGGCTCAGTCACCATTTCAAAGGAAGACTGAAGCTAAGAAAGTAGAGAACAATTAAGACTTGGAAGGGCAACAGTGGAGGAACTAGAAAGGTAACATCCAGGTAAGGATGTTTCTTTGGAGACTGAGGCCAAGATCACACACACTACTGTATTCCTTATTACTCTGTATGAGAGTGGAACCTGGACAGTGATGAAAGCTGGTAGGAATGAAACTGATGAGGGCTTTGCAAATGCCCTTGTCTGCTAGATCAAGCCAGAACTTGCCCTGGAAGCAACAATGATGAAACTGAGGCTGTTGTACATAAAGCACAGCATAAGAAAGCAAAACTCATGTAATGCTAGGAAAAGTTGAAAGCAGCAGAATAAGAGGAAAACCAGTTATGAGACAGGAGCAGCAGAGCTTAGTTCTTGCAAGCTCAAGTCACAGCCTTGAGTTTGCAAGACCTGAGCAGTGCATCTCAAGGACAGGACATTTTGAAGGGCCTTCATTTATCTTAAATTGGAGACAGTTTGATAGCATGAAACAACAATGTTAAAACACAGTTTATCAAAGCAACGTTATCTAGTGTATTTTGACTGATGTTTAAGACTACGCATTTAAAAACATTGTAACCTTCTGAGTAATATTTATATTACACACCTCCAGACATATTAAGTGTAAGAACACATCTGAACCAGTATGCTAGAATGCCAAGACTGGCTGGATCAAGTTTGCTCTAGCCCCGTGATACAATATAACATCATATGTACCCAAGTTTTGATATTTCTAGAATCAAAAGGAAAAGATCTTAAAGTAATGAGTATTCCTCCAGTTTGCCTTTCCAACAGCCATGACTGCATCATGTTAAACCTCACCAATATGAAAGCCAGGTGCCACTTCAGAATAGCCAAATTTTGCAAATAATGAACACTCTGAAACAAGTTCAAAATGTTAGCCTAAGAGCTTGATATGGTTAAGCTTTTGCCAATTGGCTCTGCCTATTTACGACCTGAATTCTCTCCCTAATTAAAAATGCAACTTGCAATCCTTCTATTTTAAGCAAAAAGGTTGATGAAAAACCTAACATGTGTAATACCGGATGTGTATTTTACTTCCAGGCAGAGCCATAATAATCAATTAAGCTCAGGTAGACAAATGCACTGGGCCTCTTAGACAGAAGTATAGCCGGTAATGTAGATGCCTGTTTCCTATTGGACAAAGTCTTCATTCCAAATTTAATGTTGTTCCTACCATAAAATATTCTTTAAAATACTCTTTTAAATTTTATGCTCTTTTATTGCATTTCTTTTTTCCTTTGTATTTATTAACTGTTTCTGTTAATACAGAACTTCAGCTATTGAGCAGTATAGAAATTAAATAAACATAAATACGAATAGCGCTTTGACTCCTTTAGCATAATAAAAAGCAAATCACAAAATCCCTAAGGGTAGAAAAGCTTCAACCTGCATCACAGACTGAGAAATCAGAACCACTGGTGGAGCTGCATGGGGAGGGAGGCAAGGGACTGCAATGGAGGAGACCTTGCTACCTGCTGACACTGTATGTTGAACACCTCCATGGTGATGACTAAGGGCCATGTGCTGCCCAAAGGCACCCGGACTCCCCGGGACACCTTTCTGGGTGGCCCTCAATGTGCCTCCCAACACTCTCTAGGGAATTAGGGTTGGGTATTTGGACAACTGTATGTTGGGGATTACATGAGCAGAGCCAGCTGGAGCTGAGGATCAGACTAGATGGCCCAGGAGGCCCCTACTGACTTGCTTTTTTCTATGCTTCATTTAACTGTCACCTTTTCTCACCAACAGCTGTGATTTCTCTGGTATAAGTTTCTCTTGGTGCTGCAAACTGTGGGCTTAAAAGATTTGCTTAAAATGTTCGCACTCAGACCTCATCTCTCCCTTTTACTATTTTAGACAAGTTGCTTGTGCTTTGTTATGCCTTCCATGGGCCTCTTGTTAAGCTGGTGCCCAGGACAGTTTTCCCAATTTGCCATTTGTGTCCACAGCCACAAAAGGTTGCTTATCCCTGCAGTAAAGTATGCATTAAAATGAATGTAATAGCTGGATGGCAAGAGAAAATACTAGGCAGTCAGAACAACCTTCTCCTTTACGATTTGTCACATGAGGAAGAAGACCCAGCTTCATTACTTTCCCTTCTCTGATGAAACTAGTTCTTCCTACTTTCCTCCATCAAATGTTGGAAGATGCCACAGAAGCAGCTACATCAGTTACTTCACACTCAGAACTTGCAAAATAAAGCACAGGGGTGAGGAAAGCGGATGTTCTAGTGGGTAGAAAGCAGAAGAGACATTGGATTCAAGATATCCCAAGCTTCTCTCATCTCCTTCCCTCTCTCTTCAAACTCGTCAGTGGAAGAGGACAGAGAAGTGAAGGTCTTCCCTACTGCCCTTCCCACTCTGCTTAGTTCAGCCCTGCAGGGTGTAAGAATCCTGAAAGCCTTTCCATTCAGGGGCTTCTAACAGTGAAGGCAGAGTTGATAGCATTGCACATTAAATTAACATATTCATGTTCTGTACATATTAAACCATTTATTCAGTTTTTCCATACTTTACATTATTGCCTTCTTTCATTTCCCTTATTCTTGACTGCAACTTCTAAAATAAGAAACTGGTATGTATTCATGCATACCAATTTATAAAGGCACTAGGTTGATTCTTAGTATTTCATCAATTGTAAGGATTCTTTTTGGAGGGAACACTACCCAATTTAACAAAACTCCATTAACTTGTGACTTCCGTTGTGGAAATCCTTATATAATGTGCTCATTGATAAGGGCTTTATACTTACAGATATATAAAACTCTGACCGTAAGATGCACCCAGCAAAGTTGCTTTGTCCAACTGCAATCCTGTTGCTTAAGAGCTGGGAACATATAAATGAGTGTTTCAAGAAGTGACTCAACCTTTGTCTTAGATAGCTTGCCAAATCCCTTTTCTTCTAAACATACTCCCATGATTGCAAGAACAACTCAGAACAAATTCTCCAGCAAGCAAGGACCCCTTCTTGTTTTCATTTTCATAATTCTCTCTAGGTATTTTATCTTCAGAAGGCTCAAACTGCCATGCTTATAGAACAACAGAGTTCAGTACATAACTTCCTGAGGTCTGGATGCCAAGGGCATCTTCCTTGTCCACCCCCACTTCATTCCTTCATTACAAAGATAGTTGTCTGAAAGGGAACTAAGTAGCGCAGGAAATATTGAACAAATGTGCTCAGTTTAATGGTAGAGCAACGGCAAAGAAAAAGACCCAATCACTGCCATATATGACCATACCTCAATTACAGCCAGGCATTCATTTCTGATAAACCTCCACAGAATCAACCAGACTGAGAGAAGCAGTATTTGGTGTATGCCATCTTGGGTCCAGCCCTGCCTTTGGGGTGTGGGGTGTGCTGAGTTAGGGAGCAAAACTGAATTGTTCAGAGGGCAGATGTGTATATTCCTTACTATTTGCCATGGTATTCCTAAGATTAAAGTGCTGCTTTCAGGTGTATTGGAAGTCAAAACTCCATCATCAGATATGAAGTAAAATTAACGTTCTAGTCTGGTCATGTTTCACAAACATGTGGTGTGGATATGGTGACATTTTCTTTGCCTCAGGCAACAAAATATTCCAGGCCTGCCCTGAATGTTGCAAGCATACATTTATTACCAAGAGTAAGCCACCACCAATATACTCGTACATCTCTTTATATGTTTAATCAGAACCTCTTTTACACATTGTATCACTCTAAGCAGCCAGTTAAGCACTGCATTTTGTGTAAATCACAAACAGCCTTAATATTTACACTCCAAAGTTTCCTAGTTTCTTCCTTCCTGACTGGCTCCATCCAACGTTTCCAATGTGATACCTCTGCACTGGGAGCAAGAAATTCACATAACTCTGCAGTGAAAAATAAATATAAAATCTATTATCCAAATATGCTGTGCATCCTTTAATAGGTCTTCAGTTACATAAACATGCAAGCTATCTTCAAGGGCCATTAAGATAATACAGAGCGTTTTGACATGCCTAGGATGCAAAAGGAGGTTGCTGTAGCTTTGGGATAGAACTGGCAGCCTGTTCTCCTCTGGCTAACTTTCCATTCAAGAGACAAAAGTATGCAGCTCTTTTCTGATATCCAGACAAAATATTCTGGATCTTTGAATGCATTTCCAACTGCTGGTTCCATACAGTGCCTGTATACTGTAGAGCTGATTTAAGATTAACATAATAGGATGGTCATAGGATGGCTATTTTTTTCCCAGCTGTTGACACACCTTTAAGGAGAAAGCTTTCCAAAATTGCCCTCGCTTTAAGATACATGCAAAGAGGAAATCCATTAAGATTCAGTTCACCTTTTCTCCCTGTGAAAAGTGATTCACTTTCTCCAACTATGGAAAGTCCAAACTATGGCTTTCAAGAGGGCACTTATCAAGAAAAGAGGCAGCAGACTGATCATTCTACTGCTAGACTAGCCTTCCCTGACCTGGTTTCTTCCAGATGTGCTGGACTCACATTTTCCATCATCTGCACCTTGGCTCAGAAAGATATGGGGAGGCCCAGGTCAGGGAAGGATGGTCTGGACTATGAATTTATCCAAATTTTGAAAAACTTCATTATTATGCTCTGAGGCCTGCAAACGGGATATAGTTTTCATTCACACTAAAAGAGTGTTTGAATGCAGATTGATAAAACGTTAACTAGTTTGGAAAGTGCTGCCATTGCATCTTTTGAAGTTCAGTGCCGTGCTATGCCTTGCCATGCCCAGAATCGAGCAATTTAATTCCCAGTAATTTCATTTCATTCTACTTGAGTTGTAGTTTTACACAACAGCATGGATTGCTAAAGTCAGCTTTGCAATACAGTGCCCTGAAAAAGACCAGTGCCTCACTTACACAAATTTTCATAATTTGATACTGGCTTCCTACCAGATTTCCATTTCAGCCACTTATATATGTTTATTTCTATACTTTGTTCTCACTGAAAATTTTCAGGAAGAGTAATTTTATTCTGGTTCATTGGTCTATCTAGTTGGAACTGATACAAAGGAACCTTTTCTCTTGCAAATATAATTCCACTTATTTGTGGAAATTAGAACAGAATGTTATCCACACCCACTAACAGCATCTCTTCTTCCTATGTTAAAGTGTGATTAGCTTGGAACAAAATGTGAAGGAGGGTAAAATGTGTGGAGGACTTCAACAGCTTTGTAATTAAAAGTGCTCTGCTTTGTGTTGACAATCATGTCAATTTTGTTTATCATACAAATCATGAAATGAAATTCTTATCAAAATTTCCATCTTGATTTGGATTGAAATAATATTTCCACAAGTTTGTAGACATGGTGTGGAAAGTTAATGTGTAATTTTAAGTAATTGTGAGGCAACTGAATTTTTAAATATTTAAATATGCTTTCTTAAAAGAAAATATATGTCTTTCATAGCAATGAAAGGCGGCTAGCGGCATAAAAAGGCATGGAAAGTATAAAACACTGGAAGACAAACATAAAAACAACAACAACACATGTATGCTTAAAATAAGGAATTTGAAAAATCACTAACAAATGATTAGAAACATATTAGTAAAATCAGGTGTATATGCTTCCTAAATAGTACTATGGATGAAGGAATATTTAAGTATTATTAACTAATTTTATGAGTGCATAATTCATATATAGTCATTCTTTCTTCAGGTTGTATTAAGAGATAGCTTGGACAGCTTTACAAATCTGATCCAGGAAAAACATCACAAACCAAAGAAATATAAAACACATGCTTTCCTGACACAGGTTTTCCTGATGTGGGCTGCCCTGTTGATTTCAGTAAAGCAGATCCTCAATGCAGTAATGGTCTTAAGGAATGAACTTCAGGAGTGGGGTACAGATTGGGAGAGTGGCCTAAACTGAATCCTGACAGGTCATTGCACTGCATCAAAGGGAAGTGCTGTGGGGGTGGATGGCTGGTCAAGGATGCAGCCCCATCAAGCAAGCACCTTTGCCAAGTTTCAGGAGCAGCGAGCTGAACCAATCAGACATTGCCTTTGGGAGTGTGCAGCCAATGGGGGCACGAGAGCAGGAAAAAACCTTCCCCTTAGCTTCTTTGGACCATGGATATGCAAAAAAGTGCCCACTGATTTGCTGCTTCTGTTGAAATTAAATGGTTCCCATACCGATTTCTCTACCTTTAGTCAGTGGTGCCATACAAATGAATGGACTATTACTCATAGGTGAAGAACATTCTATAGTTGCCTAGGGTGATGTCAGGATGGCGGCCAGCACTTCTACGTTAGTGAAGACAAGTTCATTATGTATCTGTATCTGGCAGCCTTATTACTTGCAAGAGCCTCTGAAACACTGCAAAGGCTCCAGTGTTTCAAGAAGACTGTAGATCAGGATAAGACTGTTCTGAAGTGTATGTCCTAATGCTCTTGAAATCACAGTCTGATTAAATGTCAAGGGAGACTCAAAGATCCTCTCTTGTACTGTTCCAAGGAAGCAATCTGTATGATACAGACCCAGATGAGATTTTTAAAAGACAGTTAAATTAATTCTCAGACCTACGCACATTACAATTCATCCTAAACCGATTATCTGGCTCCCAGAGAAGCATTTGAAAATTTGAGCACAAGAACATTTTCCACATGAGAACTTGCAAGAGGTCACTTGTTCTTTTGGTAAAATCTTTCATTACTTCCTTGCTGTTCTAAAGATTTACTGTGTAAGGGAATGCAGCAGTTTGCAGCTGCTCCATTAACTTCTCAGCTTAATCCTGTGTACTTATAACTGATCAGTTTAATCCAGTGAACAAAGCTGCATAACTGCAAGTCTTTGAAGTATAGTCCCATGTTCTAAGTGCAAGTAATACTGGAAATAATAAAGACCTAGAATGTGATAGGTTGTAGCTGCACAGACACAAAAACACAATGAAGAAAACATTATAGACAAACTTAAAATACCAAAGACCAAATATGTTCATGTGCCTCCATCTTGTATTTAGTGTCAGCATTTTATTGAAACATCTTCCTACCTGGTTTGGACCTGTGGTTGACTTGAGAAAATCTTTATATGGTTGCTCATTTCAGGCTCACTTTCACCATACATGGGTTGCTTGTGTAAAAATGTTTATTGCAGCACATGGGGCAGGCAATGTAGTACCTAGATGTTTATTTATTTATTATTTATTTATTAAAACATTTTTATGCCGCCCATTCGCCGAAGCCTCAGGGCGGCTTACAATGTTCTGATCTACAACTCCCAACAGTCCCTGTCCGCATGGCCAATGACTAGGGATTTGAGGCATCCAAAAGATTTGGAGGACCCCAATTTGCCCACTGCAATGGAATGGCTTATGTTGCCCTAGTATGAGGAATGTGTAGAATTAACCTCTTCCTGCTTGAAGAACTAATGAGTGCAATTTGTCACAGCGTACTGTGTCACAGCAATACACTTTATGTACAATATGGACATTACATAGTATTAGAAGGACATACTTGTGTGTTCCCTTCCAACAGGAATACCTGGTTAAAAATTGAACCAACAGTTCTGATCCCAAATTCAGGAACACAAAATGTTATGCTGCATACCGAGTATATAAAACCTTCCTGATATTTCTGGGAGAAAATGAAGCATCATATGCAGAAAACACAACATAATATAGCTTTGATAATGAACAACTTACACTGAATGAAAAAGCTGCCAAAGCAACAGAATTAGACAGAAAGAAAAGCAGGTTGCTTACCTGTAACTGATGTTCTTCGAGTGGCCATCTGTGCAGTCACACATATGGGTACTGAGCCTGCGCAGTGCCTGTGGCTGGAAGATTGATAGCTAGCGGTTTTTGGCGGGAAGCTCCGCTCCCCTCCCCGCTGTGGCCTATAAAGAGCGGAGCGTCCGCCATTTTGTTCAGTCTTTGCAACCGAACGTACGATACCTTAGTAATTTTAAATCTTTTTTTTTTTTTTTGGTCGGTACCATAAAAAAGGGGGATGGTCGGTACCGAAGATGCCTTTTGCATCAACACCGAGCTGTCGATGCGTCCACTCACCGACACCGAGCGGGGCCAGCGGGTGGGTTGTGTGACTGCACAGATGTGATGGACTCCCAAATGGGGAGTCGGCTTCGAAGCCGATCCCCAAATGAGAGGGGGGTGGGTACTGAAGGAGTGTGAGGAATGGTTTGCCAGTCCCGTCAGCGTTGCCTCCGATCGTCAAAATGACGGCGGCCCTGCTGAAAACACTGTTGGGGCTGAGGACGGCGGCGCTGCTGCTGTTGTTGCTGGCGGTGTTGAGGCTGCTGTCTCGGTTGGTAGGATCGCCTGTAGGATGGACGATTCCAGGACCACTTACGTCTAGTGCGAAACTGGATCTCCATCCTGCGTGCCATCATCCTCGATTCATGGAGCTTCTTGAGCTTATGGTCAGTTCGAGAATGGAAAAGCCCGGATCCATCGAAAGGCATTTCCTCTATCCGCCGCTTGGTTTCTTCCGGGAAATTACAATTCCGGAGCCATGCATGCCTCCGAAGGGAAACGGCACTGACCAAGGCCCGGGAGTCAGTATCCACGTGGTTCCTTGCCGTGGATAACTGCTTCACCGCGACCTGCATGGCTTCCTTGATCAGGACCTTCACGAGATCACCCTGGCGGTCTGGGAGGGCGGAGGCGACGTTGTGGAGGCGCTGCATAATAAAATATTGATATCTCGCCAACGTCGCCTCATAATTTGATATGCGAAGTCCCAAGCCCGAAGCAGCATAGACTCGCCTGGCCAGGGAGTCTATTTTTCGGCCCTCTTTATCTCTCGGTGCTGCGTGTCCCCTCGCCTCTGCCCTGCGAGGACTCGACAACCGCAGAGTTCGGTTTCGGGTGTTTGAGGAGGAAGGGAATATCCTCTTCCCGAACCCTGTACATCGACTCATACCTCCTGGACGTCAGCTGAGGATGTGATGGCAGGTCCCAGGACTGCGTCATTGCCTGCCGCAAGGTGGTTATGAGCGGCAGAACGATAGATGTCGATTGCTCCCTGTGGACGACGACGTAAAACTTGTCCGTTGACGGTCCCGGGTGCTGGACAGCGTCGATGTCCAGGGACTGGACAAGTCTCGACATCAGCTCCGCGAAGGAGCCGTGGGACTCGTCAGGTGACGCAGGACCCCGGGATGTCACAGCGACGTCCGGGGAGGTTGAGTTGACCTCCGAGTCAGCCGAATTGGCACCGTAGTAGGGTGGGGCCGAAGATGACGACTCAGCCGGCGAGAAGGAGCGGCTGCTTCCACTTTGTGGGGATTGAGGTGGCACCCACCTCGAATCCACTGATTGCGGTTGGTCGCGGGGTGGAGGAGATGATCGTGCCCTGGGAGCAGGGTAGTACCCTACAGAGAGCGGATCGCCCCAAGTATGGTAGTAAGGGCGACGCCAACTCTCTGGGCATTGCTCTACCGAGCGGCTCCTCCGGCTCCCTGGTGGGAACAGGCCAACGTCCGTTTCCATCGTCACCGCGGGCATGGGTGTCGGTGACCTCACCCTAGGAGGGGAGTCTTGGATTTCCCCATCGGAAATTGAACCCCGTAGAGTTGGAAGGGGTGCAGATGGGAGGTCAACCGAAAGGCGGGGAGACCCTTGAGGGGTAACCTGAATAGCCTCCTGGAGGGCCCTTTTGGGCGGGGTCAGTATCGTAACCGCCACCAGTGCCAAGGGTCCCATCGGTTCCGAATTCCGATATCGGGATGGTCCAGACGGTCCAAAGTCTTAGACTTTTTTGGAGGCTTGGATACCTTCTCCTTTCTGGCCTTCTTCTGGCCTGCCGACTTCTCTTCGGCACGCTTCCGCTTTTCATGCTTCTTTTTAGGTGAAGCAGAGGGGGCCACCGAAGCAGACGCACCTTCGTCCGAAGGCCGTGAGGGTGGGGCCACAGAAGCAGAGCCAGGTTTGGGACGGCGACGAGCAGGTCTGACTGCATCAGAGCCCGATCCCAAAGGAGCCTCCGAAGCCGGTTTTCGCGGTTCTTCCTGGCCTGCTTGGAGAAGACCAGGCAATGCGTGCATTTATCCGTCCTATGCCCCGCTCCCAGGCAGAGGAGGCATAGGTCATGCGGGTCAGTTGGTGCCATTTTTGACCCGCAATCCGCGCATTTGCGGAAAGCCGCTCGCTGCGCCATCGCAGAAGAAGAGGAAGAAAAGAGAGATAGTGAAGAGGGTAAGTGTGTGTATATATATTGATAGATCAAAAGAAGAAATAACGAGAGAAAGCTACACAGAATAATAAGCTGGGAATAAGGAGAGGAAAAAACTAGGATAAGGGACAATTCGAGAACGAGGTAATAGTTGAAGCGAAAGTCGAAAGCGGCATGAGGCACAGTGAACGGCGGTCGCAAAGACTGAACAAAATGGCAGACGCTCCGCTCTTTATAGGCCACAGGGGGGAGGGGAGTGGAGCTATCAATCTTCCGGCCACAGGCACTGCGCAGGTGCAGTACCCATATGTGTGATGCACAGAGGCCACAACGAAGAAAGATACTTTAACAAGAAACCTCCACACCCACAGCTTGGCTTCTCTTCTCACATGCCCAGGTGATACATCTGAAGCTGTATTTGCAACCCTGGAAAGCAGCAGCTGTGAGGTCAGAACTCAGCTGCCCCATTTCCAAGGTTGCAACAGTGTTTGTAGACTTGGGAGGAAGACTCCAAACCATCCTATGGTCCCTGGGATATTCTCCCAGGAGCTACAGTATTGCTTTCTCTTTCCAAGTCCACACTGTCATCAGAATGTATCAAGTGTGCTATCATATTCACTGGGCATAATGCACAGAAAAAGAGGAAGAATACAGAATTTGGTTTTAGAAGCTGATACCAGAAAGACCTGTTAAACTCCTGATATAAGCTTGACCTCTGTTTCGTATCAAACAGTACAGGGAGAGCAGCACTATACAAGGTAAACTGAAGTCCAGACAAGCCAAGCAATTCTGATAATTTTGTTTGTGCAATCACCAACTTGGATGTCTTTAAGAGGAAACAAAACAAATTCATAAAGGTAATGTTTTCAATGCCTACTACCCATGATGTGCTATATAGTGCCTCCAGAAAGAGAAGTGGCTTGCTCCTGAATACCAGCTGCTCAAAAAAAGCAGAAAGAGAAACCTAATGCCCCCAATATATGCCTTTGGGCTTCCCAGAATCATCTGGTTGGCCTGAGTGCAAACAGACTGCTAGACTAAATAGGACTTTGATCTGATCTAGCAGGGTTATTCTTATTCCTGAAAAGCATGCTCAATTGCATCCTTGAAATGTCATCGAAAGATGTCACTCAACTCCTGGGCACTAAAAGAACTGTACAAAACTAGTCAAAAGTTAGCTTTTAAGTGGACAGGGGTTTCCCATCTCTAGCACAAGGAACCAGTTTAATACCTGATGTTGTCCGACTAAGATTGGAAAGCATTCTGATCTAAATAAGCTAAAACTTTTATAGAATTCTTTTTATAGTCCCTGTAAGTCTAACTCTACCCAATCTATTTGATTTTAAGTGAATTTACAGTAGGCTCTTTATTAGTCAGAAGGGCAGGAAGCATGGCTAATTTACAGAAAGCATGTTTAAAAGCAACCCTACCAAACTCTGCATACATGGTTAGACAGACTCAGGAATTGTGCCTTTCCTTTGCACCGAAGGTTTAGGTACATTCTTTGGAAGGTTTAACACTGAGCTGAGTACTGTCCAGGACTTGCAGCAAGGACTGAGAATTTTTTTTTTATTTCCATCCAAGTTGCTTAGTATTTTGAAGAATGTGTCTCCTTTTCGAATATTCATACTCAAACTTGAAATACCATCTCTGTTCCAGTACCCACAGCACAGGCAAATGGCTGCTTAGGACAGCATGATGCTCTGGAATGCCAGTGAAGCAGTGTACAATCCTAAACATATGGACCAGTTCCCTGTACCATAGAGAACACTAATGCAACTTTTAGGATAAGTGGCTTCATGTAATCTGAGAGTTTTGTTTCAGCATTATCACAACATATCCTGGGTTAACACCTGTCAGGGCCAACAATGCCGGACTGGCCCTGGTTCTATTATTGTCACATGTAACCAAAGACCCCTTATAATCAATATACATTTTTCTTTAGTTGTAAAATTTTATAAATACGAAGTCTGATTTTTGTTTAAAGAGAAACATAGAGGTATTGTTTAACAGTTGCAAAATTATGTCCACCAACAAAAACACTGGTTACATATGACATTCTGCATTTATAATTTCTATTGTGACAAAGCTACTTTTTTTTTTTTTTTTTTTTTTGCCGAAAAGAAACGCCTCTTCATTGTCTTTAAAGAATTACTGCAACAATGACTCTACCCGATGGGAAATCATAATTTTTAGCACTTTCCTTGCAATTATCACTCTTTAAGACCTTCTTTCAGTTGCTCAAGTTCATTCAATAAATCTTTGCCAGCTGCTCCTGCTTTTGAAGCAAACAAAGTAGCAGCCTGCTTAAACCCCAGAGTCTTCAGGCTTCGGGCATAATCTGCAAATACTGCATGGATTAATTTTTGTAAAACATGAGTTAAGGAATATAGATGTAAACAGAAATAATCAGTTGCCAGACTGCTTTATCATTCCAAACAAGAGTCTTAGAGTGGAACAGGTTATGGAGAAAGTTATGCTTAAAGCAAGTACTAGCTATGCTTTGGTCTTGGTTATGACAATGCCCAACACTGAGCTGTGCTCCTTCCCATGTAAGTAATTGATCCTTATCAAAAACTTAAGCTTCTGTTTCATTTTCTTCATTGGAAAATTGTATTTCCCTCCATAGAATGAAAATTTTCTTTTTTTCCCTAGACTGGATGCCTCACTTTACAGATACAGTGTGCAATAGCAAATGATTCTCCTACTTTGTTAGTTACTAATTAAGGCACTGAACATAATTTCAAAAAAGGATATTTGCATCTTCATTAACATCAATTGTGCCATACTTGAGGCAGGCTTCAACAAATAAGGCAGCCCTATCAAAGTATCTCATGCTGTTAAAGAAAATAATGAATTGTTAGCCTACTGAAAAAACAGTTTAAAACACTTTCACATACTATGAAGCTAGGATGCTATGTTTGAAACAGCTTTTATGCCTTTCACCCAAACCTTCAAAGAAGGTTACTTATTCACTCTCAGTTTGGAATAATTCCTAATAATGTCCATCAAAAGTAAGTAAAAATACTACCTTTCAGTGCAAATACATTATCATGAAATACATGTTGTACCTCTTCACTGCATGTTTTGACCACCATCTACAATTTTTTGTTCTGCATATCTTATATATGTGTGTGTACATCTGTATTTTTCAACTGCAAATAACACTTCCAGTGGGCTAGTTTATGAAAGCTTATGCCACAATTAATTAGCCTTTAAGCTGCCAAAAGAGAGTTTTTGCTGTTAAAAGACTAAAACAATGCCACCTCTCTGGCAAGGGTTAATCAAGTGGCTATCACCAAATGAGAACAGAAACACAAGTCCCACTAATTTCAAGTAGGCATACTCTCAGGTAAGCAAGAATGGGACTGGACCCTAGTTCATATTCTTAATAAAACATCCTCATTCCCTCAGAAAATGCAGTTTTGAATGGACAAATGGTAGCAAGACCATTTTATTTAGAATGGTATTACTGTCGTTATTCTCAACTGCATGTTTCTGAATTCTATCACTCTACTTGTATTTGTGTTTATGCTTGTTTTAAAATTGTATTGATAGTGCCGTACATATACCACTGAATCTACAATGTATATAGAAAAGTGGCTTATTTTTTCAGATGACCAGAGCAAAGAAAAATGCCTTGCTATAGACCTGTGCAACATCTCTGCAACTCTCATGAAGCAACCAAGGGAAAGGAGAACAAGGATGGCCTTGGACTTCTGATTGATTTGTGGAGAACACAGGTGATCAACCCAACGCTTCAGAACATCAGCACATTCCTCTGCATTCAAACGAACCTATCAAAGATCGGAAATAATTGAACAAAATTTATAATCCAGCATACTATGAAACAAAAGTAGATGCATAATACACGTATTACATATGTATGATAGATACATATTTAAAATTGCTTTTCTCCTTGAAATGAAGCTTTTAATTTTAAGTGTCTGGCAAATGATGAGGAAGAATCTCCAGATCTGGCAGTATGGGGGAAATATATATTTTACAGCTTGATATTGAGGAAGTGACATGCAATTTTTGGAACGATGCTCCAAATTAATGATCACATTTCCAGTTCAAAAAACGCAAACTATTTTGCAGAAGCACAGCTTGTGTTCAAACACATTCTCCAAAGTGAAGGAGTTGCACTGAAGCACAAGATGTCAACTAGAGGGAAGCAAGGGAGAGCACTATCAAAAGTTATGGACTCAGAAGTCAGAATTAGCATGAAAAAAATCCAAAGTCAGATGTAAATGTGACTAAAGCAGCATCTGGAAGCAAGGAATAATGGTAGGCTAGGATTGGGTTATGGAAGAAGACCAGTGGAAGTTACAAGTAAGGAGCCTGATGAAAAGCTTGAGACTGAACAATTACTATGCTCTCTCAGACAACCAGCTTTTGGACCCACACAAACATGGTGGATAGGGGTAGTAAGGCATTTTCTCTTAGATAAGCATCTCTCTCTTGCTTCTCACAATAAGGACTTATCTGGCAACCTTATGAGGGAGTGAATATCTTATGCAGGCCTAGACCTGCAAATCCTGGAACTTAATTTCGTATCAAGCTGGTTGCTGGAGTAAATTATTCTGGTTCAAAATCCACTTAGGACTTAATGCTTATATTCTCTCCCAGCATTATGCAGGCTTGTTTGTTTTGCCTTATGGGTTTCCCTTGCCTTATAATAATCTCCTAGAACTGGATTTTCCTAAAACTGAACATCTTTTCAAAGTAGTATCTTTTCTTCAACAAATATTGTCACCTGTGTTTAAAAAGGCTTTTGTGAGGAATTTCCCTCAACTAAGAATTACGCATTCTAAAGGTTTGACCCCCACCTTTATGTGAACAAAGACTGCCAGATTTTATCTTTCTAACTTCCTAACTGGCCATGTTCTATGAATATAATCATTTAATAACAAGAAGCAGCTCATATAGGAAAACAGGACTGAGCAAACTGCATACTTTTGCAAGCCATGCTGCCCGATTCCATTCACCGTAGGTTTGCAGGTAACGACAAGCATCAGCAGCTTTATCTATTAAACAGAGCAACTGGACACCCTCTAGGAGAGAAAGTAAAAACTGTACATAAGATGCACGAGTCACAAATTAAAACCATCAAGAATCAACCAAGGCCCCATTCCTAATTAAGGATGTCAAAGAAACCCTAATTAGTGACAAGCTGCTGAGTGCAAAGCATTTTTAATTCAACTTCCTTCCAACCCAAATACTATTACTAAGTGTGATCCCAAGCATTTATTTTTTAGTATACAGGACATCACAAAAACAAAAGCGCACCCAAAGGATAACATACACTTTTAAAGCAGGATTCATAGTGCAGGGTTTTGTAAGTATCTCTATTTGCCCCACTTCTCCTACCACCCTGATTTAAATGTTGCAAATGTCTATATGGGCTTAAAACCAGGGCTAGAACACCTCAGGCACAGACTCTGTTCCAAACTGAGTGTGACAAAGCATTACTTATTCATATTGGATGATATATATTTGAAGACCATGTGACATGGTGGTCAAAATATTGGACTAGGACTCAAAAGATCTGGGGTCTACTCCCTACTCAGTCATGAAGCTGACTGGATGACTCTGGGCAACTCACAGACTCTCAACTTAACCTAATTCAATCTTTTTTTCACTGTCATCAGGTTTTCGTTTTGGAAAGGATGAGAACCTTGTAAGAAGATTTGGATCCATGTAAGGGTAAAAAGGGTGGGGTACACATGCTGATGCTGGTGATAGGAACTGGATGTATCACATCACATACTGAAAGACAGTGGTGGCTGTGCACTAAGTTCAGATCTAGAGTCATGCTTCTTTACACATTACACATCAAGGGCCAGTGGGTACGGGCACCTAAATAAATATGCACACACTTTTAAAACCAAAGAACCCTTTCCTAAAATATACAGGCCAGGATACTATTTTTAATAGACACTACCATAATTTTTCTAAGAAAATGTTTCTAGCAGTTCTTTCTCTGTTCATCTAGCACTAAAATACACTCAGTTCAATGAGGCTTTTGTGAAATGAACATCTCACCTGCTAGCTTTCCATTTGCAATCATATTGGTTGCTACCAACTTGATGGTACTTTGGGAGGGACCAGAGGAAGTGACCGTTGTGACCAGACATGCCTTTAGTGAATCACAGTAATAGTAGGGGTTCTCAGCACTTGTCTCCAGAAGCAACTGCACAGCTCTATCAGTCTAGAAATACAGTTACATAACTTTCAATGCATTTTATTCACTCAGAGTAAGATCCATTTTCCCTATCTTTGAAGGGAAAATGAAATAATGCTGCAGCAATAATATTGCCAATGTGAGTTAATTTCCGTCTAATTTGAAAATAAAGGGCTTGCATTACCCCAAACTGAGCAAATGAACATCTACAAAGCCTAAACTGGCAATATAAATTGGATTACGTTGGCAACACAAACCTGTCCCAAAAGGAGCAGCTGGTCAGTGCATTTCCTGGTATGATCATAATTTGATCTTTTAACTTCTTGGAGATTGACTCTTTCAAGCTGGAATTTCTGCAGAGAATCATATGTAAATATATAAGAAACTGAAAAATATCATTCATAAAAGAAAAATGAGTCCTATTCCTGTATTAAATTGACAAAGTCCATCTCTGAGGATGGACCTACTATTATATTTCAATGATGTAAATTTATCATAACTTTGCCAAGTCATTTTCACATGGGAAGGTCCCTGCATGGACATGTCAGCCCAAGCATATCCTCAATATGAATAAACAAGGGGTAAATTAGTCTGAAGAAAGGAAGGGAAACTGGGAGAGAAGACTCAAAGGTAAAACTTGCAAAAAAATGCCATAGACATTTACCCAGTAATAAACCTCTTTGAACTTCATGGTATTTATTTCCCAGTAGATGTACATAGCATTGCACTACGAAAGGGTTTAAAATTCTGATGGTAAAACATCTGGAAATGAAAATTTTGATACAATTTAAAGGGAAGGGAGAACAAGTTAAGGAAATTGTGGGTAGTGACAGAATATGAATCAGTTAAGAACACAGCCACTATCTGTTAACACTAAATTTCTGCTATTTTATTCTACTATTGATCACAGACATTTATGTTGTTTCCTTTTAGGGCTCTGGCAAGGGAAATGGAGGCCAACTTGCCTCCAGACAGCACTGAAGTTTTATGTTCTTCATATATCTGAAGACAGAAAGATTGGTATAATTTTTTTGTTTCTGTAATTTCCTCAAATTAATTATGGTAGAACCTTTGAGGATAATAATTTAGTAGTTCTTTGAAGCCACACTATTGTAATTGGCTGTGAGGCTATGAGACAGTTTATTTTGTATTACTAGCAATATTAAGAAGAAATCCCCACTTCTATCAGTGAAAGAATTCCCACTGCAATGCCCAAAGCAAATAAGCAGTGTCAAGCAGTACACATATTAGGTCCATGAGTGACAAAGGAAGTATCCCTGCTGTTCATCAAAAACCCCTAAATGAAAAGAAACTTGATGTGACAGTGAAATCGCTACCATTACTGATTTGACCTTTTCTGCTAGTTTAAAAACATTGCAATACCTGGAAATAGGAGTTTTCACACAGTATATCATAGCATATATCTAGTGGGTTGATCCAGTTTTCTTGAGAAATATTGCCTTCTGCTTTAACTGTTAATGCTTTTTCTTGGGAAAAAGTATGCAAATAATGGGCAGCAACTGTCCAAAAATGCAGCTCAGATTCATCCCCATATAACCTGAAAAAAGCAAAATTCTGAATTAATGGTTTCACAGAATCTAAAGTTTTAGAAAACTTACTGCCGAGATTGTCCCCTCCTCTTGAAAAAAGGCAGGATATGAACAATATATCTAAGTGTCTTGCATTAAACTATTTTATGTAAAGATAAAAGTTTTAAATGGAACTCAGGTTACATCCTGTTCAACAGAAGCCCATATTTCATATCTGTTGGATGCTAATAAGTATATTTAATATGGGATTGTTTAAGCCAATTAACTGTAGCAGATATATTACTGCTAATGCTTCCTTTAATCATATGTTCTGGTAAAGTGCAGTTGTGTCTGCTTGGGAGAAAGTTATGATACAGCTAACATCATATTAGAACATGTTTAAAGATATTTACTGATGCACAAGTACTTTTCAATTATTCATCTGCTTCTTTGAAGCTAATTTTATTTTTTATTTTAATTTTATATTTATATTTATATAATTATTTTAATTTATTGATGTGAGCCGCCCTGAGGCTTCGGCGAATGGGGTGGCATAAAAATGTTTTAATAAATAAATAAATAAATAAATAAATAAATAAAATGTGCAGTTAAGGTAAATGGATTTTCTGTGTCCTTTCAACAGCTAAAAGACTGATATTATGACCCTGGAAGGATAAATGTTTTCCTCATATAATGTGACTAAAAACGTGGTGACTCTTTAAACATTTGAATAGATGGCATACAATACAGATCCACTCCTGATTGGGTATACACATAGATATTTGGTCTGCCATATACTTGATATATTTGAATCTATGTAGTTATATTTAACTACAGCTAGCTATATATATCTTTTTCTCTTTTTTCCATTTTTATTGAAATGCATACAGGAAAAAAAGGCTAAAGGATAAACAAGTGAAACAGCCCACTTGGAACTTAAAATAAATGGGACAATTTTCCTGCACATCAAGAACTACTCATATACTGTAGTCAAAGTGGGATGTCCCTCATATCTTAAGGCAATGGGAACCAACTCCATAAATCTTGCACAAGTGCAAATTTGCACTGGGGAGGAGGACTTGATTTGACAGGCAGTTAGAAGCTGAATAGGATAGCTTTATCTGATTTATTTCACAACAGATGCTGCACATAACGTTGCACAAATACAAAATAGAACTATAAAAGAAAATAGTTATTATAACAAGCAATGAAGTAGGTTTTCTGGAAAAAAAACTATTTATGCTTATTTGCATAAGAAAATCTTCTGATGCTCTAGAAAGAGATGGAGAACTTGTGACCCTCCAGGTACAACTCCAATCACCAGAGGACATTAAGCAGGGGGGGCAAAACATCTAGAAGGATACAAGTTACCCATTCTACCCGGGATAAATCTAATTTAGCATGTTTATTTTGCTTGCATTTAGCAAACAATGCTAAAAAATCTATGCTAATCTGTATGAATTGTTGTGCTATTCTTATACTTCTCAGATATTTTAGGAGATAAAATAAAGCACACTTAATGTGATTTAAATGCAATATAAAAATGTTTGTACTAGTAAAAATGCAAAGATAATAGCATACATTTCTCTTACAATTTTTAATAGAAAAGATACAAAGTTACTGGAATTGTCACAGTAATTTTAGAAATCCCAAAATTGTGCATGATATGCTCACAACCACCCAACCTTTTCAACAGGTCTCAACTCTCTTCTGTTAGAACTGCTGAGACATCTTCAAATTTATTATCATGATTTAGCCATACTATCTCAGTCCAAGACTTCTATATATTATCTCATATTCTTGCTAAATATAAAAACTTTAAAACTGTTTCAAATCCTGGCCAGTATCCAACAGAATGCTGTGCCCCTGCTCATTATGTTTCACCAGTGAAACCTGTTTGTGCAGTGCTTCTAGGAGCAACCTGAACAAATCAGAAAGTGTCAGCAGGTCAGCAAAGCTTGCTTAGGGGAGTTCTGCTGACTGCTCCTGATCTAGAAATAACCCTGACAGGCATTTCAGGGCAACTTACAAATAGGAAGCATTAAATCTCCATTTAACCAGCAGTGGAGCCTGTCCTGCTTGCATAATGGAGTCAGTGGGAAGGAGCCATTTGCACAATGGCCTCGTTGGCCACTGAATTTGTAATTGGCGTATATTCATTTTTGCTAATGATCTTTTGGAACATAAAATTTTCCATCCTCCATTACTAATAAGACATCCCATGCATCTTTCATTTCTTCAGCAGTTGATCCCACTGGAGAAATTGTGTGCATGCTCATTACATTACCTTAATCCAAGAAATAAATAACTGAAACAGTTAGAAGCTCAGACTTAAAACTACATAAAAATTATTTGTAAGATAAATTCAAAGCACTTTTGACTTTAAAACATTTCTATTACCTTGAAACCAGTAAACATCGCTGCAAGAGGGTGAACTCCGGGTCAAATAAAAGTTTCTTGATGTCACTGCAAAAAGATAAAATCACCTTGATATGCAGCATATTCAAATACATTATATGCCTTAGATCTGGACATCAATTTTTTTTAATGATGCATTTACTGAAAAGGAACCCAATTTCATACTTTTTATTGAATGTAAGAAGATAGCAATCCCTAGAAGCAAAATGACAAAACTGAGGCTGTCCTCCTTGGGCACATCATGAAAAAACAAATCTCCATGGACAAGGAAATCAGGCTAGGTAAAGTCAAAGACAGAAGCAAAAGGAACACCAAATATGAAAGGGATTGATTCTGTAAAGCCAAGTCACATCCTTGAATTTACAAGAACTAATTAGGGCTTTCATGGACAGGACCTTTTGGAGAGCTTTTATTCGTAAGATTACCGTAATCAGAGATGACTTGACAGTATATCACAGCAAGAACAAAAGGATAACAAATACATATCTAAAATATGAAAGCTAGTGCATTTGCACATCATTCCAAGCTCCCCAGAGAATGATCCTCTGTGGGTCGCTTGCTTGCTAAACAACCCACAGTATTCTTGAGAGATGCCTGGGTGTGCAGCACCTTAGTGTGGTTTCTTTCCCATCCTTCTGTCTACTCTCAGCATGTAGACCAGGTGCCTCTGCAACAGAATCCTTCTTGGATCATTATAATATATATATTATATTCCTCTTAGCAGACGGCTCTCCCACTGCACCTAGAAGTTGCAAAGCACCAAAACTCGGAGCCTTGTATTTCCCATGGAGTCCTCCTCTTGCACCGGCTGCCAGTCATTATCTATTTTCTGAACCATTTCAACAGTGATAAAACTCTTTTCTTGCCTGAACTTTAAATTTTCACAAATAAGCATGGTATTGTTATCTTTCTGAGTCTTTTAAAACTGCACAAATGAAATAGGATTTTTTATCCCCTTCAGTCCTTCACAAGTGTGCACAGTCAAAAGATTACAGTTGATACTGTTGAACACTGCTTATATTATTTACACTATATTAGTATGACAGTACCTAGTGTGATACCTAAGCATATTGATATGCCCTCTACATGTCTAGATATGTCTAATTCCTCCTGTCATAACAAATTCCTCCTCCGCTTTGGTGATTCCCCTGACATTAAACTCCAAGAGCCGTCAGTGAATGGGAGATGAGCTTTTGCTATGGATATAACTTCCACAGGAGTATATAGAAATTACTTCTGCTTTGTCAACTTAACAATAAACAAAGCATATGAATCAAATAGGAAAGCATGTCTTGCAGCAGGGCTGTTAATGTGCAGGATCAAAGAAAAATAAGAAACAGAAAAAGCACAAATCAATTTGTGTAATTTTTAACAACTGGTTGTTTGTTTACTGCCTGCCCCCGTAAGTGTGGTGCCGGTAAAGGGATCAACACTGGCAATACCAACAGCAGAGGAAGGTAGATGGAGGTGGCGCTAGTTAGATGATGAGTAGCAGCTAGCTGGCAGGGCTTTTTGATGCTCTTGGCTGGTGGCTCTTTCCCCAATTTTAAACAATGGTTCTGCCAGGTGTGGGCATCACAACAAGCCAACATAAATAGCCTACTATAAGCCATGGGTTCTCAGGGTAGCTTGCTAAGACCCACTCATGATGTTAAAGCTGTGGTGACTTTGGATGGTGTGCTAAACCACTGTGCAGTTGCCCATGGTGACAGCTCATCCTAGCTTTGTGTGACATGCTAATCAGGGTAGAGGTCATCATATTATTGCTTTTGTAAGATTTGCCAGTTCTTAATATTGATCTGGCTGCTAGATCAGTAAGGCTGTAGGCAGATGTACTAACACAAATGTGAAATGTAAATCTAATAATGAGAACCAAGAATCCTTGCTACACTTGTATAAAATAATCACTCTGATGTATTTGCTGAAAAAACAATGTTCAAGACCATCACCTACATAGTTGACTCCCAACATGCCTATTGGGTGGTATTATAGCAGCAAATCAAAGGAAATTTTTAACATATTTTGGTAGTATAACATCAACTGAAATATGCTTACTTGGACAATGAATGTAACTGTTCTTGCATCAGAACTTTAACATTTTCGTTCTCTGGGTAATTTCTGCAAAGCAAATTATATTAAAATTTAATACACAGATATTGGCAGTCAAATAGCCCAAGTCTGATCCAGAGTATAGCACGGGGAAAAGAAGGCTGCATGCTTTATGATTTCCTCAACAATCAAAAGAGCAAAAGTAGCCTCCCTCTCAAGCTTAGAATAGTTCTCAGATGCTGCAAAGATATTCTGGAGTCACTCTAATCAATCCCTTCTCCTGTCCATCAGTACTGTGGCGGGGGTGGGGGGGGATTCCTTGAAAACAGAGAGACCAATGCATGAAAGAATTTATTTTTTACATGGACTGCTAGGTACAGATCCGTGTATGTAAATGTACAGGAAACACAAAGAAATCTGCAATAACAAATTTGGGAACTCTAAAAGCACATGTTGGCTCCCTACCTCAAACAAACCAAACTGTATTTACTTGGCTGCTTTGTACTCTATTTTTACGTTTTCCAAGTGTAATTTCATATATCACTGAAACAGTCCAGCATGAAGATAACATTTATGTATTTGGTAATGTCTTTTGCACTTTGCACAATGATAACCACAGAAGTTAAAAGTAAGTGCCTGAACATACTATTCCTGATCCAAAGAAGTCAGTTCATGCTCTAGTATGCACATGTACATTATATACAAGCACATTTTACCTTCCTATTCTGTCCTACAGTAGGATCCTGTAACTCATCTGCACATCTCTAATCCCTTCATCTGTATGTTGCCATTTCATAAAACCAAAAGTTTCAATATTAAAAATCTTACATGTCTGAAATATCCAGAGAATATTTATTATTCCAAGGTTGGTGTAACAAGAATGCTTTTAAAGCTAAGGAAGCTCTTGGAACAAGAAGGTATGGGCACCACACAGGTTCTAGCAACAAAAAGTTGAGGGGAAAAAATTACAGAGTTAATGCACGAAAGGATCACAACTAAGCATAGAGACAACTGAGGTTTGCTGCGAATGTTGCTTACAGGCTGCATTCACCCAACATGACATGGTTACCATGAGTCGTGCATTTTTTAAAACCATGAATCACCTGACAGGCAATCAAGTGGTTTCTACTTCATTGGTGTTTCCTGTTCAATCCACCCACTGTTGGCATGTATCTCATCAAGCCATAAGGCCTGAAATTCAATCCCAAGGTGCACTACTCCCTGCCTGTGGCACCTGCCTCTTCCACATTGGTCTGTACATAGATGCTAGATGGGGAGGAGATGCTCCTGCAGTTGCTACTCTTTCCAGATCATAGAAACCATGATCCTGGGTTCAGAAAACACAACAGGCCATGGTGGTACAAAGGAACATAGAACAAACCATTGTTTCTTATTGTGGTTTCTAAACACCAAACTATGGTGAAATACTATGACTGGGTTCAGACAACACAACGGACCAACAATGGTAAACAAACTACCATGGCTCGTCATGTCGTAATAAAACAATTATACACATGTAACCAGAGTTTGTTCTAGATTGTCTTCATTATGGTTTCCCAGAAGTGCAATCCCAAGAACAATCTCAGGGCTGCAAGATAGTGACAGGACTAAGACCACCTGACTCACAGACTAATCTTTAAATTATTTGTTGTTCTTAAACAGCAAATAAAAGAGACAAAAGTAGACTCTAACGTAATGTGCAGTGATACAGTTCTGGTTGTGGTATATACTTGGGTTTGGCAAGGAAGTTTTCTCTCTTTTCACAACTTCATGCTCCAAACATGATATTAGCAATATCCCTGGGTTTTGATTTGGGCACTTACATTTCCCTAATTTTAATCCTCAACTCTCTGGGGGCTGGATTAATGAGTTTCCTTGTCACATAAAATGGTCCGTACAGGATAACAAAAACATCAAACTATTCAGGTTCTTGTGTCTAATTCAATGAAGACTGAACAATCCTGTTGGATAAACTGCATTTACCTCTGGTGCTAATACCATGTCAAGTGTTACATAACGCAATTGAAGAATAAAATGAACTGCATTGTTAGATCTTTTTCCATACCCGACAGTTCTTGCTCATCCATTCTAAAACATGCTGATTTCATTGTCATCTCTAGCACTCTAATGCATCCATCATCTGATGCCAAGATCACTTTATCTGAGGTACACCAGTCAACGTCAAGTACTCGGAAGTTAACGTTTCTGCCACTTCTTAAACTGCTTACCATTTGTACCTTAAAGAAACAACATATTTTAGCTATACAAAGATTACTGAACTCAAAAATTATGTCTTCCTTCCCATGTATATATCTACTGCTTTTGAACATTCATGTAGGACAAGTTTATGGTCTCTTAGAGGGTTTTGCATAAAATATATAATGAAATTTATATCCCATCTTTTTTTCTCTTGCGAGCAATCCAAGACTATATAGTCCTCATCCTGTTCAGTCTATTATCACAACAATCCTGCAAGTTAGGCTGATAAGTGACTGGTCCAAAGTCACCTAGTGAAGTTCATGGCTGAATGGGGACTAGAAGGCAGGTCACCTGAGTCCCAGGCCTATGTTCCAACTGTTAACCACAATATATTGAAATATATTGAAATCAAAATATGATGATATATATCTGTGCCTGGATGGAGTTGTTCACTAGAGCCCAACTTCTAAAGTTAACTTTTATATTTAAAACGCTGCTAATATATGGATTTCAGTGTTAAAGTCACACTGTGTTTCCCTTCTTGCCTAATGTCAATATTTATTTCATATACTGCTGATATTATTTTGTTTTCTGAATATTTAAAAATAAAATCAAAAGGCCATCACACACACATTCACTGAAACCAGTATTACTGGTTGATTTCTTGATTTCATGGCAGACTTCCCATTTAGAAAGTATGCAAGGAAGATAAAAATAGATGATTTATTTCGTTTAAAGCATATATGCTTGTTTTCAAAACTGTAAATGCTAGGATTCTCTTAAATATATTTAAATATTACATCAACATGTAATATTTATCCCTATTCTTTGCCTTTAAGCAGAATTAATGCTTCCCTAGCAAGTTCACAGAGTTAAAAGGAAGCTTCTATATGCTGAAAAGCATTCAATCATTTCTCAGATATGAGTATTTGCACTTTTCCTACCAAATATTGGCATTTAATTTTTACCTGATGAAAATAAACTACTCTGGTCAACTGATTTATCAGACTTTACTTTGATAATTCAGTTGCGAACATTTAGAGGAGGAAGTCCCCAGCATCATATGACTCCTCAGGTGTCATCTAAGGGTCACAGGATTACACTTTTATGCATCGCACTGACTTCCTAGCAGAATTTAATCACTTATTTAAAAGCAGTCTACCATATGACTGAATTTGTTTTCCAAATCTTAACTATTCCATTTGGTCTAGCCATATGTACCATATGAACCACTGGAGACATTCTCTCTGTGGTGATATGCCTATTAAGCAAAGGCCACGTATTTAAAAACTTGGACAACCAACAGTTCAGTAACTGTAGACAGAAGCCTTCCTAAGCATTGAGAAGAAAGGACTGAGAAATGTTTTTAACTATCAAGACATCCTTGTGCCTTTTCCTGAAAATCTTAATGAAACATAATACTGTGTAGTCACAATTTTAATGGTTCATATATTTGGACTATGAGCAACTAAACAATTGACAGCAGTCTGGAAGAGACAGGAAGGGTATAAACCACTTTATGAAAGCTGTATGTCCTCACCACCACCAAATGCTGCCTGCAATCACAGTTAAGTATTGTATTTGCTTGTTTATTTAGAACAAATTCAAAAAATTACACACACACACTTACCTCCTTTGTATCCCAAACTTCAGCCCCATCATTGTACATGGCTATCAGCTTTTGGTTTCCCTTCCCAGGGGCAAAACGTATCTTCCTCACCCATCCTCGGTGTGTGGGGATACCCCTGGAAAGAAATTAATAGCACAGGGTTTTGTTAAGACTGCGTTTATGTTGTCATATGACACAGACAGAAAAACTACATTCTAGCAGCCATCTAAGTGGAAATGAACAGTAAAAGACATTGAGGAAAAGCTCTCTCCCTCTGGCCATCTTTTCTCTCTTATTAAAGACAATGCAGCGCATCATCATCAGATAACAAACCAGTGAAATATCACTTAAGGCAACAGCACTGTGACAGATTACGTGACCACACTATACATGTGGCAATTTTTCAAGACATGTATTTCTTAAAATACAAAATTAGATGATTAGCATTCTTACAGACTTCAGTCTGACTTACTTAGACAGAAAAAATGCTTCAAGTACATACTATGGACTAGGATGAGGGCAGTGTGGCTGCCACCAAGAAGTCCAAACTGAACTGACTTCCCATCTGCATGGTTTCTGTAAAATGCTGCCCATGAAATCTGCCTAATTTTCAGAAATGCCAGGACATTTTTACTCAGACATTTGCAAATGCAGTTCCTTTCACTTGTCAAACTTTTGCTCCACAAGCATTTGAAGACTAAATACAAACACCACCGCCCTCACACACATGCACACACACACAATTTTCTGCAGTTTTCCTGGGCAGTTTTCAATTACATGAAATCATGTTGCTGTACCATACAAAGTTACTTATTCCACTGAACAAACAAGGCACATACCAGTTGGCAATATCTTAGTGGCAATATCACCACCTGAGCCATATATGAATTGGTGCTCAGTGGAATTTTATTCAGTCTACTACCTGGATACTCTGGCTTTTAAGTCCCAGAAGTTCAAATTTCCATCAACATCTCCAAGAACCAATATATCTCCTTTCCACGCAATACATGTAATACTGCCCATGCTTCCCTGTAAAGATTTCAAAAGCAAAGGTTAAAGTAGCACAAAACAGATATAAGTAGTGTTTAGAACATGAATATGCTTATGTCTGAAAAACAGCCCAAATTGTTCAGTTTATGGCAACTCCTCCTTACCATAGCAGGCCACCATGTCCCATCTCACATTATTCAGAAGTTTCCATGACATTTCGGAAACATTGTCCGATGGGCACAGTGGACTTAAGAGAGCAAGAGGAGGAAACAGGAAACTTTCCTTCAGTAAAAGCCTTTAAGGGTGAAATCCTATCCATGTTTAGATAGAAAAAGTCCTATAGCTTCTCCTTACTTTTTAAACATGCCTAAGATTGCCACTTAACTTATCTTAGGACCAAAGCTATACTAGTATTTTTCACAATCAGTGGTTAATTTTAAGTCTCGGCAATTTCCTGCTTATGTCCATTACAGTTTACATTTCTTGTAACCCAAAACAATAAATTAAGAATAAATGAAATCCATTAAGTCTTCTAGAGAAAGTAATTTATTGAAAATATTTATGGCTATAATGTGACTTATTCTAGGATAGTTCGGAGGCCTGAATTTTCTTTACCATAAACAGCACAATATCTCGTGTACTGTACTGTAAACTATGATCCCATCCCCAATATAAAATAAATATATCCAAACGCTGGAGCTCAGATGTCAATAAAAAGATTAATGTGCCTTATGGTGAAACAGAAACTGCATGCTTGCCTTAGGAAAGAGAAACTGAGTATCAACTAATAATCAACTTCCATTACCTTTTCTTGCAATGTAATACCCGAATAAAAGGGTTGCATGCAACAAAGCTTGTTGCTTCGGTAACACATACATAATGCTGGGAGAGGGACAAAATAGAAAAGCTACACCTTTACCATTCCCATAGGCTGTGATTCTCTGATAACTAGTCATTTAGTGACAATATAGCACACAATGAAGATACGGGGTGATACTTTGGGCTTAGAGTCAAGTGAATGCACTTAAGAATCCAGCAATGTTAAGTGACTGGATAACAGAAGAACATGAACACTCCCCAAACTCATGTGCATGTGCACATACCTGTATCTGACCATATCATGCATAAAACAGATGGATCTGTTACATGACCAAACTTTTCCCTTTACTATCAGTGGCAGTAACATAACAGAGAAGCTCAAGCAGGTTCAGTTTTGCTAAACTGTACATCAGTACTTTTAGCAGCAGATTATATTCTGTTCTTAAATCCCAAAGACACAAAGGCCCATAAAGTACAGGAGAAGTTTTGCCATGATTATTCTTATCAGTCCAGTCCACAATTCACTCTCTGATATATACTAAAACTATCAGGCTGTGGATTCTGAACAGCTGATCTATTTGTGAATGCTGTCTATCACTGTGTGAGTGGAAGAATGACTGACAGTAGAGGCAGAACGGGAAGATATGTGGTAGTGGTAGATGGGAAAGTCAGCTAGTCAGTAGGATTAGAGTAGGCTGCAGCTCAGAGCTACTGAACAACCCACTTCAAATAACATGTGAATTTCCCCAAATATATCAAGATCACAGAGATCTTCAGGGGCACTTTCATCCCACTTATGTGAAGCAAAAAAAAAAAAAAAAAAGCAGGGGGCGGGGAAGGGTGAGCCAAATACTTTAGTGCAGCAATAATGTGATGTAATGTAGTGGCACCTAGAAGTCAAACAGGCCATTTAGGGTGCAAAGGCCCATAGGCAAGGAGCTGTGCTGCTACAAGGATGACTCCATGTCTTCCCAAAAAAAAGTCATACACTTAGGAAGACAGATGTCAATTTTCTTTTCTGTCAAGTTTCTAATTGTTTAGTGGTCAAGTAATAAAGCTGAAAGGTATTAATTTTGGATCTGTATTCAAGTAAAGGAAATCAAGACAACTGATGGTTGTCTTCATTCTTTTTCAAAATACTTATGAAGAAATTTAAAGTTCTTATCTGAAAGGGACTGGACTCTAACACTGCAAACCTAGAAATGACACATTCCAAAAGCTTGGTAAAGGTGGTAGGCGTGGCTCAAAATAAGCAGCTTCAGGAATATGGCCAACAGCAACTATTTAGAACATTTCAGCAATGAAAAGTGGTTTCTTTTTTAAAACTGATCTGGCCACAGGAGGTCAGCATTTCACATACATGTTAGGGTTTCAAAGAATGCCTTACTTAGCCTTGCTACTGTAACATGAAAGCAAAGAAAGGAAGCAGATTTCAAAAACATTACTAAGTGGTGCAATTTCACTGTCTTCAGCAATTGTTTGAAATTCATAGCTTAAGACTGCTATCAGAAGCCTTACACGTATTTAAAGCAGACTCGCTAAAATTAGTGGGGCTTCACTTAGTCATAAACCCCAGGACTGACCAAAAGATACTAGTCTATCTAGTGATAAGCATGTAATCATGACACTTATTCTGTATTATGAATTCTGGCATTTCATGTTGCGATTGGGTAAATCCCAAAGGCATGACAATTGACTCCATCTCCAGAAATGTAGTTTCATAGAATGGCACTGGTTACTGAGATGTCATAAAGTTCAGAAAAAAACATAAAGTCAAAGCAATCCCCAGATGTACAGCAACGGGCGAGTGATTCCATCTATGGTTTCAATGTACTTACTCTGCATGGCTGTCTCCTGTCACTGTGTTGTAAAAGGTGGATTTATGCAATGCATGGATGGGCACCATGGATAAAAGGGGAGGATGAAGACTAACTGACAAAAATATATACTGATAGATAGAAAGGTGGCTTTCCCTATTTTATCTCCTTTTTGGTATTTTAATAGTACAAAAACATTAAAAAGAGAACAAGATGGTCTAAGATTGAGCGGAAAGCAGTAGCTGGCTCAGGAGGATTATAACAGGTACTTTCACTGTCAGCTTTTTTTAAAGCTGCGAAAGGCAGTACACAAAAGATGTTCAACACTAAACTTACATCAGGAGGAATTCTTGCGCTATCTTTGACAGTATTCCCCTCCACTGTCAAGTGATAAACTTGTCCATCAGTATCTGTAAACACAAAGTGTTCTCGAGCAGAAATGTTCTGACTTAATTCAGATTTACTCTCAGCTTCCTGCAATAAGCTTTGGGAGAGAAAGTAATAAGTAGTTTTCCTTCTAAAAAGATCTAACTGTTCAGATTCACTAAATATATCACACACATATTGCTTTAAAACATATATTTTATGTATCTAGGATAGATGTGCTCTCTTAAGAAAGACATTACAAACAAGAATACACAAGTAACTTATGAACATGGACCAGAACTTAAATATTTTCTTTTAAAAGAGATCACAATTGCTTTCATTTCCTGTTCCTCATCTCCAGGATATGGTCTAAATGCACAATGGTGCAACAACAATAGTGAAGATACGAAGGTTACTGCCTTAATGAGTGATTGTTCAGGTCTTTGTACACCACCTTGAAATTCTATGGAAGACAGGTGGAGCAGAAATGGAATAAATAAACTCCATGCACACAACAAGTTGTTCTTGTACCCCACTATAGTACCTTGCCTATTTAGTTCATGTGAACTAAATAAATAAGAATGGACCAGGGAAGACTGAGGTCTGGTTTGCATGATCATGGCAGCTGCAATAAGCCACGGTAGTTGTTGCAGTCACCGTGTACATGTGGGCCAGATTTCCCTAATTACTTTGACTAGCATGGTTATTGCACTGCTGCCCACCCCAAGCAAGCGATGCCACCTGGGTTCAGAAGACACTGCGAGCTGCACTGGTGTAGTAGGGAAATTCAGCCAACATGACTATTGGCTTATTTCAGCCACATCCTGATTTGAACTAAGCCAGAGAAATCCTCCTGTCTGCATGGAGTTTACATGAAAGAACTTGCCATATTGTATGTTGCCCATTCACGGTGAGTTGTGTACAATCTGGTGTACAAATTAGGTTAAAATTGACATAATTCTATTTTTTAAAATAAGTTTACCTACAATCCAGAAAGTGCACAGTCACTCACCCTAATTCAAACTTCTGCACAAACTGTAAAGGAAGTCTTCGTGCATGCTTACTTAAGAGGTTCATTATTCATTATAATGAATAAATACACCTTATGTACAAATAGGGAGCTACTGAAACTAGGTATCTAGTACCCTCTCCACTGGATGCCTGTAAACCTCTGAGTTTGGAAGGGTACAGGCTGCCACATTGGATGTGGCAGCCTGTTGAGTACTCTAACTCAAGTTAGTACTCAATTTTTCAAAGACAGATTCTGAAGTTTCTTCGTACAAAACTTAGGTTCACTTGATACAAAGAACAAGTGATGGTTTGACATATAAACTGTATGGTACGCATGTATAATCAGAGGAACTGTATATGAAAAAGCTTACTGGTGCTTGTTCTAAGCAAGTGATATATTCATATATCAGGCTGTTATAGTTCTTTCTTATACAGCACACACAGAGTTCATATAATACAGTAATGCTGGACAATTCTGAGCCCGTGACTTCTTCTGTGGCTCCCATGGAACAATGGGATATCAAAATGCGCCGGATTTAAATCCATACATCCAAAATTACCAGCAGCAATACTAATGGAAAGTAATCTTTGGCAACAAACTACTTAAAATAAAAACTGGTGTGGATTGTCATTTGGAATGGTACTGATACCTGATCACTGATGATTCCAAACTGCTTTGTTCTGTATCTGATACCACAGTTTGCCGGGCCATAGCTTCACGTGTTGCAAGCTGCTTCTTTCTTAAGCTCTTTAAGTTATGAGAAGGTGACCATTCCTGGCCGAAAAGAAGTCACAACCTTTTATGTCTAATGATTATTCATCAGCTCTAAAGTTCCATACAGATTTAACTGCATGAAAATAAGGCTATAAAACAAAGCAAGTATCTGAGTTCCATTCCATTCCATTCCCATCTTTTTACATTGGAGAAAAAAATGAAGGAAAGGTTTCAGTATCAGAGGATATAAATTCCATAAATAATTCTACAAGCAAATAGTGACATTTAAAACTATACAAGAATTTGTTACCATTTACAAATCTAAGGAGAAAATGAGAGAACTCCTTACCAAAGCAGTAATTGTAGGGAAGCTTTTTGACATTTCTCTTAGAAGAGTACATGTTCTGATATCCCATAACTCCAAGGGTTTGTCTTTAAATATAACTGCCAAGTACTGCCTGGGAAAAATTAGAAATATTAGAAATATGCAGAATTTCCTAGCACACTTCAAGCGCTATAGAACTGAATGGAAGATGTATAATGCATGGGGATTACCAGAGCACTGGCTGCAATTCTTCTTCTGTCAACTTTCACTAAGGCAAAATGTGAAATGTGATAGAACAATGTTTGGTCTTACCCCATCCTATTCTCCACTTTAGTGGATGTCACTTCTGGGGATGGGCAACCTGAAACACTTGATATATGATGCATTTTGCTTAGAGATGTGACATCCTGCATTGGGAGCCCTGATGTATTCATTTGTTTATTATCTTGTTACAACACAGGACAATGGGGTTGAAAGATCCCGCAAAAGCTCATGTGCACACTTCATCACCCTCCCCCTGCATTTGCAAGCAATACATTTGAAGGAACCATTCACTGACAGGAAAATGGGCTTTGGGATGACTTACCATTGGCATCGGAAGCTGATCAGCAGTTGTTTTCTTTTTACAAACATTCTGGTTTAAAATTCCTTTCAGCAGCCACCCTCTAATAACTACCATTCTGCCCCCCTCCCCTTAAATGTCCCAAACCTGATTAGGCAGGATTCACTTTCATGGGATCTCTGTAAGTGCATTCAGCCAAACATGCTTACAGAGCCCTTTACAGATCTTTGTGTGTTTAACTGGCAGCTGGGAAAGCAATAAAACTGGAGCCACAGCTTACATAAAGCTATGATTAATATACGAAAGAGGAGAAATAAGATTGCTGCATCAACTGTAATGCGTAATTCCAGCCCTGAATTGAGTTATTAGCTGGCTCTGGCTCTGAGAGAAATGGGAACCAAAATGACTGGTATTATATTACAGTGATAACTCCCTTCCCTTATCTACAAGTGCAATACTCCATATATTTGATTGGAAAACAGACTACAAGTTCTTTATATGAACATTAAAAATTGTTTGTTTGAAGTTTCAGTTAAGTTTACTGAATGGTCTTTCTACAAAAAGTCCTGCTTGTACTTGATTATTCTGGCCTACTACAAGCATATTAGTATAATTCAATACAAGAGACTGTATCAGCTTTTCTGACTGATCTGCTTACTTCAAATGGGACACCTTTATCATTTCAATTGCTGGTTCATCACTGCCACGTTCCCCACGAAATGCAATGCTTCTGCCTAGAATACAGGAGAAACACAAAAGATAAGGAAGTCAGCACAAGCAAGCCAATGCAACTGACCTGTCAGATACTGTTTCTTTAATCACTCTGATCATCTCACATTTGCCTTTTTAGCCCTAAGCTGCCTGTTCAGTCTCTGATGCCCATGATAAAACACTATAATTGCTTTCTGTGTTATGGATATGGCTTGCACTCAGACACGGAACACAAGACATTACTAGAGCTTTGGCCCCAGGGCTTCTCATTATTTATGCTCTTTTCCTTCAGCTTTCCACAACAGCACAACCTCCAATTTCAACCTGTATTTAGCTGCATTCACAAGCCTTTTGGATATGAAGTTAACAAACACTTCAGTGTTGGAAAAATGTTTTCACAGCTTACTAATCAGAACTGAATCTTGAAAAGGTCTCCAATACACCTTTTTCATGCACAAGCTCAGAATTTCAGTTATATAGTTTAGCTTGCTTCCTCCTATATAGTTCCTCTATTTTTGGAAACAGAAACTCCTGCAGAGGGCTGCACACTTCATACCCAATATTACATATGTTGATACCTGCACAATGCCCAAAAGTACATGGATTTACTTGGCAGTGGCTGATTTTTGGTAACTCTTTCCTGACCACATTAAACAGTATTAATTTGTACATTTAAAATATTGTCTGGAAACTATTTTTAAAAAACTTAAGAGGTGTTTCTGTTAACATTAAAGGTAAAAGTAAAGGTTTTCCCTTGACATTAAGTCCAGTCATGCCTGGCTCTAGGGGGTGGTGCTCATCTCCGTTTCCTAGCTGAGGGAGCCAGCGTTTGTCCACGGACAGTCTCTGTGGTCATGTGGCCAGCATGACTAAACACGGAAGTGCACGGAACGCTGTTACCTGCCCACCGAAGTGGTACCTTTTTATCTACTTGCATTTGCATGCTTTCGAACTGCAACGTTGGCAGAAGCTGGGACAGAGCAACGGGAACTCACCCCATTGTACAGATTCGAACTGGCAACCTTTCGATCAACCAGCCCAGCAGCACAGCGGTTTAAACCACTGTGCCACCTGCAGTCCTTATTTTATTGTTATCATTAGGAGTTAGTAAAATCCATTTTCCCTTTTGACAGAAGATTTCTTTATTTTGTGGGGATATCACAGGAAGCAGAAGTAGCAAACTACACATGGAGAAAAACTGGATCTCCAATTAATATTTGCAATTTATTTAGGAAACATTATTTCATTATATCCCATAGTTATAAACCAAGAACATTTTGAGCCTGAATTTATCTGGATATGCTTGTTGAAATTGACAAATACATTCAACATGCTGTGAGAATTAAAATAAACTATGAAGCTTCTTCCCAGGAAACATATTCTGCTCAATTCCTAAGAAAAAATAAAGACAAAGGTACCAAACAGCCAAGCATTGCCACAACTCTGTTCAATCCAACTGGCTAGCAAAAGAAAGTATCATGCATATAAGAATGAGCATGGTATATTTTCGAGAGAGTTGTTTCTGAGCAACACTTCAACTTCCAGCTTAGCTAAGCATTTCTTAAACTGGGTGCATTTAACAGTAGCAACAGAAGTAGAAAACACTTATACATATCTAATTATTAATGGGCTTGTACTCACTCAAAACAGTGTTTCTCAAACTGTGACCTTGTGATCCAGTTGCATATAATGGTAACAATTCTTGGTTTGTTTAACCAAGGAATTGCTGCAGGTAAACAAAATGACAAGCCACATGCTCATCAATTCCATTTTCAATTACCAAACCTTGAAGCTGTAGGTTAATTCTGGGCTAACAACCCAGAGGAAATGCCGACTGGGTGTTCTTGGGTTAATTCTGGATTGTTGACCCACACTTTCTTGATCAGTACATCACAGAACAACCCAGGAACAGGACTTTAGTCAGCTGCAGCAGTCCCGGGTTAAACTAAGAAATTGCCATCATTGCATCAAAAACTGTGAATGTGGAAAAGGAACAGTAGAACCATCTTCCATACTACTACAGGTCATTATTTTCAAATTGTACAGAGAAGAGAGGACACTACTATGTATGTGTGTGCTCAGGCAGAGCTGGTTAGAAGCAAGGTATAAATGAGTAGTTTGGAAAATGCAATGTTTAGATTGAGAACATTTTATAAAAGTTTGAGAATGGCTGAGTTAGCAGGATTTTTAAACTTACAGTTGAATTTATTTGCATTCTCAGATGAACTTAAAGTGCATGCAATTCTAGTAGTGTTCAATCTTTTGCTGACAATGGCAATTTCTTCTCATATACTGAAGAGGATCCATAAAATGAATGTGCTGCTCTAGGATTATCTAAAATGTTTTGAATTCCAATTTCAACAAGTTAATAAGTAACTTGCTTACTTATTCCACACCTGCCATTCAAAGGGGCTTAAACTAATACAAGAGATTCCATGCAAGTCCAAATTAAATTATTGTGTCTTATCTGTACTGTTCTTAATATTCTGATGTTATTTTATAGTCTTATGATTTTTATTGTTGCATACAATTTTGGTGGGTATACCATACACACACACACACACACACACACACACACACACACACACTCTAAAAAGGTTAAGCAATCAATAACTGTTGCCATCAACAGTTATGTTGCACAATATACCTGTGGGGAGATCGACCAACTGCAGCTCATTTCTTACTAGTCCCAGATTATTGGGTGTTGATGTGGCAAAGGAAAGGAAGCTGGTCAAGCTTGTCCACTCAATGCCCCTGTTAGAGAAGAATACACAGAGCATCATTATGTAGACCATTTGAGTTAATAGGAAATATTTCACATTGATAGCATATGAAAAAATTGCTCCCTCCTTCTCAGGGATGAGAGAAAAATAACACACACTGAAGCATTCAGTATTTCCCTTACAAATGAAAAAGACTATTGCCACACTGCAATATAGACAATATAAAAATGTACAGATTTGTAATACAAGTATGTGTGGATAAAGACAATGCTATACAATACCAATGTACACATAACCAGTATAAAAGTTACACCATTTACCATTAATGTACACTGCTGAAGCTGTTATTTCCAATAAATGGGCATCATTTTCTATTTAAAAGTTACTCCCAATTACAGAATAGGAATGTGCAACAGAAAATAGTGAAATTTTGCAAGTGGGTTATTCAGAGTGGTGTTAGCTTAATGTGTGAACCTGCCTACCGTACTGAAGGCAACAGCCTGTCTCTACAACAGTTTGCATTTCATTTACATTTTTCCAATATTTAACATATACATATTTGTGCACAATTTTAATACAATGATTGTTGGAAATATTTTCCCGCCTTCCCACTTATATGCATGTTGTATACATTGTTTAGAAAAATGCATCTCAAGATGTTATTCCAGTTTGCAGATTGAACCAGGATGTATAAATTGGATAATTTCTTTTTTAACATGCAAATTGAATGAAATTGCCCTACATCCCTAGGAAAAGGATGATGGAGGAGATCATGTGGCATTCCCAACAGAGACTAGGCAGAATGAAGTTGAAATCAGACTTTTACAAATTGCTGCAGCACATACCAGAATCACTCTTGCTTTTCTTAGGGTCAACAAGGCAGACATCATATACGAATTCTATACAGTAGGCACATTTTTTCCACACCAATCATAATTTGGGTACCTGCATACTTGCCAAGTCTGTGTAGACAAGGTCCAAGAAACTCAAGGTTTAATGGAGATGGTCAGTGGGGTTTTTTTAAATGTTTTTTGTCTCTTCTCACCTCTCCTCCCTTGATTAATGAGATGAGTTGGAACTACAGATGATTTACTCCACTGACTTATCAGTAGAACAACTGAATATGTTTTGTTATGGGCTTTTGGTGGATGACTGCTGGACTGGAACTTAGGTGAGAGATACCCTGAGAAATGGTGGGGAAGCCCAGGATTGGTGGCTGGCTATCACCTATTGCAAGGCCAGGGATTAAAGCAAGAGGGCAATGAATGAGCTTTTGTCTCTCTCTGAACTGGGAAGTGACCAGGGGTGTTTTACTAACCAATTTTTCTGGACTGTTGCTCTTGGGAGATTCATTGCTTAAGTAATGTAGAGTGGGGTTAGCGGTTGTTATTTTCTGTCAAGGTAATGTCCTTAAAAGTCCTCATATGCAGGGTTAAGTTTTATCCTTCTGCTTTTTGTTTTGTTCCCTTATCCTATTTTGTACTTCCCTTTTATTCTTCTGTTACTTTTCCTTTTAAACAAACTCTTCCTATACTACTGGACTGGCTTCTTTGGGAGGATATGATGTTAGGTCCAGCGGCCAGTCTGAGGAAAAGCTTAAGGGGGTGTGAACGATGTCCCCCAGTACGATGGTTGAACAGTGTAGCCTGCCCATATTTCACACAGCTTTAATGAGTCAGTCAAAACGCACTGTGAATTTAGAAGGATTCTTGCATAAGAATAGTAATCATATAGAAAGTTTCATTGTGATGTTTGCCACATGTTTATTATGCAGGTCCTGAAAAGATGGAAGTCTTCTGCACATCTGGCTGATCCTGCTGTGTTTTTATGTGCTAGCACAGAAATATAATTCTATATTCTACTAAATATGACCTACTTAGCTACACAGAAAGCCAGGTATACTTTTGTTTAATAAGCCTGTCAAATTTTGCCTTTGTTACTTTTCTTTGAATAAAAAATAACATAAATTTGCTTACAACATTAAATCAGAATAAGTGTTTCAGTTTTAATGCATGACTTCAGAAGCAAACTCTTTTATTTCCATTTTTCAGGTAAGTTGTCATGAATACTACCTGCCATTCACAGGATGCAATTAAGAGTTATACTAGACTAGCTTTATAAACTACATCTATACTTTAAAAGTGTAAGGCTCATGGATTTTTATATGCAATGCCATTTGTAACAGACACTTTAATAGAAGAAATGCAGAGAGGCAGAGTTTCACAGCTTCAAACCTCCAAGTTACCCAAGCTGACCTATTTTAAAAGTCACTCTTTATTGTGAAATTTATATAACCTCAGTAAATTGTGACTGAAGAAGGGCAGTGGGAAATTGGCATGGATTTACTTCCCTTTCCTCTTGCTATTCTAAAATGTTTACTTATTAACCCAACAGTTCTGGTTCACAGGTAGAACCCAGGAGGGTTGCTCTAATGCACATGTATGCGTGTGTGTGTGTGTGTGTGTGTGTGTGAGATCACATTCTTGCGGTAGTTAATTCCGTAAGTTAAATTGTACATTGTCTAATGAAGTACTCTTTTCTATGCTGAGCCTACTGACCAGTCCTAATGTAATGAAGGCCGTTGTTGTCCACATCCAACATTGTTTATAAGCCTGTATGTTTGAAACTAAGAAGCTCTAGATGCTTCAGCCTGTGACCCTCCAGATGTGGTTTAACTACAACTTCTATTATTCCTAACCACTGACCATGCTCTTTGCTGCTGATGGAGTTTCGGTCCAATGCCCCTGCTTTAGTCTTTCCCTCAAAGGATGGCCAGAATAGTTGTATGCAAAGAACAGTGTTTAAAAAACATCCCTCTAAATATTCAGATATATTCAGCATTAACCAAGGGGAAGCTTCACGTTATTTTTTTCAAATAATCTATGTCACATATTTAGGGACATGGAAAAATGGACAAATGACACCATATGTGCTCTTTGGCAGCCAGTAACCATTCCTGTTATAATGGTGGATGGCAGGGCTAGCAACCTATCTCTCGTATGTTCATAGGGATGGGAGAAGTAGAAGAAGGCAGGAATTTCTGAGTAGGACAAAATGAGTGGACAGGGTAGGGCAAAGATAAATCTCCAGATACAACTGTCAAAATCCTTGCCAGTATGGCCAACAGTTAGGAAGAATGTCAGACATAGTCCAAAATATCTGGAGATCTACCTTCTGCTTGCACTGGTTTTAAAGTGTTGGCCTTATCTGGAAGCAAGGGATGTGTGCCAAGAGAGGCACTGGCCCTAATGGCTGGAAATGTGATACAGTTAAGTGTGCTGGATCAGAACGAGGTTCATGTCTCCTCTCGGCCATGAAGCTCATGGATGTGAAATGTGTTGGATGATCACATGTCAAGCCTAACCAACCTAGCAGGATTGTTTCAAGGATATCTGGATAAAATGTAATTAAGAAGAAGGAAGAAATGGTTGCTGACTTATATCCTTATACCCACCCTGTTTAAATATAAGTTTTTTTAAAAATTGTCCCTGTGTGACTTTATGGAGAAAATGCATGGCTAGCCATCACTTGTGCATCAGTCCTACACTGCTTTACATGCAAAGCTTACAAAGATGTATGATGCAAAGCCTAGAACATTATGCCAAAATATCTATAATTTCCAAAACTGTATAAAGGAATTTAAGAAATCTCTCCCCAAAACTAAATTCATCTTGTTTATCTCTTATATAACAACATAGAAAAATGAAGAATAGATACTATAGTCTTTGCAGCTGTGAAGTATCACATTCATTTTCACATTCTTACTCTTCTGCCATTTTTACAATATTCTTTTTATTTCACAGCCACTGAGTAACTCCCAATGGTTAACAGTGGGGTGCATTTTAATATAAATTAAATTTAATTATTTTATTTTATTTTATGCTGAAAATTTTATAAATACTTTGATAGCACAGTTGAGATTAGGAAGGCCCTAGCTTAATGTATTGATTATTAAACAGAGAAAAGATGAAAGCATGTTTAAAGTTATGCCTGTACCGCTATGCAATGCACTGAATGAACTTTACTGAGATATTTTAAATGGTTGAAAATTAACATTGGTGAAATAGTAGCACTGCTTTATAAGCTTTAAGGGTTTCGATATTAATATAAAATATGACAACTCAAAAGGCTAGTCAGCAAAACATCAAACTTATTGCTAGTTACAAGAAGGATGATGAAATAAATTATAGAAAAAAATAGAAGTAAATACTTTTCCTCCAGTGACTACTGTATGCAATACAAATCCTCTGTATGATCCTTGCAATCAACCTTATAATACCTCACACACGTCTAGTTAACTGCTGCTTGTGTTTTGACATGTTTAATATTGGTATAATCCAAACTCTGATTTGGTCTGCCACATGCCACAGATAAATGTCATGTTGCATTGTATAAACCACTTTCATACATGCTTGCAGCCTGAAAAAAAGAAGAACAGGTTGCTTACCTGTAACTGATGTTCTTCGAGTGGCCATCTGTGCATCACACATATGGGTTCTGCGCCTGCGCAGTGCCTTTGGCCGGAAGATTAACAGCTAACGGTTTTTGGCGGGAACTCTGCTCCCCCTCCCCCCTAGCATTATATAAGGAGCGGAGTGTCTGTCATTTTCCAGTCTTTGAAAGACCGGCGTTTGTTGTATAATAAAAGGTTTGTCAGAATGACAAGAAATCCAAATTTAGTAGTGGTACGACACATAGGGAAAAAGATATCATAGTATCGCAGAAAATAGTCGGACCACCCATGACACCAAGCGGGGTCGGAGGGTGGGTTGTGTGACTGCACAGATGGCCACTCGAAGAACATCAGTTACAGGTAAGCAACCTGTTCTTCTTCGTCGTGGCCTCTGTGCATCACACATATGGGTAGAATAGCAAGCTTACCCGAAATGGAGGAGGGCGGTGTCATCAATGAAGGACAGAAGAAAGAACAGCTCTGCCAAAAGAGCAATCCTGTCTGGCACGGACATCGAGTCTATAATGTCTGGTGAAGGTACACGGAGTAGCCCAAATGGCCGCTCTGCACACGTCTTCTATCGGGACTCCTGATGCAAAGGCCGAAGAAGCAGCGCCAGCTCTTGTAGAATGGCCTCTTGGAGTAGATGGTAAGTCCAACTTAGCCAACTGATAAGATAGGACAATTGTATTTACTATCCATTTCGAAAGACGTTGTGAGGTGACTGGGCAACCCCGATCATGTTCCAAATATTTCATAAAAAGTCTATTGGAACACCGAACAGACTCAGTCCTGGACCTATAAAAGGCTAAGCAACGACGAACGACCAGCATATGTAGAGATCGTTCTATCGGATTCGAAGGGGTCGGAAAGAATGCCGGTAAAACAATCTCCTGTTGCATGTGAAATGAAGTAGCGACCTTCGGAAGGAAAGACGGATCCATTTGAAGAACCACCTTTTCCTTATGAAAATTTAGGAAGGGGGGGGTCTACCCGAAGGGCGCAGAGTTCAGAGGATCTACGGGCTGAAGTCACTACAACAAGGAAGGCAGTCTTCCATGAAGCAAGGCGTAGATAGATCGTCGCCATGGGTTCAAAAGGTGGTTGAGTCAGTGCTTATAAAACCACCGAAAGACTCCAGGTGGGCATTAGAGGTCTTATAGTTGGATGTAGATTACTCAATCCTCTTAAAAATCTTTTAATCAGAGGTTGAGCAAAGATGGAGAGGCCATGTATAGTTCCCCGATGATGCTAAATCACTGCTGTATAAATCTTTATGGACGAGGGTTTGAGTCCAGACTGATGCAATTCAAAGAGAAACTGAAGTATCTGTGAAACAGAAGCTGAAGGGGCCGGAAAAGAGTGTAAATTGGCAAAGTTAGAGAATCTCTGCCATTTTGCCGTGTACGACTTCCTAATAAGATGGTCGCAGTGCAGATTCGAGGATATACTGTAGGTCTGGGTTAGACTCTGCTGAGCAGGAATAGTTGGAACAGTTTGTGGTGTCGATACCATTGTATCAGAGGCGATCATTGTATCCTCCATGCAGTCAGTTTCAGCGATAGCAAATCTGGGTGATGGATTGCGCCCTCCCTCTGGGTAATGAGATAAGGAAGAAGAGGGAGTTGGAGAAACTCTTCTCTGGAGATGTGAAGGAGAGTTGAGAACCATGGTTGGCGTGGCCACCAGGGGGTGATCAGTACCCCTGTGGCCCCTTCGTGAATGATCTTTGCCAACACTCTCATGATGAGTGGGATCGGAGGGAAAGCATAAAAAGTCATGTTTGTCCAGGGAATCATGAAAGCGTCCCCGAGGGAGTCCTGACCCACTCCCGCTCTGGAACAATATGCCATGCATGCCCTGTTCCATTGTGTGGCAAACAGATCGATGTCTGGCTGGCCCCATTGGTGAAATAACATGTCGCGAACCCGATGGTCTAGCTCCCATTCATGGGACCGCGACATATGTCTGCTCAAGAGATCGGCATCTGTATTTTCCATGCCCGCAAGGTGAACTGCTACAAGAGTGATACCTCTCGATACGCACCAGTCTCAAATCTGCATGGCCAGGCAGGCTAGTTTCCAGGATCAGGTTGCCCCTTGTTTGTTTAAATAAAAGACTGTCGCCATGTTGTCCGAGGTCATCTGGATGACCTGGTGCAGAAGCACATCCTCGAATGATTGAAGGGCTTTGAAAACAGCAAGAAGTTCCAGAAAATTGATATGGTTCCTGCAATCCCGATGACTCCATATCCCTTGGGTACGTAGATCAGAACAGATTGCTCCCCATCCCAGTACAGACGCATCGGTACCGAGGGTTATTGTAGGGTACCGGGGTCGGAATGCAATGCTTACGGTTAGATTGGCTGGGTCTATCCACCATAACAGGGACTGAAGAACGGAAGCCGGGAGTCGAATCCGTTTGGTGGGGGGGGGGGGTCTATCTGTGGTCGAAACACCCTGTTGAAGAACAGTTGAAGGGGACGTAGCCTGAGTTTGGCGTGTGGAACCACAGCAATAGAAGCAGACATGTGACCCAACAGACTCTGAATAGACCAGGTGGGAGCAGTTCTTGTTTGTTGAATCTGAGCGATGCAATGAGCAATCGCATGTCGTCTGTCCCAGGGAAGGAAGGCTCTTGCCAACGTCGAATCCAGTCAGGCTCCGATGAAGTTGATCACCTGCGTAGGGAGAAGGGAAGATTTCTGTCGATTAATACAGAGTCTGAGATTGTGCAATACAGCACATGTAAACTCAATAGCAGACGAAAGTCCTGCTTCTGTGTCGGCGACTAGCAACCAATCATCAAGGTACGGGTATATCCGAATTCCACGTAATCGAACGTGTGCACAGACAGGGGCCATACACTTTGTAAAAACTCTTGGTGCAGTGGCCAATCCAAACGGTAGCAAATTGAATTCGTAGATTTCAGAGTCCACCGCAAAACGAAGGAAATGCCTATAACTTGGATGTATTGAAATATGAAAATAGGCATCCTTCAGATCCAATGAGGCGAACCAATCCCCTCTTCCCAGCAACAGAAGAATACTTTGAAGTGTGGTCATCCGAAACTTCTTTGGTGTTATAAATCTATTGAGAGCTCTCAAGTCCAATATTGGTCTTAGACCCCCATCTCGTTTTGGAAATGTAAAGTATCTGGAATAGAATCCGTGGAATCCTTCCGATAACGACAGGTGACAAATAGCTCCTTTAGCGAGGAGTTGATGAATCTCGTCTAACAGTACCAAAGAAGTCGGAGTATATCAAATAGGATTCGCTGATGGTACAACGTTGAATTCGATTCCATATCCGTGCTGGATGATAGATAACACCCATCCATCAGATGTGATGGACTCCCAAATGGAGAGTCGACTCTTCAGTCGATCCCCAAATGAGAGCGGGGAGGGTGGAGTTGGAATGAGAGGAGAGGTTCCCTCGTCACATCAGCGCTGTCGCCTGTCCGTATCAAAACGGCGGCGGCCCTGTTGGAAGCGCTGTGGCGGTTGTTGCCTGCGACACTGCTGACGTTGATGCGGTTGCTGCTGCCGAGGCTGAAACTGTTGACGGTACTGTGGATGTGACCATGACCACTTACGTCGGGGTAGAGATTGCAATTCCATATAACGGGCGGTCATCCTTGATTCATGGATTTTCTTCAGTTTGCTGTCCGTCCTTGCATGGAAGAGACCGGAACCGTCGAACGGCATCTCTTCAATTTCCCGCTTCATCTCATCCAGAAAATTGCAATTACGCAACCAGGCATGCCTGCGGAGGGAAATTGCACCGACCAGCGACCTCAAATCAGAGTCCACGTGGTGCCTCGCGGTAGAAAGCTGTTGCACCACCACTTGCATAGCTTCCTTAACAAAAGTCTTAGAAAGTTCGCCCTGGTTTCCCGGAAGAGTATTGATGATGGTGTCCGGGCGTTGCATCAGGAAATACTGGTAACGCGCCAGGGTTACCTCGTAATTGGAGATTCTTAAACCAAGGCCCGAAGCTGCATATACCCGGTGGGCAAGAGAATCAACCTTTCTACCCTCTTTGTCATGAGGTGAGGTGTGTCCACAGGCTTCCCGACCCTACGAGGATTCTACAACAACCGAATTCGGCTTGGAGTGGCGGAGAAGAAATGGGATGTCCTCTTCCTGCACCCGATACATGGACTCGTATTTACAAGAGGTCGGTTGTGGATTAGCTGGGAGGTCCCATGGCTGGGTCATTGCCTGCCGTAAGGTCATAATAAACGGCAAGGCAATAGATGTGGATCGTTCACCTCTAACCACATCATAAAAACGATCGGTGCTCGGTCCCAGCTGTTGGTGGGCTCCTATATCGAGCGATCTCACTAGTCTGGCCATCAGATCGTTAAACGATATGTACGGTTCCTCAGGCGTCCCCGGACCCTGGAAAGCAACTGCAGCATCCGGCGAGGTTGAGTCAGCCTCAGACTCTTCGGATTCCATCCAGTAGGGGGGTGGTACACTGGAGGAAGAATCTCCTGGAGACTCCGATCTGCCATTCTCTCTAGATGGTGCCCTTGGGGCGTCTCTGGGCGTTGAATGGAAATGCTGCCGAGGCGCTGATGGTGAAGATTGTCCCCTAGAGGTTGGATAGTAGGCTGTAGGGTGGTACTCTTCCCGTCTTGGAGCAGAGGAGTACCTGGAGTGGTACCAATCATCAGACCTTGCATCTGAGGAATGGCTCCTACGGCTTCTCAGAGGGGAGATGGCGATCTCCGTATCCATCGGGATCGGAGGCATTGGGGTTGGTGATTGAGCCTTAGGTGAGGAGTCTCGTATTTCCCCATCAGAGATGGAACCCCTCCTCGAATCCATAACGGATTTGGCTGCCGGCCAGCACGGTGAGCCCGGTGGGGTAACCCTCATAGCCGCCTGAATGGTCGGGACCGAGGGGGTCGGTTCCAAAGTAGGTATCGGAATCGAGGAAGAGGCTGAGCCCGAGTGACGGTGTTTTGCCTGCTCGGGGTTCTTCGGCTTGCCCGTCTTATCTTTCTTGGCCTTCTTATGCACAGGATATTTATCTAAGTCGCTGTGCTTTCTTTTTTCCTTTTGCTTCTTTGGCAAGGAAACAGACTGATCGGCCATAGCATGAGCGCCTTCTTCAGAAGGGCATGAGGGTGGAGCAATGGAGGAAGAGGCCGGACGTTGCGGCAGGTCAGCCGAAGTTGGACGGCCTTCGGGTGGGGCCACAACAGTGGAAGGCTTAGCCACCAGCCGATCAGATTGGAGGAGAGCCTGATCCCAAAGGAGTTTGCGGAGGCGGTTCTCCGTTCTTCCTCGCCTGTTTAGAGAAGGCCAAACAATGGCTGCACTTATCAGTTCTGTGCCCTTCCCCCAAACAAAGGAGGCACAGATCGTGTGGGTCCGCGGCGGGCATTTTGGAACTGCAGTTTCCGCACTTGCGGAACGCCGCCCGTTGCGCCATCGTAGAAAGAAGAAAAAAGGAGATAGTAAAGCGGGAAAGTAATATTTTTGGTTGTTGTTTTTTTTATAGGAAGGATAAAGAAGAAAAAATGGTGCAAAGTTAAAGAAATATAAGTGAAATACTAACAACAAGAACAAAGGATACAAACTTGGTAAGAGAAAAAGAGAGATTTTCAGACGAGCAAGAAGGTAAGTAACAATCTGAGCGAGAGCGAAGCGGCATGAGGCACAACGAACGGCGGTTGCAAAGACTGGAAAATGGCGGACACTCCGCTCCTTATATAATGCTAGGGGGGAGGGGGAGCGGAGTTCCCACCAAAAACCATTAGCTGTTAATCTTCCGGCCAAAGGCACTGCGCAGGCGCAGAACCCATATGTGTGATGCACAGAGGCCACGACGAAGAATGATTGGAATTGATTGTGCACAGATGAAACTGTTTTTGCAGCATCCATTTTCAAACAACAGCACAATATTGAATCATTGTGCTATGTTCTAAAAATGAGGAAAAGGAGCAGAAAAGAGGATGATATTGGTAGTCCAATTTTGTTACAGTTATAGCATGATTGAAAATACTTGAAAATTAACTGGAAGGATATTTCTCCAGCCTTTAAACAAAAAAAGTCTACCAGAAAAGCTTCTAAGTTCAATAAGATGGTCTTGAACTCAGACGTACAGTTCAAAGGCACAAATGGAAAAGATATTGGGCAGAAGGAGGAAAAAGTCAAATTCAAGCACTAGAGCTTAGATACAAAGTCCTTATAAAAACCAGCAAGAATGGAGCACATGCAATTGAAGGAGGAGATAAAAATTGCTGATGTGATAAAAAGGTTGTTTCCCTTCCCCCCGTTTTCTGCAGCTCAATGGAATGGCTGAAGCCAGATAGCAAGAGGTAGCTTCAACTCGAGTTGAGCAATTACATGTTCAGTTCACAGTGCTGCTCACTCTCTACTTCCAATAAACCCAGACCAGCCTTTCCCAAGCTGGTGTCCTTCAGACATTTTGAACTGCAACTCTTAGGATTGCTGACTATTGCCTATGCTGGCTGGAGGTCATGGGGGTTGAAATAAAAAATGTCTAGAAGGCACCAGGATGAAACCCAACATAGCTTATTTTAAAAATAGGTTTAGCATAGCAATAAACTTCAGTGGACAAAATGTGAAAAAAATTGATAACAGCAGGAGCCCAAAATGGTGAGTGGATGAGTGTCAGCAGGAACTGGTCTGTGCAATCTTTCCCTATTCATGATTGTTCACTTTCCCCAGTTACCAGGGAAACAGACCCTATATCTTTTCCCTGAGGCAAGATAAGGAGTGAGCTGCCCTCCTCACTCCAGGCTCCTGTGGCTATTTCAGATTTTAAAGAAAAAAGAATGGTCGGGCAGAAGAATCAAGGATATGCTGGTCACATAATAGGGCTATTATTAAACTTGATTTAGCATAATTCCACAGCATTCCTAGAGAAAGCAATAGCCTACATTCAGTGTTATTAATGTATACACAACTAATTCCAATATTTATAATGCAAAACAGTGTTCACAAACAGGTGGTACTACTCAACAATCTGCAAATTTACCAAATGATTGCATTTCTTATGACACCTTAAAACACTGTATTTTTCCTGTCCACAAAGGATCACCAACCACTAAAAGTAACTTACTTGACTTCACAGGAGTGAATGCTCAGTTCTTTATACAGAAGTCCACTGGTAAGGTTATACACTAAGACTGAGCCGTTGCTTGTTCCTGCAAAGAGTAATTTGCATATTTGTAAAATTTACAGGATATTAACACTTCAACTTTAGGAAAATAACAAAGCTAATTATTCTATATAGTTTGCCTTGTTCATTCATACTCAATAGCTAGGAACTAGCCATTTTGTTATATATCAGGCTCTCCAACTACTACAGAAAATCTTTTTGGTAAGCTGCCCTTCCATCTGGCAACTTGCTTGCTCACTGTATACAAGGAATGAAAAGCAGGTGACTGCACAGAATTCTATGGAGGATTATTCTGTCTCTCCTCTGCCAGTTCACTTGGTTTTCAATTTGAGCATGAAGGAAAGATGTTTTCCTCCTCCCTAGGCAGCACAGAAATGTAGAAAGCTGGTGGAGCAGGCAACCTACTCTCTCTCAGTAACCTACTTGATTTCCATGCTAACCCTGAACTGAGGAAAGCTCCTTCCTCATGGACCAACACAGAAACACAGCACACTGGCTGAGAAAGAACAGGTTCCCTTTCCTAGTATGCAGACCCTGTGTTTTATGTATTTAACCAAGCACATCACAAAAACTAGTTCAAGCCTGCAAGACAGACTCCTCATTATTCATTCCAAGCAGTATGTGTTGCTGGATGGGACATTTTGACTTACCAGCTTGACTTGCTAGACAAGTTGAATTGCTGCAATGACCTAATGATTTCATTCATACAGTGGTCCTTCCTTAGGACAGCTCATGAAAAAAACCACCAGGGTAAACCTCAATTTCAACTTGAGTGACAAGAAATTAAAAATGTTACTGTAGCTCAAGAATGAAGTGATAGCAGTACTCCAGATGTTGCAGGACTCCAATATTGGCTCCAGCCAGTAAGGTCAAGTCTCACCTGGACAGCTACAGTCTACTTACTCTGCCACAGATTCTGGGCCACTTGGTTACAAAAAGCTCTCTCGAGAAAGCTTTGTCTAGCATCTACTTTAATATTCTTTGATACCGGAAAACATACCTTTTTATTTTCACAGGACTTTTAAAATTTGTACTTTTAATCTCTGCCATTATGTCATATTTCAATATGGTTAATCCTATAGAGCTTTTTGGCTACATATGGCTGCTTGTCATTATTTCTACAGCTCAATTATTTAAAATAATACTGCTAATGCTGCCATTTAGAATGTTGCTTACATGGATGTTGAGATGTTAAACCATTTTTAGCATTTCTGTACATCTCCCAGAGAGGAAATGTTATTAGGTAACTGCTAACTAGAAAGAATAAATATCTGGACAAATAATTGACTTTACTGAATCTGCAAAACATACATTGCACAGGATAAGGCCAAGACTGTAAGGATCCTGACAGGTGGGTGAAAATCCAGTGGGGTTTCATAATTCACTCAAGCATTCCACCATGCTGCAAGCGGAACCAAGCTTCAGACTTCTATCTCTATATCCCTAAAATGAGCTTTGCATATTTTTGAAAACTAACGGTGCAACATTTGCACAGCTTTACAAAAGTTTTTTATCTATGCAAATTGTGGAATCCATAGTATTTTGCATGTTCTATGCAAACTACGACAGTTTTATGTGCTGTTTTGGTGGTGATTTGGATAGAACATTCAAAATACTACGATGTAAGAAATTTGCATAAAGTTATACAAACTGCGTAAAGTTACTTAAATTGCACAAATTTCCTTAGCAAAATGTGCAAACAGTGGCCCATCTTAGGAAAGCTCAAACGCCTCAATTCTTCCTGCTTCTAATCATTAGATTAAAGGTTTGCTGAGCTCAAATGAGCAGGACTTCTCAGAATATTTCTAGCCAAGACAAGCTATGACAGAGTGAGCAGGCACTATTTGTATTCTACAGAAGAACAAGGGTTTAGTTCCACTACCTTTTATTAAGGCTGCAATGCTAAGTGTGTTTTGAAGGAAATAAAAGTCCTAAAACATAGCATGGCTGGGGAAGCTATTTTCCTGATCCTTTCCAGATTTTTCATCTATCTGAACATGAAAATGTTGCACCTTAAATCAGTTAATTGCTTAGGGCAGAAGACGCTTCACTAAACCTGTTTCAAGAGTACATTCCATTAAAATAATGTCAGACCTTTCTGAGCTTACTGCTGTTCTGAAGCCAGAGTCAAGTAGATATTTAGCTGGAGTCAGACATTTAGTTGATTAATTTACTGCATTTTCAGCATTTTATATATCAATTAGTTGAGAAAAGCATTGTTAGCCTCATTATGCCTTTGGCTCAGAATAGGACACAAACTAAAATGCTACCACATAGCAGAAATATCCAAGAACAGGAGGAGCCGCAAACAGCCTTGTTTAAGTCTTGTTTCAATGTTTTGAAAAATAATTCAAGGACTAAGGCAGCTCAGTGACATGCTATTTTGCCAGGAAATAGTCTTCCTGAAGTTTCACACAGCTGACTAAACATAGTTTAGTTACTAAACTACTATTATTTACAGTAGCTGACATTGTAATTCAGTGAAATTACTCAGGTACACTATCAAGTAGTCAGTCAAGAGGAAGGTATGCAGCAAAGGTTTTCATTAATAGATTGCAGAAAGTAAGCTTTGTAACTAGCTGCCAGCTTCAGTGGGATCCATATTTTATGTCTGTTTTAGAAAATAATCCGTGGTTGCAGGCCTCACAAGGGTTTGGAGTCAATTGAGAACCATACAAAATATTACTATCTAAGGTAACTTACCAACAGCAAGGAGAGGCTGGTAATGTTTTATGTTTTTTGTGGTAAGAGGTGGACACATGCGGATAGCAAATGGAGGCAAAGGAAGCCCTGAAAGAAGCCCTGTTAGCAGAAACTTTAAATGCACTTCTTGTAAACAATAGCTTCTTAGCTGCTCTTCCGTGGAAAGTATGCCTTGCCCTGTTTTATTGTAAACAGACAACAAAACATTGCTTGCTTGCATGATTTGGCAATAGATGATTATCAAATGCAAAACTGAAAAAAATGTCATCTTTCTAATAATTATTATTTATATAGACTTAGCAATATTTTTAGAAAGATAAGCTTTATGTGCTCATTCAGTTCCAGTAAGAATCATCCTTTCACATTGTTGTTATCCAAGAGTAGCTTCAAGCAGAAATGTGTACAAAGTGTTCTTTCGCTTCTGTTTTTAGAAGACATAGATTTAAACAAAGAACAAAAGCAAAGCAAAACCAAACTGACCCATAATGTACAAAACATTTATTTTATGTTAGTTTAAACTTAACTAGGCAGGATTCATTGCATCTTTCAAATCCTTTCATTTCTGTACTTTCCATTTCATTGCAATGATCTAACTTTGTGCTGTCAAAGAACAATTAATTTTTAAAATAAAACACAGAAAAATGAATCTTTGGTAATCCCAGGGAGGCAGTCTGCTATTCACCTAACACAAAATGAATGGAACATTCAGAATATATGTATGTGGGCACATGCTACCCTGGCCTCACCCTCTACCCCAATGACAAAATATATTGACAACATATATATTATAGATCCTCATTTTTATCAAGAAAGGAATTTATACCAAAAGCTGTTTCCTTTTAAATGAAAAGCTGTATAAATTATTGTATATATACATCTCTATATAAACAGTTATTATTGTAAAATTTAAAGCTTCAGTCAAAAGATTTCTCATAAAATCCTAAGCAAGCTTAATCCAAGGAAATAATATAATTTTCAGCATTCCATTTGAAATCAACTGCCTACCATCTGAGCTCCTCATTAATCTCTTTAGCAGCTGGTAGATTTCTACCAAGCATGCACACATGCACATGCACAGAAAATTACCTATCATGTTATCAAGTGACAGGTCTGGAAGCTTATTCTGAGATGCTCCAATAGGAATTCCACAGAATGAAATGGGTGAATACAGAGGTGATGCACTTGAATTGCTGGAAAAAGCAACAGCAGTAAGACTTGAGGATGTACTCCAGCATGACCGACAAATACAATTCAGGATGAGCTACACAGAAAAAAGTTTAGGAATAGGACAAGTCTCCACCCCAACAGTACTCCTGAAATGGTGCATATGTCTCTGACAGATACAGCCACAAAATTGTGGGTTGTCTGCTCCAGTTTACAGGGCAAATGGACAAATGCTCCTTGCAGGACAAAGTTGTTGTTTGTCCTGTAAGTGCTAGAGAGTAAATAACCCATAGGTTTCCTATATGTGGTTTCTTTAGTATTATATGAGGACCAGGAACTCTGGCTTGTCCATCACCCAAAAAACAAGAGAAATAAGCCACACACTATTGCTCTGGCTTGTCAGGGGAGACAAGGTAGCATTCCTGGTTCACACATGAATCATATAGCTGCTCCCAATGGCAGAGTAATAAGCCACCATACTGCCCTTGTTCATGACAAGCCCTAACGTATTTCTTTTACAAAACAGAGGGTTACCATTCCATGCACACTGCTTTGGATTTTGCTTTACTAAGTTGCCTTTAGATCTTGGTAGCAGAATTATCCGTGCAATTATTTTTTCAGCATGTAGATTTGTAGAATATGAAAACTGTTCAAAACTTGCTGCATCATCCTTATCATGGTTTCTAGTATTAGAAATGCAGCAGCATAATCATTTTTATGTATTCTGCGTGTACAATTAAAGAGATAATGAAAAATTCAAACAGGTTACCTAGCACGTAGACTTCGGCCTGAAAAGGTGCACTTCAGCTCCCATATCATCACTCTACCATCGCTAATTATGAGAGCTGCAGAATTTTCATTCACTGGACAGCACACCATACTGAATGGGCGAACAGTTTTGGTAACCCTGATGGCATCACACTGACTTCGTAAGTCATAGACCAGCTCCTGAATGGGATCGGGGTCTGTAAATGTCAAAATACCAGATATCACAATTCAGATACCAGAGAAATAAACAAATGCTATTACTATTCTTCTGGTTTTCACTGCTACATTTTCAACTGGATATGAAATGACAGCATTTTGATATAATATCGAGTAGGCAAGTACAGGAGCCTGGGAGATTTCTAACAAGTGCTAAGTCATCACTTGCACCATTTACTGGAGAATAAGCAGACACACTAAAGGATATAGTAATAATTTACTAGAGACCAACATATGAGAACAAATACTGTATGTTTATTACAACATCTACAACATGCGTCCTTTGTATCTTGTTCACATCTATTTTGAAAAATCTCTGTCCACCTCTTTACTCAGATGAGAGTATAAAACAAGATCTTGTAGGGAAACTACCTGCATTAGGCCTTAAAGTACCCTCAAGCTATACTGATATACTATAAATATCCATGTTAGCAGGCCAACTAATAGCTCAAGTTTGAGCAATATTTTATTTATTTGTTCGTTTGTTTATAAATTTCTATACCATCCATCAGCCAGAAAGGTTCTCTGGGTGGTTCACAATATTAAAATTTACAATCAAACAAAATAAACAATGATATATAATAATCAATAATAGTTCAATCAATATCTATAATATATTGAATGAAATGGTAACAATGAACACAGAGCAACTGTGAATCAGATCAGTCCAGAGGTGTAACAGCAGTGCCAGATAAAATACAAGATTAAAAGACAGAGATAATAATTTAACTATTAAAATACTGGGTAAATAAATTTTGTCTGGCACTGAAAAGAATAAACTGCAGGCTCCAGACACATCTGTTTGGGAAGCTAGTTCCACAATCCAGATCAACAGCAAAGGCAAATCTGGGCTATGGTCTTAACTTCATAATTTCAAATACAGGATATCTAGTTTCCTAAATATGAGCAGCACAATCACCTGGATCTTCATTTGGTGTAACACTTAAACTATTGGCAGACCTGCGAATTCTTAAAGTTATACAGCCATTTTCATGTAGACAGAACAACCCATCACGCTGAAAACAAGGAATTACCTAGATAAACAGAGACAAGAACCACAAGTTTATATTACTAAGAGAGCTGTGTCATCAGCATTAAACACAGACCAAAACAAATTCCATACGAATTAATGAGTGGAATGGTTAAAGTTACTTCAAATTGGCTTCAAGTGTACCTGAACTGGACCATAACAGTATGCAGCAGGACAAAGTTCACTTGAGGAACAACACTGTGAAAACCTAGTTGAAGCAAATTTGCAGAGCCCTGGCTGCCCAATTGATTAAGTATATACAAGAACTTGACTGCCCATGTTTCCTATCATTCATAATCTCATCTAGGAGTTTTCTAAAAGTGGAGGGAGTCACTGTTATTTTTATAAAAGTTTTACATGTTTGATGTAAGAATCACATGAAGGTGACTTTGAGTGGGATTTTATATTTTGTATTAATGAATACCTTCAAAATGCCACCATTTCTGCCATCATAAATTTATGCTATCCACATGACTGAACATGCTTTATTCTCAGACATTTACAATAGCTGTGATGTTTAGCTTTAATTTTTCTGGCTCACATTGATTAATGCGCTCCATAAGATCAAATAAGCTGAGATAAGCCCTCATGCTCAAAAAAGCTTGTGTCACTGATTGAGAAACCATCTAAACAACTATAAAATAAGATTTCCTTTCACCATAGGATTGTTTCCACTTTAGTAATTTTTATAATGTTAAATGAGGCAGAATTTGCAACAGACTTTAGGGAACGGAATTAAATATGCAGCCATGCTAGGCTCCAATTTTCTCCCATAGTGTTTATTACTTTTCTACATGTCAACTGCAAGAATATAACCATCCCCCAAAACTATGAAGTCACTGCAAGTGCTAGCTGTATCTGACTTAGCTGATATTTCTCTATTTCAGGGTCTATGTGCTCTCCACAACTTGCAAGCCTCCAGTTGGCAATCATCATTTGGCAAAGTGCTGATAAGGAGTCCAAAGTGGCAACAAAATGTTAGTTATAGTTGTAGCACTTATTTTTCCCCAAACGATTTGAATTTATACTCCTCACTGACTCACACCTGTTCTTTTGGATAATTACTACAGTAATCCAGTCTATTAAGAGAAACATCGGTATTTCATTAGGAAAATAGAGCAAATAAACTTTAGGCAAGGTTTTAAGTTATGACAAAAGCTTTAAGAGATACTTTGAAGTAAAATGAAGTTAACTTTATACCAAGCTTTTCAGTCAAAACTAGCTTATTTAGCACTGGGATAACATTTATACCACAAATCAAGTCTCCCCCAATGTCAAATACATTGTCTACAGTAAATATAGGGAATCATGGTTTTTTAATAATCTAATTCAGCATAAAAGGAAAAGACACATGCACACACATTTGGAACAAAGATTCATTACCTGTAGAAAAGGCACTCCTGTTCTTTCAATTGCTATTACACCTACTGTCTGGTTTACTTCCAGATCAAGAATCAATATTTCTCTTGGGTAGAGTAACAACATGTAGTTTCGTTTAGAAGGCAGGTAGGACAACTGAAGGCAGTCATTCAGTGTTACTGATTCAGCACTAAACATATCACAAACAAGTCTTATTAACATATTTTAGCAGCACATGGGCCAGCCTTTTGCAAAACTGGTAGCATTTAGATAACCAAAATGGAATCCATGACAAAAGTAAATAGATATGTTATTTGCAAACAACAACTAAGCGTATTTTGTGTTCTTTTATTTTCATTATTTTCACGATAATGCTTTAGAAATACCGTCTCATCACATCCTTAAGAACGTCAGAGTAAAGCACTGGCTTCTATGTGAAGCAAAAAAACTTTTGTTGACCTGGTTCACACATACTGTCTGGGTAGGAGGGCAAGTGCTGCCTCCTGCCCACCCGTTATTTCAGCTTTGCATCCACACGTCACTGCAAACCATGCTTTCAAACACCGGGCTGTTTAACCCTCAACAACACAGAATGCTAGATTCAGACAGTATGACTAAAAATCCACCAATGGGGTATTACCAGGCTGTTTCAGAAAGTGGATGATGGTGACCTGGTTAGCACAGCACAGAAACCCATTGAAGGCAGATAGTCACAGGGGACTTTCAGCCATATTTTTCATGACTAAGTCAATCTGACAACCCATGGCTTATTCTAAGGGTTGTTCACACCCCAATGCCATCCAAAGCTGGGAGAAATATGTAACCACAGGTTCCTGGAATTGACTACACACATGTTTAACAAAACTGACATCCCTCTACCACTCTTGTTGCTTCTAGTGACTACCTCCATTGAACCCCAGCTGGCATTCTGGAGTAATTGTAACTTGTTTAGTCCCTTAAAATTGAGCAAACAAGCTTATATTTTTAAAAATATATATTATTGTCAGTCTTTGACAAATATATAAAAGTGCACTTGTTACAAAGAGACTAAAGCAGCAGAGCCAGTTTCACTGCTATCATTCTGAGAGTTCTGCGCTCTGAAAAGACATGGGTTTTCCATGCTCTTTAAGCCAGCATAAAATGATAATATTTTGCAAAGAATTGCAAAATGAGATGGCATCAAGCCTTTTGTTTGAAATATAATGCTTTTATTAAAGCCCTGATATTATACAGCCAGTAACATCAGGTATAAGTACTGATTCACAATGCAGTCTGATGAATTTGTTCCCACAATTACTCATAAATATAAAGGTATTCATGATAGTAAAAGGAACAAATAAGGAAAACTGTGCCACATGCAACTTAGCTAAGAAAAAATGATGAAAATACAATGATCATGTTTTAGTGCAACATTTTTTTTAAAAAAAATGTTCTAAATCATAATCATATTTAAAATAATGGGCACCTACATTATTTATTGGATGTAATACAAGCCAGCAGAATCTTTCCCATATTCCTATGACATACTCTTGCAGATGCCCTTAGCATTTTGAAAGAGCGACATACAGGGGAGTTAACCAGCAAACTATGCCTTTTGAAAACTTCCTTCACACACATGCAGAACAAGTTCACCATTGGTGAACAAGTGGTACCCTAAGTACAATTCTGCAACTGTTTTCATGCATTTATTATGTTTCTGGCTGCTGCCATAAATATGAAAGAAAGAGAAAGAGAGGGAGGGAGGGAGAGAGAGGGAGGGAGAAGAGGAAGGCACAAGAACTACCACCTTCAAAGATTTTTGTTTGAAAACTACTGACTTTTTAAAATTACTTGTAGTTTATAGTAATTTATTATATTATAAACTACAAGTAGTTAAACAGTTTATAATAAACTATTTTATAGTTTATAATAGTTTATTATAATTACAAAGTTTTAATTTAAAAGGCAAAACAAAACAGCTACACTGCTCCATGAAAATAATAAATCCATCATTGAGAAATTATTAAGACCAACCAAATGTCACAAGCACATACAACCCACAGTAAAATCATCAAATTGTCGTCTTCTTCTACTAGATAAGTAACAATTTACTATCCAACAACAGCATTGCAGAATCTGGAAATTATGGTGAGGTACATTCCCTTACCTATTGGTAGGGCTGGTCTACCTCTGATGGTGGCAAAAAGTAAATATTGTTCTTACCCTGATCCCCTTTTTGACTTCTTACAAACTACTACACAAGAGACAAACCAGTTAAAATGTCTACTAATATGGGCATTACACAAGTTCATCCAGAAGGAAAACGTTTTGTGAACATGACAGAAAACATGTCCTTAATACTTGCCTTGGTTTTTCATTAGTGATGAGAATTTTTACTTTGTCCAGGGCCTTTTTAGCCCCTGTAGCAGATACCAGCTTGTTATGAACAGGACTAGAATGGGGGCTGGAAATGTAAACTTTTTTCCCCGAACTTACAGGAGCCTTGGAAGGAGAAAAGTCTGAAATGAACACTATTCCCTCGCTTGTCAGCACTGCAGAAAGAAAAAACAGTTGTTGTAAAAAAGAAAAAATACGGAAATGTTCATAATAGCATTTCACTTATATTTCTACAGTTAAAAGTGATAACACTTTTATGAATGCTTAAATTATATCAGTATGTTTGAAATAAAGAGCAATACATGATCAATAGTCATTCATTAGCCTCAACAGACTAGCTGTAACAATTACTTCTGATTTTTATATTAAAAGTAGAGGCTATGATTACTGACAGACAAGTCTGACCTCTAAATTAGTTCAGCATACCAGAAATGAAGAAATAATGATACCAGTGTTTAAGAATCCAAGGCCCTTCAGAAATATAGTATTACCAAAGAACAGATCACCAAATGTAGCATTATATCATAAAGCTTTCAACTCAGAACCTACATTTTTTGGAAGAGGGTTTAATGTGCATTATCTTTAAAAACTTTAGGCGGCAACCATACATAAATGAGTTGAAGGAAAGTTCCACTTAATGCAGTGGGACTTTATTGAGTATGCTCAGTAGTACTCTTCCTTGAAAAGATCTCCTACGGTGTTTCCCTGAAAATAAGACTGGGTCTTGTATTAATTTTTGCTCCAAAAGATGCATTAGGGCTTATTTTCAGGTGATGCCTTATTTTTTCTTACAAAAGCCATAAGATTCTTGCCCCAAGAGTCCTCCACAATTCCTTTCTTGTACTCGGAATAGCTTTCTTTTTGCACCCCTCTTGCATTTTGCATCCATGCAATAAATACATCTGTTGCAACATACAACCTATTGATACTATTCATGCATTGTGTCTGTACTCTGGTCATTCAGCAATAAGTCTCACATTCATGTTTACACAGGAAGTTACTTCTCGTCTAAAGGCGCCCACTTCGGTATTTACAAACACCTAATTATAATGTACATTATCATTTATTTTAAATATTAATGTCAATAATATTATTTATATTTAATTATATATTATTTATAATTCAATATGTTGATAGTGTGTTGCAACGGATGTACTACCATGTTTTCCTGTCTGTCTGGCTGACAATCTTAACTGGGGCTTAATTTGGGGATAGCACTTATATTATGAGCATCCTGAAAAATCATGCTAGGGCTTATTTTCTGGTTAGGTCTTATTTTCAGGGAAACACAGTAGGCATGTATGTATAACATGTTCAAATTATATATAAATACTAAAAATATATAAACAATTACATTTTAATTAAGATGTTGAAAGAAATCATTTACATTTTTACAATCTGACAAACAACTCCAGTTGATCTAACCAATGAGTGCAGTCTCACAGTACCATTTATTATTACATTTCAATACCCCCTAATAGTCAAAGCATTTTAGATGGTTCACTACAATTAAAAACATGAAATACAATGCAATAAAATGCTGTATAAAATAAAAAAGAGCAGAAGCACAAACATTTAAAATGCAATAACAGGTTTAAGAACAACAAAACTGAAAGTTAAAATGCCTGGGAGAAGAAGGTTTTTATCTAGGAAAATCTTAACCACTGCTTTCTCTGAACCAAGCAGTTGTATACCTGGGTAGGGAAAGAATGTGCCTTTGGTTATGCCACTGGCTCTATTCACCTGTCATACTAAGCCATAGCTTAGAACATGAACAAGTTGCAGTGATATTCTGAACTATGTGTTCTCCCTTCCCATTTCTTCCTTCCATCTAACTAAGGGGAACTGGGATATTTCACCTTCTAACCGGTCCATATTGTCATTCGGATTAATGAACTGGTTTTAACATTAACTACAGTTTCTTTCAAACAAGTCAGTTTCAAAGCACAGTTATCAAAGCTGGCTTGTTAAACTATCCATAGTTGAGAATGATCACAATCCTGGGTATGAACAATACAAATACCCACATGAAGCAAAAAGGGCAAGTTTCTGAACTCATCATTCTAGCGAGGTAGAGAAGTGATAGGGAAGAAGGCCTGAGCCAGAGATCACTGTATTTCTTTCCTACTTGCTTACATTACTTAAAATGATGGCAATGCCATGTGTAGTGTTGCAATCTAGAATCTTCCAGATGTGTTACACTGCAATTCCCATCACTCCCAATCAGCATTTCCTGCAGCCCATCTGGAGGGCAGCAGGCTGGGCTGGTTTAGCACACTGTGTGAATATGGCCAGAGTCAGCCCTATATTTTACCTGTCTCTTCTCCACTAAGGATGTGCTCATTTGAGCACTTCAGATTTGATGCCCACCTCCCCGCACAAACACACCAGTTCTCTCTAACAAGTTATTCCAAAGGTTAAATAACCCCTTGTGTTCTCTCTCATTTCTCTTACTTCATTTCTATGCCCTTTGCCAGTTAGGATCCAACAGCAAATTTTTGGATGCTTTCTGGATGCATAATTTTCTAGGATCGTACTCACATGTTAAATTTGAAGGATCAAAGGGATCAAATGAAAAAGAAAGGATGTTTTCTGCATAACTTTTCTTCCAGAGTTTGGTGCCAGTATCTGCATTCCATAACACAATGTAATTTGGTGGATGAACTGCAAGTAGCAGATCTCGAGAGGCATCCTGATTCCACAGCCATTGCATGTCTGTGAAAAGTAAAGGGGTAGGGCAGCAAAAAAGGGGAAAAAATTTGTAATTAAGAACAGTAATCTTTTCATCTTCTGGGTTTCCAGAACAGAAGTCAGAATAAATTATCTATCACAAACATCCTGCCAATATTTTGTTATTTATAGCAAATAGTTTGCCAAATAGTGCAGAGTCTACGTTTGAAAGGAAATTCTGCTGAAGATCACAGACTTCTTCCAAGTGACATTTTGATCTTAGTCTAGATCTGGTTAAATTAATGTTGACTAATGTCCATGAAGAGCCATAATTCATTCAAGAAATTCCTACTTAAACACATTAAAAATCAAGCAACTTCAGCATAATGGCCAGCAATTTTTTTTAACATCCATTTTGTTTAACTAACAAAAGCATATAATCAAAATTAATAACAAAAATAAGATAGTGACTTAGAGCTTCATGAATGTTCAGTAAAGGGATAAATCATGTTTTTGCTAGTGGGCAACAACTATTTTGCCTACCCAACAGTTGTTTTATCTGCTGCTAAGTCATCTTCATCTAATGGTGACCCTATGAATAAATTGGCTCCAAAATGTCCTGCCCTCAACAGCCCTGTTCATCTCGTGTAGGCTTCCTTCCTTTCCTTTCGTTGTGGCTTCCTTTATGGAACTGATTTGTCTCATAGTTGGCCCTCCCATTATTTTGGTTTTCTTAATGATTGGATTGCAGAACCACTTTTGCACGTCTTTCACTTTCATCAAGAGTTTTTTAATTCATTGTTGCTTTCTGCTACTATTATGGTATCATTTACATATCTTAAATTATTGCCATATCTTCCACCAACTTTCACTCCTTCCTTGACCCTAATCCAGCATTCCTTATGATATTTTCTGTGTAAAGATAGGAAGATAAAATTCAACTTTTTCTGATACCTTTTCCCATAGGAAGCCATTCTGTTTCTCCAAATCTAGTTTTAACAGTGGTTTCTTGTTTGTGACACAGGTTATGCATACAGAGTACTTTTCCTTTTCCAGTGAAGTGGTCCTGCCCCAAGCAGTGACAGTCATTACTGCTTGCAACGGCAGTGCCAATAAGGATTCATAAGGAGTATGGCGCACCATAAGGAGCACCATAGTTGCCCCAGCATTATGTGTGGTAGAACTGGGAATCAGAAATGCTTCCCAATGTCATTGAGAACTTCAGAACAGAGACTGTCCCCCAAAATGTCATTGCTAGCTTTTCTGGCAGTCTAGTATAGGCTAGGCATCTGTCCTCTGAGCATCCATTTTGTATTGTTCAGGCTCTACCAGAAGAATGATAAGGAAGTGTTCTGACCATGGGGATTTGGTCTAGTCAAAGCATCCTACTTTAGGTTCATGAACATTTAGGAAGACACAAAATCACCTCTGTCAAAGAGGAAATGCAGTCTATTGAATATAGTGATGAAATATGGGTGCAAATTGTTAATAAACAAGTAGAAAAAAGCCTTCACTCCCTTTCTTTGGCCTGTTGGTTACCTTAACAGCCCAGGGGTGCCCTATGGGCCTCCAAATGTGCCTGGTCAAGCGACATGTCAATCCTTCACCCCAGAGCAAGAATGAAAAACACTTCTTGCCATCAATGTCATATGGTTTCTCTCTCCCACTCCTGCAAAGCCTATCAGGATGCACCTATGCTCCTTCCACCTTTTCCTGGGAACAAAGCTGTTTTGGGTAGGTGACCACTGCATTCTCACCTTATTTTGCATTATCTACAGAATGCTAGGGGAGGCAATGTCAAGGCAATTATCTCTGGCCCTCTTCTTAACAAGCTAAAGGCTATGAGGACCTGGCAGCATTTCAAGAACCCATTTTGATTTTCTGACACCACAAAAGTTTACTCTACTACCTGTTGAATCTCAGTAAGCTCCCCACCATTCTTCCATTAGAGTCTAAACTATTCACAATGATCAAAGACTTGAATGAGTTAGTTTGTGCAAGACTGAGCAAAAGAATTTTCTCTTTATTGAGTAAATTGTCTGTATGCCCACATTTCAAGAGGACATTTACAGGGCAATTCTTTACATGTGTACACAGATGTATGCCCTACAGAACTCAATGGTACATATTCTAGGCAAATGTACAGAAGATTACAATCATAGTCCTTTGTGTGCAACTGTCTAAAAGCCATTACCTGTGGCCTAGAAACACATGAGTTTTTCTTTACACACCACTGGATCTCTTCCCACCTAATTAAGCATATTACATGCAATCTACAAAACTCCAGGCTGGCCACTAAAAAATAAGATCACAATACAGTTTCTCATTTCCTGAAATCTAAGCTATATTTTGTCTCACTTCACCTTTACCTTTTATCACTCTCACTAACTGCTTGATAAGAAAACTTACTGTCAGATTTTTTAAAAAAGATCCTTAGCTAAAATTAATAAAGGAAATTATATATAAAAATGCTAAAACTAGAATTGTTACTGGAAGTTAGGTACAATGCGTCCATTTTGGGTAGATTGCAGATGACACCATCAAATAAACTACAGCAGAAGAATCAGAACCTGACAGCAATAGTAAAACATGTGTAGAATTTAAACACCTTATTATACAGATACATAAAGCACTGTGTGTTTAAGTTGTGACCGAATCATTTCCACTTCATCATAAGAAGCAATCAAGAAAAAAATCAAATCATTCCCGCAGCATTTCAAGCAATGTAGTTAAAGGAGAAAAATATCTGGGTCATTCTGGGTCATGAAAAGTTTTATGAGACAACTTGGCAAGCAAACTATCAATTATTCATGGAAGACCATGTTGGAATGTTCATCCCATCAAGATGCTGCAAATTTTACTTCAGGAATAAAACACTTCTATAACTGTGATGATAATAAGTAATGTGGGTAGTACTGTAAACAACAGGAGATGCACAGCTTGCTACAGGGGAAAATGTACAAGGGAGCTGAGACGTATTAGAGAGAGTTAACATGGAAATTTGACATTTAAGAGAAAAATAGTGTAAACAGGCTTTTACGTTTGCTCAAGCATCTATCATATTGATGGGGCATCCAATAATGCAATATAATACATGATATAATAATATAATACAAATATATTTTCTTAAGATCTTAAAAGTAGACCAACTGCTGCCAATTAGCAGAGTGTGAAACTTAAAAGCTAACATTTTCACTTCTTTTAATGTTAACTGCAGATCAAATAATTCTTTAACTGTACTCCTCCTCCAAGGAATACTGAGATAGAAGCACCTTCTTCATAAACAAGTTCCAATTACATCAATTCAAAAAGCCAAGTAATATTATTAAGAATAAAATGTTGGTCTGGAATATACTGATTTCTGTAGTGTGTACACACAAACACACACAGTACAGCTCTGGGTGTGGGTGGCGGGGGAGAGGAGTTAAGTGACAAGTGACCCACCACTTCCAAAGCCATTCCAGCTTTCTGTGTCAAGATGGCCAATAAAGGTGTCTGTATGTGAGGCATTTTAAAGCCTTTTACTGTCCTGATGGATCTTTGTTTTATTTCAATTTCTCTATCGTTGGTTCCAATGGGAAGGAAAATACCTACACCGGCTCCAAGCTAGTACATATACAAGACCTATTCTAGGGCCATTCTGTGGAAGCAAGGGTGATTTGGATATACAGATCTGAAGACATACCTGTGCTGCCCAAGAACCTAGCTATTACTATTGGCAGAATTGTCACTAGTAGCTGTCCTACATAGCTAATAAACATAAACATAAGCACAAACACCCACACATTTATATGTAAAAATGATTCAAGTCAAAAGTCTCTCTTGAAGTACCCACTGTGAAACAGTTGTAAACTACGCTCAAAAGAAAAAGGTTTCAGAAATGCACAATGTCATAACATTATTTAAAATGTGTTGACTAATTAATTACATATAATAGTATATATCTGCAATGTAGCTCACCACAATATGAAAAGATGCAACATTGTTATAATCATATGCTTGTAACTATGGACAGGAATGCAACATTCTCCCTCTACAAAGTTTCATTTTTATATATCACTCTACAATGTTTATCAGTATTCCCCAGTGTTCGTTTCACAGGCGTGGTTAAGAGATGTCATCAGGAGAAAGAAGTTATTGGCTGTTTTGGGGAAGGTGGGCGCTTGTAACCTACAACATTTAACACTGGGAAAAGAAACAACCTTAATCACTATATCTGCAGGTACTACCACTGAGGAAAAGACAATAAAGTTGAGTATTCAATCTTGAGTGTGCCTGTGGTTGGTTGACTGATATGAGGAACCACCAGGAACCAGTCTACCAATTGAAATGTAGCTAATCACTATTGCACAGCAACAGCCAGACATCTCCTGAAGTTCAGTGTTCAACATGCTTAGGGTTGTCTTGAAGAATGAGCTATCACTTTCTGTATGTATCAGGCCTAGAAAAGTCAGTGTAAATACACCTCTGCAAGTATTGACTAATATAAATAAACAGGCGCCTCAAACCATTGAATTAAGCTGTTTTATAAATATTTACTCAGTAGTTGGTCCCAATGAGTTCAGTAGGGCCCATTCTCAGTTAAACATATAAAGAATTTCAAGCTTAATGATTGTGTAATCAATTAAAAAGATAATTAAAATACCTATTATCTTTCATATAAAGATTCTAGAACTTTTCATGTTGTAAAATGAAGCCCCATTAATCTCAACAAGCCTATAAATATCTAATCAGAAGTAAGCTCCACTGATTTCAGTGGGACCTGCTCTCAGTTAAGTGTATTACAACCTTAATGATTTTTGTAATCACACAGAAAGATAATTAAAATAATTTCTAACCATTATCTTTCATAAAAATTTCCCAGAACATTTCATGATGTAATAAAGCCCCATTAATCTCAGCAAGCCTATAAATATCTACTCAGAAATAGATCCCATTTTATTCAGTGGGGCATACTTCCAGGTAAGCAGATACAGAATTACAAATTTATCTTTTACAGAAAGACTATAGATCATTTCACAATTTAAAATAATATCCTTTCATTCTCAAAAAACCTGAAGTACAAATGTTTAAATTATTTTTAAGATGTGTTAACCCTTTTTAAACCCTATGCAACAGAGCAAGTAAATGTGCAATTCTGGGCATGCTTAGACAGAAGAAAGTGTTACAACTTCCAGCATTCTTCAGAGATGGTTCTATCTAAATATGCATAGGAATGTTCCCTAAAATAATAACATCTCAGCAACTGTACTGAGTGCATCTTCTGTGCAAGGAAAAGTACACATAGGAATTTCTTGCCTGTAAACAGGAGTGGAAAGATTGACTACTTAACATTATTTCTTCTTCTAGATAGTAAGTGCATTTATTATAAATGTATTATAAAGGTGGAATATAAAAGTAAACTAATAACACTAACAGCAGCTGCAGTAATGGCAATGTTTTGTGGTATGCAAATAAAGCAGTTTCCTTACCCTGAATGGGCTTTGTGTGCTCTTGGATTTCACAGTGAGCAACTCCTGTAGTTACATCCCAAACAATTATCTTTCCACTGGCATCAGCAGAAGCCAAGCGCAAAGAATATGGTGATCCAACATTGTGGTGGTAGTTTTCCTTAGCCCACTTAACCTAAAAATAAGAAGGTAAGTAAAGCTGAAGGTCATTTCTAACAAATACAATTATAAAACATTTCTGGATTATTTTTCATAGATAATACAGAATAATCAAGAAATTATAGTAGGAAAAAATCTTGTGCTATCTCTAGAGGAATAAGATGAGGCATGAACTGGGAAAACATAAAGATCTAACAAATACATTTACACCAGGGTCTTTTTTATATGGCAATTAGAAATTAAATAACCTATGATGCTAACATAGGGTCACTGAGAAACAGGAGTAGGTTATCGTCATATTGAGGGGAAAACCAAGATTTACAGAAAGACTAAATTTAATAATTCATCAGGGCAACCCTTACTTCCTGTGTGGATTGAGTACTTTCCGTATCCACAGAAAGTTAAGTGTTCATTGGAAAAGAAAAACAGAAAACTAGAGGGTGGGAATTGAATGCCCTGTTTGGACATAATGGCTACCTGGAACCCTGAACTGGACCACTCCCCTAAGGTGGGTAAAGATATATTAAATATGCTTTGTTGCAAGTTATTTGTTAAATGTAAAACCCAACTATTATCTAAACATTATAGGTTGCAATGGGTAAGGGGATGTTGCTGACAGGAAGAATTGCTGCTTGCTTATTTTAGTAATTTGCATTGAAAGTTGATAATGAACATTTTATGAAGATTATTTTTTAAATTACCTTGACAACATTAGCTTTGTGCCTTTCCAAAACCTGGAGGGTCTGAGCAGTCTTAGAATCAATCACTAGAACAAGAGAATGGCATCCATATGCAATCAACCCTTGCCAGCCCCTGGAAAAGTATAATCATAGTCAGATGAAATAATAATAATAATTTCAGTGAATTTTCAGAGACATGCTATAGCTGAATCACACAAATCAGAAAAAATAAATCAGAAAAACTGTAAAATGCATGATTAAACTTATAATTATAAAACAAATTATTGGAGCACACCAATGTTTCAAGCCAGCACCTCTTACTGCCTGCAACTACCACCCCAGGAATGACCTCACTACAGACTGGAAGAGTCTTTTGGCTGCTACTCTTATGCATACCAGCAGGAATTCCCTAATTATTCTATCCTAATTATTCTACTGAATAATTATAGTAAGATTTTTCTTGGTTCTCCAGCAGCACAGTCTTGCATCTTTTTTCATCATGGTCATTGACCTGCATTCCTTCATTATCTTTTTACTGGATGTTCCTTTATGTTCAATGTCTCATTGCACTGACATTTAGGGCATGTTACTCATGTTCTCTTTAACTAAATATCATTCAGAAGAGACTAAACTCAACTACTTCATAATCCTACAAACCAGCAATATCGTGATCCTTTCTCTCATTTTTGATATACTTTATTAAATTTATTGCAGGTTTCTGAATGCAAAGAGTGCAGCTGGGCATATTCAAAACTATTTAATGAATATTTGAAATAATTTGCAATCTTACATATAAATAATATATAAACTTCCATAATATCATGCTTGAAATTTTAAATTATTTCAGTAATTTTTACAACAAACCTATAAAGTAAGTTTACATTATAATGCCCACTTTCCATTGTGGTCACGAATATGCTATAAAGAAGTAAAGAAGCTGTGGATAAAGAAATAAGGGAACTGACCTCATCCCATGCTCTTACCCACCGTACTGTACTAAACATGTTGCTATATTACCAACAAGTGATAGGCAAAGCTGAAATTAAATCATGGAATCATGCCTCCAGGTTGGAAGAATGACCCCAAAGAAAAAGGAAAGGGGCAGAGAGAAGACCAGACAAACTATCCTAAGGTCCCTTCTCCTTCCCTCCCACTCTGATGCACCATTGCTAGACAGGCAAATAGACTGCCTCTATGCTCCATGCTCTCTATGCTCCCAACAATCAGAAGCCTCTGACTTTGAGGGCAGAATAAATAGCATAGCAACCTTTGGGTCGCTCATATATTATACATATACTCTAAAACAAAAGTTCCCAAACTGTGTTCCATGGAACCCTAGGGTTCTGCAAAAGCCTCGTAGGGGTTCCACAAAAAGTCTCAAAAATCAAATTTAAAAATGGATTTTAAAATGAAACCACATGAGGCCAACCATTCGATTGTCAGCTGGCATCCAAGCAGCAAACAAGAAAATGCATCACATCAATTGGTTCCTAGAACTCTATTGCATAGTGTTGGGAATAACTGAAAGAATTCATTTGGGATGTTACCATATAATTGCAATATTCATTTGTTATATTTAAATAATTTTCTCTTTATTTCCAAACCTACTACGTTGTGCAAAGCACTCAGGCAATAGGAGCAGATGAAGGACGGAAGAACACTGTGGGTTTACAATGTTCAGTAAAAATCAGGGATCGTGTTAATGTTCCATGGGGAAAAAATATCTTCAGAAAGGTTCCATGACCAAAAAAGTTTGGGAACTGCTGCCCTAAAAGTATAACCCCAAAGAGGGTTTCAAACCAGTGCACATTACATGCATCCTTATCTTGGGACCTCCCTCTCTGAACTACCAAGCATCCATTGTTCAAGCTAACCTAAGTCCTCTTCTTATATACCTATCTGCCCCTCAAGAGGCCCTTCTATGACAGCCATCCCTCAGGGTAATAAGAGGGGTGGCAAATAAGTGAAGGGACTTTTCTACTGCTGCCCCCCCCCCATCTTTAGAACTCCCTCCCTAGGGAAATTTGTCTGGCACAGTTTTTGTTTTCTTTTCGGCAGCAGGTGAAGACATACCTTTTAAAGACATTCTTTAATATCTAAGCCCTTTTATGAGTGCTGATGGACCTTTATTGGTTTTATTATATTGTACTATTTTTATGTTTTATGATTTTATTCTTTTTAATTGTTTTATGCTATTTTATTGTGTTAGCCACCAGGGAGGCCATTCTGGAAGTTATAGGTGGCATATAAATATGTGAATAAATAATAAATCAAATGAAATCCCTATCTTTAAAATTGCGCTCATGTACTGTCACGATACTCACCTGCTCTGCAGCCTGAGCAGACTTCCAAATCCATCATATAACCATTGTATTAAGGCTGCAATAGCATACCTCAGTTTCCCCCAAATCTGGTGCCTTCCAGTTTTAGACTAAAAGACCCATCTTTCCTGACTGCGGCCATGCTGGCTGGGGTCCCTGGAAACTGAAGACCACAATGCACTAGGTTGGGAAAAGTTGCTTATGGACACTTACTGGGAAGTCAACCTTATGAGACTATGAAAGACTTCAGAGTTCCAGGTCAAAATGCAGACGACCGAACTGTAACCGTCACAAAGTTTCATAATCTCGCCACGGCTTCCTTCAAAGTCCACCTACGCGATTCTATAACTACATTGCCGCCGCCCCCCGCCCCGGCTCCCGGCGTGGACGGTCTCCCTTCCTCCCCCACTTTTGCCCACCCGGTGCCCCTTTCCCGCTCACCAGTCTGCGGCTCCTCGGTTCTGAGGGCTGAGTGCCCCGGTCAGGGTCCGAGCAGACAGCTTGATGTTGACCATGTAAGGCTGCATGGCTAAGAAGTACAGGGGGCGGGGCGGGCAGTCAGAAGCAGCCAGGGAGAAAACAATCACAACTCAGAGAAGGAAACTGTCTCCAAAGGCGGAAACTACCATGTTCGCCTCCAACTGGTCCGGCTGACTCTGTCGGCTGCAGAACGTTGGTTCCGGCCCTCAAAGAATGTTTCCGCATAGAATGCATCTAGAGAGAGCTCTTTCCGCATGCGCAGTGGCGGAAATTGCAGCCCGGGGGTTCCGTTTGCGCTTGCTTCGCGAGTGCTGTAGGTTCGTTTGAGCACGTGCAGTGGCGGGCGCTGAAGTTTCCGAATGTAGCTTGCTTGAATAATGTTTCCTAACGGTAGCGACGGGCTTCCTTATATTTTATTATAGATACGATGGCGATTATTTTAATATTGTTTTACCACCTTGTGAGCAAAAGGGTCTATTGAGGAGGCGACCGGGGTCGCTCAGAACAGCCTTCCCCAACCTGATGACTCCGAAAGTGTTAGCATCATGGACAGTGGGAGATGTAGTTCAACACATCACGCGGGTGCCTGGTTGGGAAAGACTGGCTCAGAGGAATATGCGTGGCAAAATGCAAATTTGACGGTGGAGGAAGAATGCATGATAATCGGAATTTGGGAAAATTAAAAAATCAGGAATCGTATGGAAATGTTGAGCTTAACAGTGGGACTATCCACCACTGTCCTCATATACTCTTATATGCCCAATTCCTGTTGGGGACAGGGGTTGAGAATTCAGTAGAATCCGTAAGTCCTACATTTTGGCTCCCCCAATTTTATCGATGGTGCTCCACTGTAGATCAGCTAAATGAGTTGCTACAAAATATAATGAGATACCACAAGTGATGCCTTGCTAAAATCTGCTAAGTTGGCTGGCCCAAAATAAAATAGGATACATCACCCTGGGGCACCACTAGCACCGGGTTAAACAGATTTTTGTTGTTGGAGCCTTACCATTAGTCCAGACATTACAGAAACATACACACTTTTTGTACATAATAGGAAACGGAGGAATAGAGTGTGTAGTATCAATGGGATGCTTCTGAGAAAGAATTTAAAATTAAGAAATTGAAGGCAACTTATTAAATATTTATATACCTTTTTGCCTAGGAAGTTCAAAGCTGTTTACACTAATAACCCACTAATAAAGCCTAGCAAGTTAGCAAGACCTAAGGCAGCATAAAAACATCAACATCAGAAATCACGTCTTTAGAAAAGTTCAATGTTTAGTTTAAACAGCTTGGGAATTTTAAAGTAATAATAACGCTTAGCATGTGTGCAATGCAACCAAAATGTTCAAAACATTCAACATACATTATCTTAGTAATTCTTAACAAAAGCTGAGCAAAAGGGGCTGATAATTTATCACTATCCCTATCTAATGGGATAGTAAGAAGAACTGAAAGTGTGACTGATAGCCGTTTGCCTAAGGCTAGCTAGCCATGGGTAGGGCAAAACTCTTAGGTTGCAGTTCAATAAATTTACCTTAGAACATTTCCTGTTTATCTCAGTGTGGCTTAATTCAGAGAAGTCATATTAGGATAATGCTTTCAGATTGCAATCCCATACTAACTTACCTGGAAGGAAATAGTAATTTCCTTCAGTGAGCTTACTGCTGAATAGACATATATAGGATTGCCCTACTAGCTACTATACTACACCAACAGTAACTCGGTTTTAGTTTCAAAAGAGGTAGGCACAAATGACATAAATGTCTTCCATAAACACAGAAATTTTTTTTTATGATGCAGTAACCATTTCAGCTCTCACACAATCTCCTCTCGGTAATTCCATCCAGTAAATTCTGTCAAGGTTTGCTTGAGCAATCCAGATGAAACTGCATTATGGAGGGGAGGAGATATCAGTTTCTTATAACTGAGCCAAAGAAAACATGCATCAAATTCTTTCTTTTTATGGCTAGGAAACTCTATTGATGGTGTTTATCATATAAACGCACTAATCCTATCAGTGAAAGGCAATGATAATGATAAAAGATAGAAAACAAGATCACATAGACACACTTTACTCATATATAACAAAGAGGGTACAATAAACATTCACTTTTATACAGACATGGAGACAGGTTGAAGAACTCCTCCTGTAAGGTTCACTAGCCTAGTTTAAGATGGCACTGGAGCCTCATCTGCTCAAAATGAAAACAAAGTTTTCCTGTTTCCTTAGCAGGTAATAAGGTGGTATTTTGCCAAGGTCTTTGTTGAGCAGATGTGCATTTTACTGTTGATAAAGTAGAGCTACTACTATAAATATTAATTATAAATATTAACATTGCCATTTTGCAAATTTCATTGCAAAACAAGTGGAAAGGATTGCATACTGTCAGAGGGATAAAAGTCAGAAGGGCAAAACATTAATTCTGCACAGAGTTCTTACGACTTTTCTAAATGAAAACAGATCTGAACGCATACTCAAAGACCTTTTTCAAAAACATAAAAGCCAGAGGACAATTTGCAGTGTGATAGGATCATTCATTACTGAAGAGGGTAGAATACAAAATACTGCTCTTTTTACCAAAAATGTTTTATGCATTTAACTTGCCTGTCTTGCTAGTAGTTTTCTGGGAAAAGTATAAATAGATCATATTTATTTTGCAGTGCTACACAAATAAATGTCAGTTCTTATTTTACACACACTCTTTTTCTATGGCATTTAGTAGAACGCATTATAGACATCTGGTATTGTTATTCTCATGTAATGCAGTTTTCCTGTGCAGTGTTAAAGTAGACAGTCCTACACTTCTGAACATGTATCAGAAGTTATATAACATTAAAGTATGCTAGTTTACCTTGAGTTGTTTGACTAATGCTTTCATAAAATGAAAAGTAGCATTTTTTCTTATGTAACTTGTTCACATATAATGAGATCATATCTATCATTATCTTGAAACTCCATGATCTCTATAACTATTTTGTATGCTCATTTGAAGTAAGATTCCATTCTTTTCATTTTAGCTGTGGTGGGGGAACCAAGTTTGCATAGAAGAGATGATTCAAAGGAGAGTGTTTTCATACACAGCTCTTTGCCCCTTATATATGTAATGGCCACATAAGAGCCAAGGGCCAGGTTCATGATCTAAGGATTATTCTCTCCTTTTTATATCTAAGTCTGGCTCAGGAACTGGAAAACCAGTTTGGATATCTACAGATGTTTCTTCCCCTGCCCCCACCCTAATACACATGCCTGGTATATAGCAAAACAACAAACGAATAACATAAGCGATGACAAGAAAATAGGGACAGCCAAAAACACAAAGATATCCAATTTCCAAAACTTCCCTTTTCCTTCTAAAGTCTGAATACGCCAATAGTACATTATGTAATATTGTACTATAGTACATTATGTACTATGTACATTATGTATCTAAAGTCTGAATATGCCAATAGTACATAAAAGATTAAAATTCAAAATGTAAGAACATCTTATGAAAATAAAGATTAAAAGACTAGCTAAAAACATACAGTAAAGAACAATTCTGTAAAAGAAAAACACCTAGGATGCATAATACTCACAAGGCACTGGATAACCTACTATATCTTTAAAAGTCTCAACACAAAGGAACATCTTCACATGGCACTGAAAGATTGTAAAGTTGGTGCAAGGTGAGCTGCAATGGGAAGGTCATTTGATACACTGGAGGTCACCACAGAAAAAGCCCTCCCTCTTGTAGCAGTTCTCTCGGTTTCCTTTGGAGTTGGCACTCAGAAGGCCCCAAATGTTGAGTGTTGTCTCTAAGTAGACTGCAGTTGGGAACAACACTCTGTCAAGTTCTGTGATCCCAAGTTATATAAGGCCTAAATGTTAAACCAGCACCTTGAATTGGGACTGGAAGAATACAGGCAGCCAATGCAAGTGAGCAAGAACTGGTCTTATACATTTGGACAAACAAGTCCCAGTCATCTGTACTTCATTCTGTATGAGGTACAGATTAATTCTGCAGCCACCTGAACCTCAAGTGACAAAGATGGATCAAGGAGAGCTTCCAAGCTATGTACCTGTTCCTTTAGGCAGAATGCAACCCCATCTAGAACAAGCTGAATACCCTCCATCTGATCAGAAGAATCACCCACTAACAGCATCTCAGCCTTATTTGGATTGAGCATCACAGCCAGGCTCCAGGTAAACACATCCATAGCTTTGCCTGCTGATAACATGTGTCATCAGCATGCTGATGACATGGCATAGGAGGGCTTTCTTTCTAGGGAGATGAAGAACATGCTGGCTGTTATTGAAGGCCATTATAGAAGGATACCTATGTTAGAAAGGGTTTGCCCCTGTGGTTCAGCAGAAGTGGAAACAATAGTGCATGTCTTGTTTAATTGCTTGCGCATGTGGAAAGCTTATTCTCTTCCTGATCGGAAAATTTGCCAGCCACTTAGATACAGAGGTGGCCAAGATTCTTATGGGAACACCCACAGATCAGTGCTTGAGACATGAGATTTTTGGCAGCTGCCTGTAAAATCCAACAGGGTATTGTTCATAATGAGTATAAATTTGAATGCCTGCCTATCTTTTCCCTTCCCTTCCTTCCCTTTTTTTTACATCTATCATCACCTGTTCAGAATTCGGAGTTTAGATCTTAATTCTGACTTTTACTAATGTATAGCAACTGGGATTTTGATATTGTTCTCTTTATTATACTTTTTATTGACTGTATTAGTAAATTGATTGATTGATTGCATACTGATGACTATGAAGTCCAAAACTTCTGATGAACCCAGTTAGCAGTTACAGACACCTGAAGAACCCCATGCTGGAGAATCCACTGGATTGAACAATATTTCCTAAGGACCAGCTTCTAGAAATAGCTCTCCAAGAAGGAGCAGAGCTGCTACAGCACAGTACCCCACCACTCTTAAATCAAAACATTGCCCCAGAAGGACACCATGGTCTGTATCAAAAACTGCTGAATATTCCAGGAGTATCCACAGGCTCACACTTCCTCTGTCTCCCTCTCTGCATAGGTCGCCTTACCTAATGATCAAGACTGTTTCCATGCCAAAACCTGGCCTGAACGCCAGTTGAAATGAATCCAGGTAATCAGTCTTATCCAAGAGTGCCTGCCATGACAACCACCCACTCAAGAACCTTGCCAAGGACAAGAACATCTCCTGTTGGCCTAAGGTTATTAAGGTCTTTCAGGTCAAGGAGAATTTTTTCAGAAGTGTTCTCACCTCCATCTCTTTCAAGCAGCATGGGACGATTCCCTCTTGTAAGGAGGCATTAATCACCTCCCTGGGCCAGCCAGTGAAGAATATTTTTTTTTTCCTGATGACCAACCAGGGTCAGTTATTTATGGTTCTGTCAGGAAGACATAAGAGAATCAAAACATTTAAAATAAACCTCTGTCAAGAAGGTCATAATGTGTAAAAATAAGGCTGGAGGCAGATGTTTTAACACCAGAAGTTTAGGTCAAGATAACCACCTACAAAAGTAGCTGAATGTTTTTTGCTGTGACTTTTTTGTTACTAATCAGTGCAAAAAGCTAAAGGTATAAATGGGCTGTGCATATTGACTGTGGCAACTGGTCCAACTGGAAACAGGCTCACCCTCTATTGTTTTTAAATATAAAGTTACTTGCTGATGTTTCCTGTTCCTCTCATGGTCAGACAATGAGCAAGAGAGAGTTCTTTTTTGTCCTCAACAAATTTGGTGACTAGTGGGACTTGTCTGAATCTCCAGCTATGGATTTTACTCTGAAACAATATAGCACATATCCTTCGTTTAAGGAAGCCTTACCCAACCAGGACCATGTGCTGGCGCTAAAGTGTTGCCCATGGGGCCAGCTCTTGCCCAGGAAGAAAAAAAAAAACCCTAAATCCAGGAACTTTGCCCTTTTGAGTGGGTTGGTAAGATGTCTCAATGTTTGTCTGCTCTTTGTATCCACATCTGCTATGCATTTTCTGTGAATGCACCACATTATGACTTTTCAGTCAGCCAAGCAATTTCCAGGAGGCTTTGTGTGGGGCCATCAGCTCAAAACTGCAAAAGTGCAAAACTGAATTGTGAAAGCAGGAGAAAGTGCCACAAGCACCCTGAAACTGGTTCCCAGATTCAAGATGCACCTCTCACTGTCAGATTGCATGGTGGGGGCTGGGATCGACTGAGTGTACACAAAATGCCTGTTACACAGGTTGTTTAGGCACTAGAAGAAAATTGCCCTCAATAACAACCTTACTCTTGTGACTGTGCTTTCTACTGAAATGGCAACAGGAGAAATGGGACAAGTTCAAGGTAGACAGTGGATTCAAGTCCTGCCTACCCTGTTCTGGCTAGATGCCGATGCTTGGGTTCCAGTCTCAAGGAAGTGTTTGCATTAGAATTCCAAAGACATCTCTGGGTTAGAGTCCCAAGGGCACAAAGTTATTCCCCAGGGAAAGAGAAATAGAGGCAGGTTTCCTTTGGCCTAAGAAGAAAATAATTTCAATAGAACCATGGCATGCACTAAGTGATTCTTCCTCCTCCTGGCTTTAAACGCTATCTTTTTTCTTGTTGAAATGTATTAACATAGCAGTGTTGCAGTTGTCTCCCTTGGGCTGCTGCTTCAAGGTTAAAGAGAGAAGAGAAGGAAAAAATGGTTTCTTTGTTATTCAAATTGTTCTTGTAGCTTGTTGTATGCTTTGGTGTGTTGTTTAAAATAATGAGTTAACCGGTGTTTAAAAGGTGATTTCAATCTGTGTGGAGATGCTGATTAACATTAGAAGAGAAAAGTTGTGGATTCCTCAGGCAAAAGAACTACACAGCCGCACCACCTGTCTCACTAGGCTCATTGACTGATCCCCGAATCAGGCTGAAAGCAAGTGTGTGTGAGATTCCAGGCCCTGAGATGGGAATATGTAGTTCCTGGTGTATTTGTGTAGCTGCATGATGTCACTGTCTGAAGTCAAGCAAGACTGAGGCAAGAATGACTGAGTAAAGCCTTGAGCTATAAGGTCCTTGTTATGCTTCATGCAAAACAGCAATGATCAGAGTGTGCTTGAAATCTCTCCTTTCCCCATATCCCAGCTGCAGTGGTGAACATGAACCGAACTGGGATGTATGGAAATGGGTGTCCTTAACGGGTTTGCAACACACATCCTACCCAAAGCTGGACTACTGCAGAGTATAAATTTTTCCTGATGACCAATCAACAAGGGTCAGTTATTTAGGGTACTATCTGAGAGACATAAGAGTTGAAAATGTACAATAAACCTCTGTCAAGAAGGTCAGAATGTGTAAAGATAAGCCTGGAGGCAGATGTTTTGTCACCAGAAGTGCAGGTCAAGATAACCATCTACAAAAGTTAACTGAATGTTTCTGCTGATATGTTTTCTGTTACTAATCAGGTCAAAAAGCTAAAGGTATAAATGTGCTGTGCATGTTGACTGTGGCAGCTGGTCCTACTGGAGATGGACTCACTGTCCATTGTCAGTATGTAGTGACAATAGATGTTGAGCCCATAAAGGGTCTTTTTGATATAAAATTACTTCCTGGTGTTGCTTGCCTATCTCACAGACAATGAACAAGAGAGACTTCTATTTTGTCCTCAGCAAAGTTATTGCATTTGGTTTTCAGAGCAGCAAATGTCTGCCTTTCACCTCATTTCATGTCTGTTTTTATCCAGATAATACAGTTCTATGTTCAATTATTTGCCAAGCAAATTCAAAATGGCATTCTCTTATCAGTATAAATATTACGGTGGTTGTTCTAGCTGATACAAGTTTTACATATTTGTTTCCACTGTCATCCACTGCAAGCTTAATATGATTGTTTGAAGGTACTGGCAGGAGGATTTTGTGGGAGAAGGCACCAGCCTCCGGTATCAGAGGCTCTGTGCCTCTGAATGCCAGTTGCTAGGAAACATGGCACTCACATGACACATTGGCACTCATATCTTACCGATGGGTTTCCTGTAGGTATCTGGTTGGCTACAGAATGCTGGTCTTGGTAGACCTTTGGTCCAATTCAACATGGGTCTTCTTATGTTTCAACTGAAGTTATTCCCAAGAAAAAGTGCATGGGATTGTAGCTTTAGATGTAGGATCTTTTTCTGGGACCTTGTGAAATAGTAAAATCTCACCTAGAACCTTGGCTGTGGAAAGAATATTCCCTCCCATCCTACCATGCAGAACAAGGAGTGCTGTTGTGCTGTGTCTTTCAGCCAATGTGCTGTATTCCATTTCAGACAAGATCATAGGGGTCACATTGCACTCATGGGTGAGGCAAAAGCAGAAGGGATGGGGCAAAAATGCAAAGATTTTTTTCTTGTAGCTCTTGCTGCCCTTTGGAAACCTTTGGAAAGACATGTCCACTATTCAGAGAGAAACCTATATGAATGTTGGGAAACCAGCAGATAATCAGTTGGAAAAGTGGTGACCCCAGCATGGACCAGTTCAGCAGTATCATTTGACAAAGTTATGTAGAGATGCAGGGACTCAGTGATGGTCCTTCTCCACCAATTTGCCCCACTAATGGGATATTTTCCAACTCAACTCTTCTACCATGGAGTCCCTGTGTATCTGCCATGGAGCCCATGTGCATTTCAGACGATTCTGGGATCTATTTTCGATGCATGCTTAGTTCACACAGGACATTGGCCAGGCCTTTTCGAATTCACTATCTGAGGAGTTTTGGGATAGATCAATGCACTGTCCAGTAGATTAGGGCATGGTTGACTGACCGAAAGCAGAGGGTAACCATTAGTGGGGAATCATCAGAATGGTGGGTAGTGGCAAGCGGGGTCCCGCAGGGCTCTGTCCTGGGGCCGATCCTGTTTAATCTTTTCAGCAACGACGTGGAAGAAGGGGTGAACAGTCTGCTAATCAAATTCACAGATGATACTAAAACTGGGGCAGTGGCCACTACTGAGGAGCAGGTAGTCTAGATCCAAAAGGATCTGGACGGACTATGGAAGTGTGCAGGAGACAACAGGATGGCGTTCAATGTGGATAAGTGCAAGGTCTTGCACTTGGGGCATAGGAATAGGTGTCTAAGTACAGGTTAGGGGACAAGTGGCTGGAGAGCAGCACTTGTGAAAGGGACCTCGCGGTGCTGGTTGACTGCAGGCTAAACATGATTCAGCAGTGTGATGCAGTGGTCAAGAGGGCGAACACCACCCTTGGTTGCATAGCCAGAAGCATGGCTTCTAGATCAATAGCAGTATTACTACCACTCTATATGACTCTGGTGCGCCTGCAACTGGAGTATTGTGTTCCGTTTTGGTCCCCTCATTACAAGAAGGATGTAGCCAAGCAGGTTAGAGTCAGTGCAGCATAGGGCTACAAGGATGGTGGCCAGACTGCAGGGAAAGCCGTATGTGCTGAGACTGAGAGAAATGGGTCTTTTCAGCTGGAGAAGAGGAGACTCTGAGGGGATCTGTTGGCAACATATAGGTATGTGAGGGTGTGTCACATGGAAGTGGATAGAGACCTGTTCTCCCCTGCAGAGGAGGGCAGGATGCGCTCCAATGGAGCAAAGCTCAGGGAACCAAGGTTCAATTTGGATGCCAGGAAGTCCTTCCTGACAATTAGGATCCCGAGGGTATGGAATGGGCTTCCATGGGAGATGGTTGAGGCCTCATCAGTGAGGGTATTCCAGGGTAGGCTAGACATGCACATGGTAGGCATGTCGTGAGTGGAGCCGGCTAGAGCCAGGGATCAGGCTAGATGGCCTGGGAGGCCCTTTCTGACTCCCTCTTTTCTATGTTTCTGTATCTGCTGCCTTTGGAGCTGCTGGGGAGGACAGGTGGGGGGCAGAAGTAAGATGCAGTTATCTAACCAAACTTTGATGAAAACTATAATTTTCTGCTTGATCTCTGGCAACTTTTTCCACAGAAGATTGTAATTTAGCCTAATAAGCCCCATGTGATTGAAAAGCAGATCTTTTTGTGCCTTCCCTGAGGTTTATCCTCTCTAAGTGGGCAGCGACTGGATTGGCATGTGTCTGAAGAGAATCAGAGGAAGCCTGGGCAGCAGCACAGTGCCGGAAGAGCAGGGCAGGAAATGTGTCCCTGCTGTTCTATTGCCGTTGGCTCTGCTTGGCTCATGTTTTCTATCATCACCAGAGGATGGGCTTTTATTTATTTTTTATGGTTCTGCATAGCGCCCTGTGTCGATGAGCCATTTGCAAAGAGCGACTGCTCTTTTATCTTTGGTCTGGCTTGAATAGACATGGCTTCATGGGATTTTGAGCTGGCCAGATTTGTTCTGCATTTTAATAATTGGGAGATTTAATCCTTCAGTTGGGGAGATACTAACACATTTTTAAAATGATGCTTTGGGAAATAATAGGATAATTCTGTTTCCCAGACATGCAGGAGATACCATCAGCTGGATTTTTCAAGTTTTCCCTGTTATTATTGACTAGGGACACACCCCTTTGTGTTATGTTCTAGCATAACATAGTCCTGTAAAATACTGTATTGTAAAACACCAGATGTTTAGTGTTGTATACATTTAACATAGTGTATTTGTCTATTTTGCACAGTTTATTCAGAATCTGCCTGCCACAGTATGACAGCTATGAGAAATATTCTTTGTATTATTTGTTTCTTTCATCTGTTTTTAGTTGGTTTGGGCTGTTTTAAACTTTTATTTTTTATGATACTGTATTGTACTGATATTTTAATCATTTGTTTTATGGATTACATAAATGACCAAGAGAGCTTCAGCTGTTGGGGGTATGGGAATGGGTTGTTGTTGTTGTTGTTGTTGTTATTATTGATGATGATGATGATGATGCTGAGGAGGAGAAGGAGAAGGAGGAGGAGGAACCCTGCTGTCTAGTCATTAGAATCCTATTGAATTCCATTGACATCCACTGAATCCTATTACACTCTAGCTTCAGATAGTTCACCAAATCAGACCAGCCTGTCAAACCAAACTTATCACACATCTTAGCAGCTACACATGGAATTCTACGTATTAAATATTCTCTTTTTAATGCCTGTCTAGTGCTGCAAAAACAAGGGGATTGTCTAGGACATGGCCAGCTACATGGGTTGCTTTCTGGGCTTTGTTCAGTCTGAGTGCCCAGCATACATCAAAGTTTATTTTTATTCAAATCTAGAACCAAAATCCTTTCTTTTTCAGTGAGTGCATAAGAGACACAGCCCTGGGTATGTTAAACCTCAGCAAGTGATAAGGTGAATATAGACTTATTAGTACAAGCAGCTAGAGACTTAAGATACAGAATAATCAAAGTGCATTGAGAAGAATAGCTGACAAGGGATATTTCAGAAGACTTTCTTTTAACACCCACTTGAAGCAATGTAGGATGCCATGAAATTGGCATTTTTGTTAATCTTTTTGACACCATTTGGTCTCAGTGGTATAGTTGCTTGAAGAAAAAGAAATTACCAAAAGACTGGCTGCATAGATGAATCATGTACATCAAAGTATATATTCTATATTCTGAAAGACTAGACCTGTTAATCTATAGATATAAAGTCACATGTGAACCATCTACTGGGAAGGTCTCCTGCACAAGTCCTGTTCACAGTGCTTCAATTGGAAAATGATGAAGCTTTCTGTAGAGGATGTCCTGGCTATGCAAGGCCATCTGAGGCACAAATGGATGTGCACTTCTATTCATGCTTAAAGGTAAAGGTTTCCCCTTGACATTAAGTCCAGTCATGCCTGGCTCTAGGGGGCGGTGCTCATCTCCGTTTCCTAGCTGAGGGAGCCAGCGTTTGTCCACGGACAGTCTCCGTGGTCATGTGGCCAGCATGACTAAACACCGAAGTGCACGGAACGCTGTTACCTTCCCACCGAAGTGGTACCTTTTTATCTACTTGCATTTGCATGTTTCGAACTACGAAGTTGGCAGGAGCTGGGACACAGTACAGGAGCTCACCCCATCTGATGATTCAAACTGTCAGCCTTTCAACCAACTAGCCCAGCAGCTCAGCGGTTTAACCCACTGTGCCACCACATCCCAACCATTCTTGCTTACTCAGAAGTTCTTGCTTATTCAGAACTAAATCCTAGTGAGTTCAGTCTGACTTAATCCAAAGAAGGTGTTGATTATTGGCAGAAGTGATGTCAACAAGAGGCTGCTTCTTCATAAAAGCAACGGTGAGTATAGCCATGTTATACTTGTATTGAGATATACAGCATCATAAACCCAATTGCCATGGTAAGGAATTAACAAAAGTAGGAAAACAAGTCCCAGTTCATGAGAATGGCAGAACTGTCCTCTACATCATATGCTACTCCTGTAAAGGAGGATGAGATGAGGTTCAGATCTCCAAAAAGGTGGCCTTCAGCAAATGAACTATCATATTATTTTACAAGTTTGGATGATACATTTAGGACCTATTTGTTCCTGGCAGATAGTATTCCAGGAGTACAAGTCCTGGTATGCAGCAATTTTTGGCTGCCCAAGAAGTATGCCAGAACTGCAACCTATACTGCCTTTCTGCCCTTGAAGGGGAGAAGATAGTTAAGGTAATGACAGAAGATTCTGAATAGTAGATTTAAAAACCACACTAGCAATCATATTTTTTGATGCCTAGATGAAAGGAGAATATGAGATTCCATTCTGATGTGAGTTCCTGGCAAACTGCATTTTCTAGCTGCCTACAAGACTTGCACAAATATATTGTCCTGAAAGCAAGGAAGCAGGATAGTACATAGCAGCTCCTGATATGTTGGCCTTTTTGAAAAATGGCAACAATATCTTGCTATTCGTATAGCTTGCTATTCATAATATGTAAACAGGTAGAAGGTCCTACTACAGTAGCTTCTCAAAACATGCCCTGCTTCCTTGAGAACTTTGATGAATGTAATATATAACACAAACATTGCTAGAACATTTGTTTGTTTGTTTGTTTTATTTAAAGTTTTTCTATACTGTCCTCTTACCAAGAGTCTCAGGACAATATAACATTATATGCAATCTAGCAATTAGAATGGGGGTCTGAATATTTCTGTTGTATTTTTTGGCCTCATTGGGTGGGTTTACATGCCACACTAAACTACCATGGTAATAACGCACAATAAGTTGGCTATTGCCCAAACAACCCATGGTACTCCAGGAAAAGAATCAGGCTCATCTTTGGTTATCTTCCACTTCCCCTCTGGTCCTCCAGTGGTTATCCTTGGTGACTGCAGCAGGACTGACTTTCCTCCCCGCAACTAAAAAGCCCTTTTCACTTGCAACATCTGGACTGATAGGCAGTCGCAACATCTGTAAAGTGCCCATGATGCATATTGGAAGGGCTATCACTGGTTGGCCACCATTTTATTTATTTGTTTACTTTGTGTTTCAAGTCTGCATTTTCTTTTAGTCAGACATGTGCATGAAATCTGTATAGTTTCCTGTCCAAACTATCCTGTCTAGCCCTATCTAAATCCCTGCCTTTCAAAAAGTCCTTACCTTGCCAAAAGCAAGTGTTAGTGAATATGGGTGGGTGCTTTTTCCACCTTCCTGAGCACTTAGAGGCTTAGAATGGGTGGAAAACTGGCAACAGTGGGTCATATGGAGGAAATAAAGGCTTAAGGATTTTGCTGAAAGTTGAGATTCCTTTGACAAACAAAAATCACTTATGGTTTTACTTTGCTTTAACACTTTGCCTTTTTACAAGGAAAAGAAAAGCAAAACAAGGCAAAGAAATGGAATGCAATTAAAAATAAAAAGTACTTTATTTGTAGCATATCTGAATTAAGGAAGGAGATAACCATAATTTGTGACTATCCTACAAATGACAGATTTCAACTCCTGGAAAGGTTTCAGTGGGCTCTTAGAACATCCAGATATTCACAAGAGTACTGGTATTGCCACCAATGCAAATAATAAAATAAAATGTTCAGCTTATCAAAGATTCAACATCCTTTGCAGTTCTCCAAATATTATTAGATCAACAGCATCTTTGTGTTAAACCAGAAGGCACTTTGGGTACAAAAATATTGTGAAGTACCCTGAAATTAAATATTTTACAGCCATCTTTCCCCTGGAGGAGTTGTTAATCTTATGGCATAGCATCCAACCCATCCCCATGTATTTAAATTATGCTCTAGAATCTAATAATTTGCTTGTATCACTTTCTCAGGATGGAAGCAATGCAATAAAAGGGTGCCCAAAACTTCTAAAAGATTATATTTCAATTTCCTTTTTCCTGAAGCACACCAATTGATTTAAAGCATTGTTAATTGAGTGCCACCTAGTGACATCAGCTTCCAAGGCTTTGTGTGTGACTGGGAAAGTGTACAAAATAGCAATTTGCAGCAGTTGCTGATAGCCAGTTTAGAGCCAGACTCATTGCCCTAATAGAAAACTGCTAGTCTCCTCTCCAAGGTCATCAAAGATAATATCAAACCAATATCTTTGTGTGTTGTGCCTGCACAGTCATTCAGGTTATCTTTTGCGTAGCAGAAGATATAGGCTGGAGGCAAAGAAAAGCAAGAATTGGAAAAAAATGACTGCAATTTGCACTCTTATGTACTAGGCTCTATCTCAGGGATGGGAAAAGTCAGTCTAGCCACTGAGTATTTAGATTGGTGGACAAGTTTTGTCCTGACTGATATTTATTTCCAAGTAGAACCAGTCAAAAATGGCCTCCTGGAATTTGGAGGAATATTATAATTAAGAGTAATATTTTGCCAAATATTCTTTTCAGAAGAGGAGAAGTTGTAGATCTTCACTTTTCCCCAATGGAGTAAAAATAATCTGAAACTGGGAAAAAAATATGGAGCACCCTTTGTAGCAGCACAGGCTGGGAAATAAACCTATCTTGCACCTCTGGTGACTACAATGAGTTTACCCCTCTCAACTATGTCCCAGATTACATCATGGGAACATAAATACCTGCCTTATATTGATTCAGACCATCGGTCCATCTGGGCCAGTATTGTCAGCAGTGATTGGCAGTGGCTATCCAGGTTTCTTGCAGGATTTTTCAAGCCCTATATGGAGACTGCAGGGACTTTTCAACCACTGAGTTACATGGTCTCCTGTTTCCTTTGACACATATAATTCAATATGAACAACAGAGAACTGAGACTTCTCTTACAAAATCCCATGAATAATGCTTAATAGCTAGATGCTATATACAGATGAAGTTGACACTGTCATGATGACCCAGACTATGAGAAATAATGTAAAAGGCACTGACTTGGAAGGAGAGAGGGAAAATGAAGAGAAGCATTACGTTTGAGCCAGAGTCCAGAAACCCGGGGTTGTCTAAATTAGACATTATTGAACCAGGCCCCAAGAAAGCTGGATGCCACCAAGAAACTATCCTTGTTTCCCAGGGACCTCACATGACAAACCTGCTCACCTTTTCATGTAGTATGTTCATGGCAAGAGATGTTCATGATGGAGAGGCAGCAGAATGTCCCTTTAAAGATATGCATTCTCCAACAACTATATAAAGGCTCAGTTAGCACCCAGCACTTCCAGAAACAAATGTTTCTTTCCTTGGACCTGCCCAGAGTTCTGCAAGTTGTGTTCTTTATCACTTTTTATTAGCTGCTTAAATTCTGAGTGGGTTCGCACTTCCTTCTGTCAGCCACTCTGTTTTGGCAGCGTACTCTGACACACTGCCTGACCTGTTTCCTCCAAACATCACTGTGGGTTCAACTTTGTCCACACTGGACAGACATCAGGCTCACAATATAAAGATCATATAACTCATGAAGTGACAGCAGCAAAGGGACGATGATGAGATGCGTGGGAAATAAAGAGGGAAGGGGTTGAACTCATGCTGAATGGCAAGTAAGTAGCATGGCCCAGATCCAGTCTTCTGACTGAAGCCTCCACTGACTGGTACTCTGAGGAAGCATCAGAACCAGTTTCTTGTGCTCCAGACACTGCCTTAAGCCCATGTTCTGACAGAACAACTCCAGAAGGTGCTACTAACCTGTCTCTCTGAAAGGTGGACTTTGGACACCTACAGAGAACCATGAAACTCCTAGCTGGCTTCCTTCTTCTCCAGCCTTCATTCTCTATGGAAGTCATTGCCTGGAGGACAAGGCTGCTGGCCCTTTAACAGCCACATGGAGCACCTGAAGGGTGCAGTTTCCAGAAAGCATCTCCTATAAAAGCCTGCTAGGTTCTCTTAGGACTTCTCTACACATGGGTTTTATTCCAGCTCTTTCCTGCTGCTCTTCCACATTATCAGTGGGACTTGGTACACCTGTTGTATTCCCTTATCTTTCATACCACCACCGAGTGCTTGAAAATCTTCCATGTGCGGGTGGAGCTACCCAAATACATTGCCATGCAAGTACAGGACAAGAAAATCACAGTTTGCAGTTGTGGTGTCTCTCCCGCTTGCCTTCCACCCTCCTGAAGAACCCAGCAGCCATAGCCGAGCTGTGGGCACTTGCAGTTGCAGTGCTGGGTGCCCTGTTAAACATGCCAAGGTGCTATGTGCCTGTTCCACTATAGATGTATATTGTATAATGGGTCCTGTGCAGGTTCTCCTCAATCCTTCATGGAGGGGAGCTATTTCCCAGTTTCCTTCACCACTTTCCCTGTGTGTTCTCTCTTTCTCCCTCTTTCTGTGTGCGTGGGTGGGGCAGAGGGAGAATTATGTAATATCACCATGGTGATATTTAAATATTGTGTCATTCTGCAGCTGCAGGTCCCTATCCCAGATGAACTTTCATTGTTTGCAGGGGAAGAAGCATTTAGATTTTACCATTTACTACTGCTAACATTCCCTCAAGCCAAAAGCAAGCAAGTACAGCCACCTCTCTTGTCGACTTTCCCCACCATGGCTTAGCTCGGAGTTACTTTGATTTACTTGTAAAGCCATTGAAGATTATCTGATCTACTGCAGAGTGGACATGTGGTTCCGGACAGCAAAGGAGGCAATCAGGAAGGCTTGAAAAGACACTTCAAACTTTTATTTTTTTACGAGCTGTGAGGAGGGACCATTGGCAAGTTAGACAGAGACAGAGACTGTGGGTGAGTGCAGAGAAAAGGGAGAAAACAACTAAAGCCCCTTGAGTGTCCTTGCATCCGTCCATTGATCTCCCTCTCGTGAATGTGTTGGTGTCACACAAAAAAGAGCACAATGGTGTTATTTCCATAGTGCGCCATTTCTCACCTGCAAGTCCCTTTTCGGATGCACCTTTATGCAGTGGAGGACTGTTTGGAACATTGCATCATTTGATGCTGCTAATATTCCCTTGAAGCAAAAGTAAGCAAGTGCATCTTCCCTGTAGACTTCTCACCACAAATTAGTTCCGCTGAAGTCAAGGTGATTTACTAGTGAAGCCAGTGAAAACAATCTGATTATTCCAGAGTAAACATACAATTCTTGAATAAGAAGACAAAAGAAAGCAATCAGGAAGGCTTGAAAAGGCAGAGCACATTTATATTTTCAGAGGGGAAAGGGGAGTCCATGTGCAAATTGGAGAGAGAGAAGAAAGGGGACAATGTGGCGGGGAGCAGGAAACTGGGAAAGGAACGGAAAGTTCTCCCAGTTGCCAAAACCCTTTGAATGCCCTTGTGTCCTTCCTCCTACCCCACCTCCTTCCACCCAAATGTCCAGCACATCAAAGATTTCCTGTTGCCACCAAGACCCCACTCCCATTGCTGGAATCAGTCTTGCAAAAAGAAACAGGGAAAAGAGCTGCCTCACCAACTGTAACAAGTGCTCAGGCAGGATGTGCAAAGTGTCCCCTGCCTTGTCACTGCCACTATTGTCACTTGACAGCCCCAAGATCCTCCTTCCAAGGGAGAGCAGACCACCCTGCTATGGGACAAATAGTCTGGTGCTGAGTTCAAAGCAATGCTAAAAATAATACCACATTTTCCCTGTTCTGAGGAAAAGTGGGAGAAGCAGCTAAAAGATGTGGATCAACCAGCTGATGAGGATGATGCCATGAAAGAACCTCCCAAACTTCCATCAGTGTAGGCTCATGAGAGCACAATCAATGTCTTGTGTAGAGAAGCCCTTAATCATTGCTGGAGTAATTTGCTCGTTGTTTAGTTCTGTGGTTGCTGACCAAGGTCCTGAAACCTAATCTTAGTTCCAGACATTACCCAGCCATCTTGACCATGCTGAGCCTTCTGCTTGAGCCATTACACAGGACAGATGATAGATTCCTGATGAAGCATGGCGGTAAGGAAGGATTAATCTAGGTTTGATTCTGTTCACTCTTTCATTTCATTTTATTAATTTTATTTGTTCTTGTTTCTTCATCTGCTTCCTCCACCCACCAAAAAGTCTGCATGAAAAATATCAGGAGCATTTCACAGAACAGATGTGCTTTCACAAATATATGAATTCTGTATACCCTTACCCAGCATTTCCTTAACATAATTCTGAGGTTCTTCTGCTTAGAAAAAACGTGAGTAAGGGGAGACATGATAGAGGTATTACAGTAAAACCTTGGATAGTGAGTAACTTGTTCTGCGAGTGTTCAGCAAGATGAACAAACATTTCTAATAAATTTTAATTTGATAAACAAGTGATGTCTTGCAATATGAGTAGTATGTGACACTAAATGTCACATGATCACAACTGAGCCAATGGTTCTTCTCTCTGTATCACTCCCAGGAAGGGAGGGTATGCTAGGAATTACACAATCCATCATGAGCTCTCTTTCACCTGAGCTCTAGCCATCTCACCTCTCGCTCCATTGCCCTCAGCTCAGATGTATACTAGTGAGCTTGCAGGGCTCTGCCAGAGCAGAGAGGGCACTTGGGCACGATTGTGTCAACCACCTGCGTATTTTTGCATTCCGCACAGCAACTTGGGCTTTGGGAGGAACACCAACCATACCAGCTGGATAATCTTCCCAGAGCCAAATCCACATTCAGTCCAGAACTTTAAAACTGGGTAAATGATTAAATATGAACTGAAACCAGTGTGTCATACATCCCTAATGCAATTCTGTGCAGACATATTTGGCCTTAAGTTATACCAAATATGTGCACTGAAGACTAATTTGAGAAACAAAATCACAGTTCTGAGTGAAGCCAGCATGAAATTCTCAAACAGGTACAACGAGGAAAACGAAATAGAGAAAAGTTTCTGTTATCTTCTTGACTGTTGTTGATGTTTCATTCACATGCATATGAAATTTCATCGATTCCTTCCATGCCTGGCTCTTCCTACCAAGATTTCAAGGTGATATAAATCATTCCCACGCATTATTCTCACAAGAAGCCAATCAGATAAACTAAAGTGACTAGCCCAAGGCCATCCAGTGAACTTCATAGGTGAGTAGAAATTTGAAGTCTGATCTTCTTGGCCTTTCTTTGATATTTTGCACACATTCCACATTCTCCACACTGGCTCTAAGTTCTGATAGTGCACCTTCTCTTCCCCTTTCATCATCCATACTTATAGCAGGGTGTGTCGTGGATGGAGCAATTTCCCTCCCATGTTCTAAGGTCATCTCATGGAGTAGACATCTGGAGAAGTGTAGACAGGGGGGAAGCAAAAAGAATTAAAGAATCTGTAAAAGTATGTTGGGTAGGAAGGTTAGATAGTATGCCTGCCATTAACTGCTGCCTGAGTTATTCTCCCAACGGTTAGTTGCAGATTTGAGCAAACCCCTCAAAGTAGAATTTTCACTCCTGAGGAAAGGTCCAATCTGACAACATGGAAATTAGTTTGGAATCTATACCAAGAATGAACCGAGGTGCCATGAACAGGGAGGGCAGTATGGATTTTGTTCAATCCATTCTGTCTGTGTTTTGTAGTTTCTCAGGCATCTTTCATTTTGTCATTCAATCATTGACAGAATTGGATTTTTCCCCCTCTTTGGAAAAGGCCAGTCTATGCAAGTTTTGCTGGGAAGTAACGTTTTGTATATTTTCTTAGCATAGCCTACAGTTTGCTATGCAGAGTGTAGCATAGCAATGTGTAGCATGCCACTGTTGCATAAAAATTGTGCACAAAAAGAGTGTTATACAACAAAGGCTGAAGAGCTATCAGAAATGTCTGAAATGCAGGTTTTTAATGGTCCATCTACTGGCATATTTTCCAATGAGTAAACTTGTGTACAATTCCAGAAAGTTAAAAAAGTCCTTGAGGTTCTTGCAATCTGCATGACCTGAAACATGTCATTCCACAGCATGCGGATCCACAGGTCAGATTCACAGAAACCTAAAAGTATTTCAATCAGTTATTTCAATTTGGATTTCTCCAATATCTATTGCAGCGAAAGGGAATACTCCACAGAAATGATGCCTTAACTGCACCTGCCCAGCAGAGGGAGTGAAAACACCATAACTTAGTTTTGCTAAAAAAAGAATTTATTGGCACATATAATAATACAAATAGTATGAACTGAAGGGTCCTAGAGTCATCCACATGCCATACACGCTTAGAGTCAGGAGCCTACAATGAAACATTCCTATAAAAATAGTGCATGGCATTCAGTGTGCAAGATGTATGATGCTGGATGATCTCAAGGGACAAGGAGTTAAAATATTGACTCGGGAAAAGCAGGAAGACTACAACTGGAAGGAAGAGCACTTTAGAAAAATTAGTGGAGGGGAAATTGCTTACATACTAAACCCAAAATGGTGATTGTCAGCATCCAGTATGCCCACAGAATTTATGCACCCAGCCCTGGTACAAGGAAACAGCTACTCCCTTTACATAATTTATGCAAACCACACAGATGTTGATATTTTGCATAATTTATTCTTCTCTGATTTGGGAAGGACCAGAGCTGTGTACAGCACAGAAGCCCTGTTATCCACTGCAAATCCACTGCAAACCCAGCTGCCTTGCCCAGACATTTTCATCCCTCCCTTCATACCTGTAAAAAGGTAGAAACCACATTTGTCCAACAACCCCGTCCCAAGGCTTCACCAGGCACTTTACTGTTTGTTTGTCACTGCCCTTTTTTTACTTTCCCAAGTTTTTTAGAGGCAATTTAAATCTGGCTGACTATTGTATGAGGCTTTTATAATTTTGCAGCTTAGCTTGTTTTCTTTTTGTGTTGAAGACTTTTAATTGTTTTAATCTTTTGGAAGATGCCATGAGAAGGCAATATTGACTTGTAATAAAGAAGGGAATAAATAGAAACTTTTAACCATGGAAATTCTCAGGGTTCTAAATTCTGCATCCTACTCTGAACTCCATGCAGAAATGGTGCAATTGCGGAGGACATACATCCCTTGCAGGAATACAGAGGTGTATATATGCATACACACCTGCCCCCTTCCCCATAGTGATACTGCATCAGGGATAAACAACTCAGTACCCTCTGGATATTTTGGAATGGTGCCCATAATTCCTAGCTATTGGCCATGCGGGGTGGGTTTTATAGGTTTATGTAGCGCAAAACCTCTGAACTGCACCATGTTGCCCACCCTTAGATGACAAAGGGGCACTGTCCAGGAAACCTGATGAAATTTTGAGCTCTTTGTCCAGACCAAGCCTCAGCTACAATTGTGGCTTACGTTAGTTACTACATTACATTTATATCCCTTTCCTTTTCCACCCACAGTAACCTAAGGTGTCTTACATAGCCCTTTTCCTCTTCATTTTATTCTCACAACGATCCCGTCAGGTAGGTTAGGCTCCAAATCAATGGCTGTCTCAAGGTCACGCAGTGAACGTCATGGCCAAGCAAGGCTGAGAACCAGTATTCTAACCTCTAATACACTGGTGCAATATATGTCAACTTTAATCCTTGTTAATATTCAAGGATTAGAGAGATAGTATTAAGCAAATCATGAAAGTTTCTTTAAAAAATTATGCTACATTAGAAGTACAGTTGCCAATGACAGAAAAATCCATTTTTATTTTATTTTTTATTTTTTTAAAGCTGCCTTCAGTGAAATTTCCCTGGCCCATATGCAATAAATGAGATTTGCCATTTTCTGTTATCCTTCATTAATGAGCATATGAATTACTGCAGCGATGGACAGAAGCTATTTTCACATTTCACACTTTTGCTGTGAGAGTCAGAAAGCAATACTTGGTATTCTTCCTATCATGGTCAGTTCTCTGTTAGAAGTTTAGATCTGACAGAGCTTATGTAAACGTTTCCCTTTAGTACACTCATGATTTCATCTGACTTTGAAATAGTGCTGAAAAAGCACGTTTTATGTTCACTGCTAAAAATTAATGTAGAAATAAAGAACCTCGCAAGGACCATCACAACTGATGTATAAAATTGTTCGGCACTTACAAATGTCTGGTGGGGAATTGGGGGTGGTGCGGCTGAAATATTATATCCATTAGTACAGTCAAAGCTATCGTAAGCTTCATGAAGAATGTGGTTGTCAAAAATATTTTTCAACAAGGATACTTGACAAGCTAATTCTAACTGTGGTCTCCAAATACTTTTTGATGACACAGCCTTGTTCTTTAAACGTAAAACATGCATAGGGTACACAGACTTGATTATACTCTTCAAATAAATGTAGTTTGTGTCCTCTTTTACAGAGAACAGTCCTGTTTTTGAAGGCATCCTCTCGGAAGGGCTGAGAATCCTGTTCTATCTACAGATGAGAGAGTGAGTGAGTGAGTGCATATTCCGAACAGTCACACAGTGCATTTCACCATAGTGGACAAGACAGGGACCACGTGTGCCTGCTTGGGTCATTGTCCAGGAGCTAACCACTGATGGGCAAATTCAGTGTCTTTGTTCTCCCTTCCTTCTTATCATCGAACCTGACCTGGACAGGGAATTACCTCAAATAAAGGAATGTCCTGTGTAACGTGGAACACATGACTACACTAGTGGTGTCCAAAAGGGGACTGCCAGGTAGAGCTGCAAGATTGGGAAAACATACAGCATCTGACAGGGCACAACGGCAGAATCTCACTGTGCCAGTGTAAGCGGCTTTCAGTTTACAAGAGCTGGAGAAGGCTATCATGGATAGGACATTTTGGAGGAATTTCATACATAGGACCACCATAAATTGAAGATGACCTGACAGCACATAACAACAAAAACCTGCATTAGTGCGATGTCAATGGTATTAGCATTGTGCTAGCACAGTTTACATTGGCACAGTGCAATTTATGTTAGAGGTTGTGCCCTGTTGGATATGGCCTTGTACTCTAAATTTCACCATATATTGTAGTTTAGGTACTTGTGGCTTCTCCAGCTGCATTTTCACTGCCCCCCTCCAACGGCAGCAAGCCGCCAGTCTCAAGTTACACTTAGGCTGTGTCACAGAAGAACTGAGAGAGGGCAGTGAACAAAAACGTGCAGGGGTTGCTCAGCCTGCATGTGAACGCAGTTTCCAGTGTGCAGGACTCCACAATAAACTCTGGGATTGATAGGTAGAACACAAGATGAATTTGGTATGCAACTGGCACTTGCCCCACCAATTTCATTCTGTAAGTGGCACCCACTGCTCGCACAACAGAGATTTAGTGCTCTGGGAGCGTGTGAAGACACACAGGAACAAGCATTTCTTGGATGTGGCTGGTCAGTGGAGCTTTCATAAAGGAACTACACCCACCTGTCCTAATCCAGAGAATGGCATTTCTGCTCAGCTCAGTCTTCATCTCAGAAGAATTGAAACTCCGTTGTGTAAAGGGATCCCATTTGCACAGAATCAGAAGGAAAAGCCACTTGCAGAACTGAATTGGCAGAGGTGCAGCATCCCACTGAAAACCGCCCACAATTTGCAGCCTGGCAGCTGTGCTACTGAATGATGCCTTTCTTTCCAAGTTATGTGAGAAAATGTCCTTTGAAAATTATTGTCTCTAGATAATACCTTTTCATCTGTTTCAAAAATGTGTGGATTCTTCTAATGTCTTCATTTTCTTCTTAAAGGAACTTCTGAAAAAGAACAGGAGCATTTTCCCTGGCCACATTCTTATATTTGGGTTTATTTACATAATTTTGCTTTATACCTCTTCTCTCTCTCTCTCTCTCTCTCTCCTTGGAGCAGCAGCAGTCTGATTTTTTTAAAAGGTAAAAATAAAGGAGAGTTGCACAGGGAGCAAATATGAAATACTGATCTGAACCCTCTCTGACTCTCAAGGCCTGAGGGTGACTTGTACAAAAAGAGTTCTGAATTATAAGAGGACTGCTCAACAGAGTTGTGTCACCCATCTTAAAAAAAAGGTTCTTCAAAGAATCCCATTTTCTTCAAAGTCATCTTCAACATTTATTGAAAATGGTAATTCCCTTCCTTAAAACAAGATCATGTTAAGGCTGCAATCTTCGCCTTACCCATTGACCTGGGGATATTTGAGAATGCCCTCAAGGGTATTCCTTTTGTGCAGGCATCTGTAGGATAGGAAACTACCCAGAGAATACTGGGTTGGAATTATCAGTCCAAGTCCCTGCTTATCAAAGATTTGCAATGTAGGTTACAACTACTGCTTCTCATCCAGCTGAAATACTTCAGGAGAAGAGGCACCATTGCCTCCCAAGGCAATATGTCCACTCTCAAACAGCACTTTCAGTTAGGAATTTCTTCTAATGTTTAGCCAAAATCTGCTTCCTGATCATTTCCATCTATTAACTTTGGACCTGCCCACTGGATCAATGGAAAGCAAGTTCTGCTCCATCTTCTGTGTTGCAGTTCTTCCACTCTCTGAAGACTATCAAGTCTTCCCCTAATCTTCTATTCTTTAGGATAAAAAACATGCCTACTTCTTTCAAGTGTTCCTTATAGGACTTGGTTTCCAAAATCCTTCAGATTCCAAAATTTCCATCTGCTTTTTATTTATACCCCATGTAGGGCTGTAAAAGGATTTAAAGGATGGATTTGTGTAGCTGACAGAATAAAACTGTATTCCATTTTCCCTATGCTTTAATGTATGCAATGTTAAAGAGATGTCCTTCTACTCCAGCACAACTCATAGGACTTGCTCAGATAATCCTCAGACCCTGTTTGTTTGTTTGTTTGTTTGTTTGTTTGTTTCCTGGCAGTTTCTGCAGTGCAGGATCAAGAAGATCTCATGTTTAAATCCAGGATTAATCCAGTTCATTCTGTCCCTTTTTCTTGCGATAACAATACAAGAAGCGGAGGAGAAGGAAGATGTGTGCATTCCTGCTCGTATTTTATACAAGTTGGCTGGAATTCTGTCATCCAAACAAACCTATAGTTATGGCTGCATTTCTAAAGTGAGCATTGAGTGGCATGGGAAAGTAGAGCTGTTTAAACACCAAGGCTCAGGCAAATTACATATTTTGTAATTACATATTTTGTAATTACACATTTCGGGAAATTCGGTAGTGCTTTTCTCCACATTTTCTTTTTAAACCCAGCATGGCCTAGGTGGGCTGCTTCTGAACAGAAAAGGGAAAAGTGGGGATAAGCTGCTTAATGATCTCCTTCAATCATTTTTCAACTCAAAAATTACCCAGATGGACCCTTCAGGGAAACTCTAGGCAGGATGCAAAGGGACTAAAACTGTGCAGCCAAGGGCCAGAGTGTGCATACAAGCCCCGCCAGAAACATCTCCTGCACATGGGCTTCTCAAAAGATCTTCTGGTGCTAAGCAATTTGTTTCTTCTTGGTCTCACCCTCTGCATGATTGGGAACTCTGTGTTGGTAGGTTCTCCATTGAATGGAGGCTTCTAGCCATGTTCCCCTGAATGCAAATAGAGACATTTGGCAGACTACCATGACTTGTTCTGTTGTCTGAACACAAGGATCATGGATTCCATGGTCCTGGTATGCAACTACCACAGAGTCCTCTGGAAAGAGTGGCAACTGCAGAATCTGCCCAGCTATCTAGGCTCTGTGTGTAGACAAACGAGGAAGAGGCAGGCTACATAGACAGGGAGCAATGCACTCTGCGACTGAATTTTAGGTGTGTTGGCTGATGGGATACATAGCAACACTAGGAGGACTGAGCAGGGAAGATGGAAACTATGATAATATAGAAAACACTTGATCATGGCTGGGTAGTTCATGATAAAATACTGTGAACTGTGGTAATCACACTGTGTTGTGTGATGGTCAGAGTGTTAGACTGGAGGCCTGGGAGATCTGGGTTCTCATCCCCACTCAGCCATGAAGTTCAGTGGTTGACTTTGGGTCAGTCATTCATTCTCAGTTTAACCTACCTCACTGGGTTGCTTTCCTGAAGATAAAATGGAACGGTGGAGTAAGACATGAGCCACTCTGAATTCTTTGCAAGAGGAAAAAATGATGGAAGATAAACGTAGTGAACATGATGAAAACAGCAACAGCAATGGCAACACCTGAGGTATTTAGAAAAGTCCATACGCCTGGGCACAGTGGGGGCAGAAATTGCACTCACAATCTTGATCTCCTACATAACTTTAGACCTCACTTTTGCAAGAAAATGGACATCATATAATGTGGAATGTCTCACTGAAACCTGCGTAACTTTCCTCCACACAGAATGTAGTGGTAATGTTTTGCAAATTTTAAGGCAACGTGTTTTCCTAAATTGTTTCTGAAACTTAGACTAGGAGTGGTATATTCCTTTCATCTAAGTGGCTCAGATGAGATTTGACCTTGTTTATCTTAAAGTGGCTAATCAAGTTACTCCTTTCCCTTAATTATTCATGATTTCTCTTTCATTTTGTCAGGATCTGGCCTAACAGAAAATGTCCAACTTGCTTTGTTCTCTTTTTCTGACAGTACTTGAAAGGTTGATTTGAAAGTAATGTTTTATTAATCTCTATTTTTTCTATTTGCATCACCAAATGTTGCAGGTCTTCTCCATAGATGAATATTAAAGATATGCTAACATCTGAAAATGAGCTAAGATCCTACACTTTTATTTCCATTGGTTAATTTATGTTTTGAAGCATTTATTGGTACTTCTGACAGGAAGAAAATAAAATGGCAATGTGCTTTTTTTTTCAGTTGATGTATGTGCCATGACTTTCATTATAACATAAACTCTGTTGTTGTAAACATATTTTGGGTTACACTATTTTCTTTTTAAAAGATGTTTTCCCTAAAATGCTCTACTGGTGTATTTGGGGTGTTCCACTGCCATTTTTTCCTCATGGTGCATAGATGTCTCATATTACACCACCATAGCAGGCCCTCTGCAAATCCTGTGCCAGCAGATTCCACCTCAAGGATTGCTGTGTAAATGGCTCTGGAATCTTAGCCAGCCCTACAGAAGATTCCTTTGTGAGCAAATGAGCAGAGAGAGCCATATTAAGTCTTATTTCAATCTGTGTTAAGGTCCAGATTTGGCACATATCAGTAACCTTGATATGGCCTCAGAGGATGGCCACTGTCACTCTGCTGAATTACCTCAGTTGTGAAATAAACTGAGGGAATGTGATTCTGTTGCTTCTCTTTGATATCCCACCATCTTCTGATACCATTGACCGCAGTATCTTGCTCAACTGCATGGTGTTTGGTATGTCCCAAAACTTTAAAAAATAGCATTGGAGGATTTCTGCATAACACTGAGGACTTCTATTGACCCTGTCCCCTTATTTTGTAGGACCCTTAAAGGTTCCTTCTTATCCCCATGTTTTTTAACATTTACATCAAGCTGTTGGGTGAAGTCATCAGTAGATATGAAGTGAAATGCCACCAGCTGATGACTTCTAGTTCTAGTTTTGTGTATCACCTGGATGATGATAAGACAGAAGAAGAACTGCTGAGGGTGCTTCCCATGCCCTGGAATTGAGTTTGTGGCCTGTCAGGGTTACATTTCCCCTGAAAAAGCAGATATATGGCTTGGTACTCCTTAATTCAGCTCTGTCACTTGAGGACCACATAACCTTGGAGGCTTGAAGTATTTTTTGTAAGCTTTGGCTGGTTCACTTGTAACAGATTTTCCTGGGCAAGGGTAGTCCTGGCCATCAAGCTTCATGTTTTAGTTTAGTGCTGTGCTAAAAACATCTCCCACAGTTATTGACCACCTGATGGAAGAAGAAACTACTTTTGAAAAGAAATTTAAATGAGAAGAACATTCCATTGGAATTCTGATGGGTTGGGTACTTATATATGAAATGGCTAAGCAGGGAGTGTCAATGTTCTATCGCTCATTGTATAAACATCCCTTCATACATCTCTTTAACTTCAGTTAATGCCCAGTGAAAGATGTCATGAGAGATTTCATCCACAGGACTCTTTTCAGAGGTGGAAGCCTGGGAGGTTGCAAAGCAATGGAGAAATGCATAATGGGAAGCCATTTTCAAAACTTTCAAAATATTCAAGAATGGTCTTTCCCAAGCTCTATATTTCTCCTGGAACTGAATACAATAGCACCCCATTCATACCTGCTATGGGGCTTTTAGGGAAGAAGTGGTATTAGAAATGAGAAGCATCTACAATCAGCTCTCAGGATTTTAATGCTAGAAAGTCATTGGGGAACATGTTGAAAACCAAAGAATGACAACTGGAACTAAGCCAACATTTCTCAGGAGACCTTTTTTTCCAGAAAAAAATCTGATAGTTTTTTTTCCTTGCCCCCAGAGAAATAAAAGGCTAGACTGAAGAGTATTCTTGAAATATCCTTGAAATATTTTTTCGGTTCATTGTGGCTTCCTTTCTTCCACTGCCCAGAGCAATGGTAGATATGGGACATCATGGAGAATGCAAAATGGAGCCAAGCTGTTGTCAAGTTTATTCTGTTTCCATCAAATTGTCCCCACCAAAACAAAAAGAAATCCTTAGGAGAGAAAGAGAAAACAGTAATTAATTCTGCTAACGAGAAACTGTTTGAAAATTTCTCCTACCGCTAGAGAAATTTGGTGAAATTATCCCCTAATTTCTTTGCCCCAAAATTGGGTGGGAATTTTCAAGAGTCTGTTAGTGCACAGCTCTGCCTTTGTTACCACCCAGATGCATTAACCAGACCATGCACCACTGACAATGCAGCTCTTGAAAAATGTAGCTCTTGCAAAATGTACAAGCTGAGTTTTGATAGGACAGACAGTTGGAAGCACAGATGACCAATTCTAATACGAGTGTACAGGCTATATATTTACTTCTGAACCTGATTCAAGCTGCTAGGGCTTATGTGTAAAGGCCCTAAACATCTTGGCACCTACAGAAACAGCTCTTCTCATATCATTTTCTCCAGGTCTAAATTTTTCTAGATATTCATTTCTACCTGTGGTAACTAAGGAGAGAATCTTTTATGTTGGGGCACACCGTCCCCCCACTGCAACATAGACGTTGGTGCAACTGGCACCAACTTTGTAAGTGTTCCAGCATCGGCTTGCACTTTTGCATTTGCCTGGTCAGTTTAAACTGGTTTAAGTTAGACTATTGTTTTACTTTTCTGCTGCCTTCTATGCATTATGTTGATAGCAATGCTTTATGGCATGTATAACATTTTATTTTTACTCGACCATCTGTACTAACTGTACACCAGGCAGAGATCTGTATGGGCAGGGTGTAAATTTTTTAAGCTAAAGAAAGAAATAAGAAAACTCCTTGAGGCAAGAGCAGGATTGACATATCATAGATATGCAGATATATTGTGTGGCAGTGAAGAATATAATAACTCCAGTTTTCTGGAAATGAGAAACAGGATGCAAAGCTGAAATAAAGACCAAAGACAAAAAGATATAATGGTACCCATATTTTGTGGTTCCTTGCACATTTTGAAAATCTTTATTAAGGGAGATTCTTGCTTTTATTCCAACTTTTCCATTATTCTTAGAATAGCTTGTTTCTAAGTCACCAAGAAAATGTCAGCAAGAATCTACATGAAAACAAAATTAAATATGAAAAACCAAACAAGTCTGATATTCACACTTAAATCTACAGACTCACCTTGAAAGGTCCAAGTCTATTTCCTTCCTTTGTTAAATTGAGCTTATTTCCTTTGCCCCTGCACCCAAGCCTCGTTACCTACATCCGGAAAATTCTATATTTGCAGTAGATTGATTGCACTGGTAATGCAAATGCTTATGCTGCTTTAAAGGTTATTATTGATAACATATTCTTTACAGTCAAGGGCCATATTCAGCTTAGTAATTATTTGTGATTAAAAGTCAGGCAGAGACTGCAGCAGCATAGGGAAATTAAAACTAAAATAAGATACCCTGGAATCGGGAATTACACCTGAAAGTGTGGAGTTAAACACATTGTTACAGTGATTGAGATATACTGGTATTTCAGTGTCCTTGGTAATCAGAAATAAATGTCCCTGTTTTCATTGCCCCTCCATTAGATTATACATTATCTTCTCAGTCAAGTTCTAATTGCCTATTCAGTGTCCCCAAGTCATAAATGACACTTTTCATTCCAATCCAGCAATTCTTTGCTTCCTTTCATGCATTATTCTACAGATCATTCACGGGAGGAGCAGCATCTTCCGGCACCCCTGTTAATTAGAACATGTAGTGCACTTGGCATGGGCAGGGTGAGGGAGAGCTGCCACACGCATTCACTGTACCCCAGAATAACTTTTTGAAAACCACTCTGTGTTTGTTGTATTCAACCACACTGAAGTATTATTAACTAGGGACAACCCAGCTCTAAAGTCATTTTCTTTTCTTCTCCCTCAGGCGAACGAAAACCTGCTGTAAGCTTGTGTTTAGGACCCTGCTAAGGAGCTAGATATAATCCTGTTGAATAAATCTATTAATCATCAAAATGTTTGTGCTGCCGGAATCCCATAGTCAAGATCAGCCAACATACAACAAGGCCTGATGAACACACAGGGCCTCTTCCCACAGATTTCCTGTTACATCCAGGACTGTCTGGTGTGTGTGTGTGTGTGTGTATTCAAGCACTATTTAATTTTTTTTTAAATTCTCATTTCTTTAAGCTGTAACCAGTGATGTGTTCAGGTCCTTTAGTCCAGGTCTCAATTCCAACTTGGACTTTCAAGTACAAGTTGAGTCTCAAGTCATTGCAAGAAATTTTCAAGTCAAGTCTCAAGTCTCTTCTCAAGTCTCAAGAGAGAACTTTAACAGAAAAAAGGGATGTGGTGGTAGGGTGCAGAGGGAGCTGTAACCGCCGCCCCCCACCATGTTCCCATCTGCCCTTCTCTCAGTGATGTACTGAAGGCCTTTACTTCAACCATGATTTATTTAAACAAAGCTGTGCTGTTATTTGAATTTATCAAGATTTCATTTAGAAAAATGATTTTCTCGACACATTTGGCTCCCAGCCTGGCACTGTTACTCTCCGTGGAAATGCACAGGAACAGAGGAGAGGCAGCAGTCAGGAGGAGGAGGAGGAGGAGAGAAAAGTGTTCCAAAAAGAACTGAAGCATTCTCCCTATACAGGCTGCCCCCTGGTTACAGATGACTTCTGTTCCTGAGAATGTCCTTAAGTCGAATTTGCATGTAAGTCAGATTACATGAGTAAGCCAAACATTTGTCTTAGTACAGTGGTACCTTGGCTCACGAACTTAATCCGTTCCAGGACTGGTCGTGACCCAAACTGGTCATGAGCCAAGTTAAATTTTCCCATAAGGTTCAAT